>NC_072392.2:100802500-101143750 GCF_028885625.2 Pongo pygmaeus | reverse complement strand
CGGACAGAGGCCACACCTGCTCCCAGTCACCCCAGACCTCCCTGGCCTCAGATAAGCCACACTCTCCATAACACACTGGCCAGCACCAGCACCCTCCAGCCGCGCTGTTCTCCTCCGAAGAGAAGCAGGACAGGAGGGACGTGCGTGTTCACAGCTGCCTCGGGAAACACACGGTCTCCCTGGATAGGAGGAGGACCCCTCGGCTCCTCTCAGGCTTCACTCTGATGCAAGAATCTAGACTACGAGACACCGGCCACGTGCTGCACGCCCAGGGAAGTAACAGGGTTGAGGTCCCTCTCCGGACGCTGCTGAGTATTTGGTAAGATGGAACAGCAGTGGGCAGAACAAGAGAAAGTGCCTGTCACCAAGACCCTTTGGAGCCTACACCAGCGTGTGCCTCACAACGAGCTGCTTGTCAGACAGAGCCAGTGGCGCTTACACCTGGGTGCGTGAGGGAACCCGGGAGCCACAGTGGAGGTGCACCCAGGACGTCCAAAAACCGAAGCCCCAAGAGATCAAAGCCAAGCAGGCCCCAGGCCAACGCTGGCCCCGCCACATGCCGGGGAGGCCCTGCTAGTGCTCGCGGGGCGTGCGGGGCAGAGGGGACCCAGCACAGTAGCCTGAGCCTGCCACCAGGGGCATCTGCCATCGGCGCCCCGCCCCGCCCAGACCAAAAGGAGCAGGTGGGAGCTTCGGACGCTGCATCCCATGACCCCTTCAGGCGTCTTGTAGTGAGCGGGGGACGCTCGGCTCCTCAACAGCTGGAGGAGGAGCTTCTAGGACTCAGGCATAATTCTGAAGTCAGTTTCCCTACTTCATTTTCCTAGTAAAAGTTGTCAGGTGAAGTGCGGGTGTGAAACCTCGTGATGATTCAGCCGTGGGCTCACACGCCCATGACGGACAGTGACGCTGAGTCGCCTTCCTCGGTGTCCCGCCTCCAGCTCCTTCATGCACAACAAGAAAGGAAGCAGCTGCCTTCTTCAGCACAAAAGAACTCATTTCAGTCCAAAAGCAGTGTACAAAACCAGCGTACACGGTTGAATTGAATCGTATCGTTTCCTATGCTGGGGGCACATCTGTTTTGCATGTTTCCTAAGCAAAAAGTATCAGATCCTAAAAGTCCCTGGCACCGGACACCACTAGGGGCTCAGCTGGGTGCACGCACTGGACACCGAGGCAGGAGCCCCGCCCGCCACAGGCCGCACAGCTTCTGGGGTTGTGGTGACCACATGAAACCTGCTGGCTTCAGTTCTCTCATCAGAGGGAAAAAGTGTCTTCCTACCTCCCAGAGGTTCTAAAGTGTTCACTTACATCTCAGAGGAGCTGAAATCAGGCATGCCAGCGAAGCCTATTGCTACTGAATATTCTCTCAAGTGCTGGTCCACAAAAACACAAAATCCAGCTCCTCAACAAAAATAAACACCATCTGAAGACTGCCATGTCCAACATGCCTGCTGTATTCCAGAGGAACTTGAAAGGAGATAGAGACAGAATTCGCCTCTCAGTAAGACCCACGACCGCAGGGAGCACGCACAGGCGATTCCCGTGCCCCACTTGCTTCCTCCCACGCCACCCAGGGTGCCGATCACCTGCGCCCAAGAATCCACTGCCTGCAGGGTGGCCAAGACCTCCGGAATGTTCCTCCACACACTTCTGCTCTGGCTGCTCACCCACAGAAAAGGAGCTTGAACCTCCAAGCGGTGGCTTTGTCACAGATCCTCTGGCCAAGTAATTTCACCTGTTCATGAGCATCTGCTGCGCACACCTCTCACAGAGCAGACGACACACAGCGCCGTCAGGGGGCACGGCGCATCCGATGCGCCTCGACGAATGGGCCTACCTCGAGATCGCAGTCACAAAGGGCTTCAGCTCCTGAGGCTCGTAGGCACGTGCGAAGGCCCAGCACACGTAGCAGGCGGCGTCCCTGACATTGGTGCCCACGCTGCAGGCACCCCGCTTCTCGTCGTAGGTCAGCGCCTTCAGGATCACGGCGACAACTGGGCAAGGACAAGAGAAAAGACGGTGAGGAGCAGACCACAGGGGCAACGCATGAGGCTTCACAGAAGTGGGGCTCAGGGCCGGAGCACAATCATGGTGCCAGATGAGTGAGGCACGCAAGCCACATGGAGCCCACCCAGGGGCTCGGGGCTCCTGTGAGAGCCACGGCCTGGTCAGACAACAAACCTCCGAAAGGAAAACGCGTGCTCACCACTCAGACCCAGTGAAAGGAAGACGCACGCTCACCACTCAGATCCAGTGAAAGGAAGACGCACGCTCACCACTCAGATCCAGTGAAAGGAAGACACACGCTCACCACTCAGATCCAGTGAAAGGAAGATGCACGCTCACCACTCAGATCCAGTGAAAGGAAGACGCACGCTCACCACTCAGATCCAGTGAAAGGAAGACGCACGCTCACCACTCAGATCCACTGAAAGGAAGACGCACGCTCACCACTCAGATCCAGTGAAAGGAAGATGCACGCTCACCACTCAGATCCAGTGAAAGGAAGACGCACGCTCACCACTCAGATCCAGTGAAAGGGTTTTTTTCAAGTGACATGAAGCAAAAGCTCCTTCAGAACAGCACATGATGCCACCCAGGGGTCTGCCAAGTCTGAGGAGACTCAAGGAAACGCAGCTCCCGCCAGGCAGGGAGGAAAAGGAGCCGCCGGTTCAGGGGAGGGAGAGGAGGTTCAGGGGAAGGAGAGGCGCAGATGCCGGGCAGCGCCTGGAATTGTACTGTCGTGGACACGCAAAGGCAGAGCGTCCCAGGGGATGCCTGGCTCTGCCCAGAGCAGGTCTGGGGTGAACCAGGATGAAAATGCAAAGCCGGCCACGGCTTCTACAGTGCTGACTTCAAGAATAATCTGTGCAGGGTTCCTATGCAAAACAGCTACACAGGGAAATCCGAGGTAGGTGTGGATTATCCTTCCGGCTCCATTCAAAAGTGAGTTAATGAGTAATTTGACATCACACACGTGTGTTATTTCATTTATTTCTTATTTTTTTGAGACAGGGTCTGGCTCTGTCTCCCAGGCTGGAGTGCAGTGCCACAATCTTGGCTCACTGCACCTTCCACCTCCCAGGCTCAAGCGATCCTCCCTCCTCAGCCTCCTGAGTAGCTGAGACTACAGGCATGCCACCATTACACCCAGCTACTTTTTAAATTTTTTGTAGAGATGGCATCCCACCATGTTACCCAGGCTACACGATTTTTTACAAAGACATGAGAGGATTTTAGGATGTGGTGTAAGTATATTGGGATGTTCCAAGGAGCTAAAGTTTTATTGTATTTGTTCGATTTATTAGGTTCATGTATTTTAAGTGCCTTGGAATAAACACTTGAGATCAACTGCTGAACAAAGAAAACGGAACACAGCTATGAAGCCAGCAGTGGAGACCCACGGAGCCAGGAGGAGCACCCAAGCCTCCAACCCAGCTCCGCCTCCCCGGACAAGCACTCCTCCCCAGGTGGCCCTCACGCTGAAGCACCCACACGCCAGGGCCTCGTTCAGGGCCCTGCACACAACCCGCTCCACGCACACGCCATCTGTCCACTTCACACCCACCAATCGAGTTCACTGACACCACACACAGTCTGAGAAAAGGCGCTCCTGGCATGGATACATGAGAGGCCGGTTATCTGCACACGCAACTGTCATCAGATACATTATCTGCAAGAAAAATGCACCTAGAAATGGTCTTAGGCAAAACACCATAAGCAACAACTGTAGGGCTACGAATATTATATGCAAATTTCCCCTCTGACTTTTTGCATCTAAGGATCTTTTATTCTCTATAAACAGCAATAAAAATGGATGTTTCTGCACAGTGTATTTTATATACATATGATTACTTTTAATAAGATTATTACGTTTATACACTTACTAAACTATATAAAAATGAACTTTCCTCAAAATAGAAAGTTCAAAGACATCGTGGTATCAAGGATGTGAAATTCGCCAGACTGAGAAGCTAGGGAAACTGCCTCCTCTCAGCCCAGACACGACGCAGGGCGCTGCACACAGAGGCCCGGGGGAGCGGCAGGACATTCCGGGGTCCCTGCCAGACACCAAGGTCTCCCCAGCCTGCCAGGGCTCCAGGCAGGGGCCCACCCCTCTCCAAGCCTCATTTCCTCAGGATACCCCACCTGGCTGCGCTGCAGCTTCTTCAAGCCCAGTGCCCAGAGCAGAGCTGTCCTCCGGTGTGGTGCCCCCGCCATGGCCAGCCCTCCCCTTGGGTGCAGCTCAGGACTGGCTCCTCCTCACTCCTCCACATCCAGACGCCGCGCCATTCCCAGAGCCCACCTCAACTGCGGCAGTCACGCCTCTACAGGACCGGACCACCTCCCACCGTGGTCAGACCACCACCAGCTCTCACCCCCAGGACCCCACAACTCACTCTGGAAGGCCCTGCATGGCCACACACAGCAGCTCCGCGTTCCCTCCCGCAAAGCACCTCCCAGAGCCTCCTCCACCCGGGGGGGCCTGTGCTCTCCAAGGCCCTCCTCACGCAGGTCAGAGCCGGCAGCACCATCACCGGCAGGAGGCACTGAGGGTAACGGCCAGGGCCGCCATCAATCTGCAAACCAGAAACTGCTGGATGATTTGCAAGAGTATCTCTCACTTCTTGTAAATGTCAAACATTTTCCTTCTAAAAAGTCAAACAGTGAGGATCATGGAATGTGTGTGAGATGCGAAACCAAACAAGAGGGCGGCTGTGAGGGAGAAAAAGCCACTGACTCCAATAAGCGGGTTCAAGATGATCATCTCCATCCGAACTAAACCAAACCTGTGACGCCGTGAGATGCGAAACCAAACAAGAGGGCGGCTGTGAGAGAGAAAAAGCCACTGACTCCAATAAGCGGGTTCAAGATGATCATCTCCATCTGAACTAAACCAAACCTGTGACGCCCAAAAGGCCCTCAGTTGTTTGCCCCGGAAAGTCCACTCAGCCTTCTCGTACTGCTCACGTTCACTTTCTGTGCTAACAGGGCAGCCTGTTCATGGCCAACACACATCAAAACTAACAGGCTGTGGCACCTTCAGGAGGAAAGCGTCGCACAAATGTGGCATCCCTGCCAGGCCAGATCCCCAGGGACAGTCACTGCGACGCCACTCCAGGCAGCCCCAGGCACGACCACCCAGCAACTCCATAGCCTCGGGCATCTGGAGTCCCAATTTATTCATCCACTGGACAGACCGACTCCCAACAGACAACCGCGAGTGGCAGTGGCCAGCATGGACATTGGCCTCAGGCCTCCCCCACGCCCAACCCATGCACCTGGACACTGCTTGGCAGCCCTGTGAGAAGCCCCCAAGGGAGGACACAGACCCCCACCCCCCACCCCAGGCCACTGAGGTGCTGGGGGAGCTGATCCCACCACACCCCCAGGACCTGACCTCGGTAGGGGAGCCCAGGTTTCTGTCCCCAAGCCCGTGTAAAATGGTTCTCTTTAGCACCATCGTAGTCAGCTGCTGGGATGAATCAGCCACCCAGAGACAGCTGTGCAGACACGACGTCCACTAACAGGCATCTGGGCCAAAACACACACGCAGGCCTTCCTTCAGTCTGATCAGCACTTCCTGCTGGGAAAACTGATGGCCTAAGAGGTCCAGCCAGAGACCCACCTGGCCCACTCCTCTGCCTTAAAGAGAAGAGGCCAGTTCCCGAGAGGGCTGTGGGTGGCCCGTGCACACTGGACTGCCGTCCCCAGCTGTGGACAGAGCCACGCAGAGGCTGGGCTTCCCGCTGTCCTCCCTGTGCTCCCGCAGGGCTGAGTCCCAGCAGCAGAGAACAAAGCCTGCCTCAGCCTCTGGGGCCTCTGCCCAAGTGGCAGTGCTGCTACAGGCATCCAGAAGGGCCCAGCCGGCCTCCTTCCAGGCCAGGCCACAGCGCAAAGTCCTGGGGCCTTTCTCCTGCCCTCCTGCTGCTCAGAAACCTCCAATCCTGCTCCATGACAACCGCAAGAGACGTCAGGGCCCCACACGCCAGCACAGGTGAAGCGGCAGCTGCCAAGGCATCCCAGGGAGTCCTAGAAGCTGAGGATGTTTCTCCTCGCAGGTCCCTGGAAAGGAATCTGATCTGCACAAAGTAAAACAGCTTGAGAGGGTGTGAGATGATCAATTTCCTTAACAAGAACAGAAAAACCAAGCCTCTTGGCTCTGATTCATCCCAGGGTGGTAGGTGCTGCTATACCCTGGGGTGAAAAACGGAGTGAGGACTGCTTCTCCTGCTCAGGATAAAGGGGAGGTCTTGGGCTGCCAGCTCTGACATCTCGGGACCCTGAACACAAGGGGCAGGCCAGCCTCGATAGCCAGGCTTCTGGGCGACCACAAAGCTCGGGGAGGGGCACGTGGAACAGAAACTCCTCTGCCATAAACTTTTATATAACGTTATTATCAGAAAAAAATTTCAAAAACAACTCTTTCCAGATTCAACAGGTTTAAAATAAGGAAACTATCCAATAGCTCTGAACAAAAACCTTTCTCATGGTTCCAATTACACACAGCAAATGCATGTCGCGTATAGAACACACCCCAGGAGGCTTCCTTTTGGCAACCCAGGTCCAGCCATGTAGTTGAAAAACCCTTCTCTCTAGACAGCCTGTCATTTGTTGAACGCCAATTGCCTGAGGAAAAAGCAGCCTCCAGGTGACAGAAACAACTTAACCCTCAGAGCACCACAGTCCCCACTGCAATATGTGACCCCAAGGGGCAGAAGAGATCCAGGCATTCTCTGCACAAAAGGCAGAAATAATCCCTCCACAAAAAATCATCATATAGTTATGCCTTCTGATAACTAATGAGGTTTTACTAATTTTAAAAACAAACATCACTGCCAGGCATAAACTGCATCGTGCTGGACTCCTGCAGATGTAGCTGGTGCAGACCGCATCGCCCTGTCAGGCCTTCCCATTTCGGCACTGGGTGGTGAGGGCTGTGCACAGTGCAGCCGAGTACCCCCGAGGCACAGAGATCCCGCCACACCCTCTGTGAGGAAGGTGTGGAAACGTGGGCACCTCCCACATAGCCCAGAGAGGGTGGCTGTCGGCAGAGGGTGTCTCCCTGACTGCTCGGGCCCCTCCAGAGCACTGAGCCACCCTCCCACAATGGGGTTGATGTGGAAGGACCCTCGGCCTGGAGCCTGCGGGTGCAGAGCCCGAGCGCAGGAAACAGCTCCCAAGAGTCGTCTGGCCGTCCCTGCAGACCTTCCCTTCAGCACCAGCACACACAACCATCCGTGTGGCCGTCCCTGCAGACCTTCCCTTCAGCACCAGCACACACAGCCATCCGTGTGGCCATCCCTGCAGACCTTCCCTTCAGCACCAGCACACACAGCCATGGCTCCTGTCCCAAAAATGCAGTTCAACTTGCTCAGAAAAAAAAAACGCCAGTGTTGAATTTGCTAGGAGGCAAGAGGCAGTGATGGACAGAACACCTGGTTCCACTGACATCTGGGTTTCCAGTTCCCACAGGACGTCGTAGAGAAGCCTTCCCAGAGGCCCTCAGCTGCCTGCAGGGAGCAGCAGCTGGCCTCATGTCTGCTGCACCTGCGACGCTGCACAGCGGGACAAGCACAGACTTGGTGCTCGGCCTGCCCTTGGGGGGGCAAGGAGCCCCACCCGCCAATACGAGCAGGCCCCCGCTGTCCCCATGGTGCCCAGGGGAGTGGGCAGACCCCCGCTGTCCCCATGGTGCCCAGGGGAGTGAGCAGACCCCCGCTGTCACCATGGTGCCCAGGGGAGTGGTGATCCCAGCACCTCCCTGTGCTGCTAGGGGTGAGCAACCGGATATGCATCACCTGCTCTGCTCTCTCCCAGTGCCCCAAGCACAACCCCAGCCTCGGTGGGATCACGCACCAAGCCCCAAGCCCACTCTTTCCACAGGAAAGTCACCCGGCCACACTGGCCCAGCAACTCTCCCCATCTGTGCCTGTGAACCAAGACCCCACCTGCCACCACCCGCTGTGCGGGGTCTAAGAGTCAAGGACCCTCTGTCAAGATGCTGGGGACAGTCACAAATCCCCACCACACGTGAGGCACGCAGGCCAGGCCAGGTGTATGACACACCCTATCCAACACGAAGACATAGAGCCCGGGTCACCCAACTGTCACCAAGCTCAGATTCTTAACAGTTGTTAAAATAAGAGCACAGAACGTCCCTGCTGTGAAAGGCCACGTCCTGGAGAGCACAGAGAGCCGGCACTCGATCTGCCTGGATGGCGGCGATGAGGAAGCCCCACAGGCTGGGCACCCGCAGGTCACACAGCAGCTTTCTGTTCTCTGCACTACACTTGTTTCTTCATGAAATTAAAAAGTTAGACGCTTCAAAGAGCCCTAGAAGCACAAGTGAAGCTGATAAATCACACAAGAGATGACTCATCTTTTACCCACTCTCTAAGAAAGTCCCAGGCCACAACACAGATGGCAGCCATGCCGCAAACCTCCTGTGGAGCGTCAACAGCAGGCAGCTCCCTTCACTGGTAAGACAGCCCCTAAGAACACTGGTTAGGAGCTTCCAGCACCAAAACTGTAAATGCTGCACCCAGTGAAGATGCTTTTGCATTTAATCCTGAGGGTGTGAATTTACTTAGCTGTCACTGACTGCACGTCGGACTGCCACTGTGAGGCATTTAAAAGGCTTGAGAAGCACAACTCTATAAAAGCCTCCACGTGAAAACCAGACAGGACTGAATTGGGCCCCTGCTACCCTCTCTGCCCCCATCACCCACCTCTGCTATCAGGCAGCACCTCCTACTCCTCTCCAGGTTCCTTACCAATCCTGCTCTCCCAAGAGGATCTGAGGCCAGCTGCATCAGGAGCCAAGTGCTGCTTCCCGAGGAGGCTTACAGTCTGAGCCCAGGGAAGGCGCGCAGTTCCTCCAGGGGTCAATGCTGAGCTCAGGGGCACTGATGAGCAGACTTTTGGGAGGGCACTGGGTCCAAAGGCTGCATCCTGAGCGCTGACCCCCCAACCAGCACCCTCCCCACTCACACTGGACCACACCGCCTGGAACTCCACTATCACTCTACCCGCACACAGTAGGTGCAACATTATTGTTAGTGAGTGCTTCTCTCCCATTCTTTCTCCAAGAACACAGATCATTTGCAATTTTTAAGAATTGCTTAAGCCGTCGCTCTCGGAGAGCTTTCCCTAGGACCTGGCTGGAGCATGGTCACCCTCATCACTGAAGGGTCCTGTACAGACACCGCTTGGCCTCCACGCTGCGTCCAGGTCTGCGAAGCCACAGCACCTAAAGGTTCCAGGCACACAGCACAGTCCAAAGCCCTGGGAAGAAATGCTTCTCCTCCTCCTGGGGGCATCTGCCACCCAGTCTGCAGCCAATGTGGTGAAGCAGCTGATCTGAGGACAAAGCCTGGACAGACACAGGCACCACGAGGACGATGGGGCCAGCACATGGAGGCCTGGTTCCCACGGCTTGGTCCCTGGGCTACTGGAAAGCAACACAAAGAAATTACCATCCAATCCTCATACCTTCACTTTTTGACATTAATAAGCCTCCCAAAAGGGAGGTCAAGAGGTCAACACAAAAGGTGGACAGCTACATTCCACCCAGTAATCCTCTCCCCAGCCACACCGCAAGACCAAGCAGGGGCAGCCGTCACCAGATACCCCAGCTCAGAGCTCTCCCTGACAAAGTCACACCCGCATGCCAGCGGCCACCTGGGACGCATGAGAGGATATAGACGCCTGGCCCCGCTTGACTGAATGAGGGCCCCCGGCCTGGGGCGGCCACCTGGACTTCCATAACTCCACAGGTGACTGATTTCCGCCACAGCTGAGCCAGGGCCAGCAACACACGTGCGTAGGCAGAAAGGCCAACTCACTGCAGAAGACAGTTCCTAAGCTAAAAAGACATGGTGGAGCATCACTCTCCTGTGCTAAAAATAAATCATTTGCTTAGAAATAACCCTCAAATCGAAAAATAACCTACCCATTTACTGAATTTTTTACTTTTTCAATACAGACACTGAGAACCCATACTTTGAAACACTCTTCTCTAAGACTGAGAGATTATACTCTTTATAAATCTCCTCTTAGGCCTCATCACACATTATTCACCCAAATTGCAAGGAGGAAAGAACCCAAGGCCATGTTCCCACCTCCCCCGTCTGGGCCAAGGACCCCCAGGCTGGTCTCTGGGTGAAGGCTCCTCTGCTGAGAGGCTTTTCCCCCTGGCTCCTCCGCTGAGAGGCTTTTCCTGGCCCAGCTCTTCCACAGAGGCTCAGGCTCTCCAGGCAGACATTATGCAACCCCCCTGCATAAAAATCTGACAAATACAAAATGATGGAAATAAATATAAACTCACACCACAATAAAAGACCTTCAGGTTTTTAAAAGAATTGTCTACCTCTTAATAATTTTAAACATTCTCTATGAAAGCACCTTACTTTCTAAAATAAGCTGTAATACTAACAGAACCATTTACTTGAAAATTCCCTATTAAAATTCCTATACCTTAACCATCCTAGGCCCACTGACTCACTCCCTAGAAGAGAGACGTAAAAAGCCCAGTGTGTGCCACGGCCGCACCAGCACAGCTTGGTGAGGTGCAAAGACTCCCACATCTTTAGAGGAAAACCTTGTCAAAATACATCTTTGAGTTTACCGAGCTGCAGCTCCAATGGGCAGGGCTGACAGCCGCAATCACAGCCCTCTCTGGACACACGGCCAGGGCGCAGCAACACCGGGGCCGGGCTCAGGTCTCTTGACACCCCTGGATCTGAGTTTAAGGGACGACTATCGATATAAACAAACATTGATTTTATGCCCTCACAGCTTTATTTCTCCATCCACTGATCCATCCCCCAAGAAAGAAAAGCATCATGCGAACACCCAACACCAGCAGCTGACGTGAACCAGCAGCTGACATGAGGTGGAATTTAGGGCTCGCCAGGCACATGGCCCAGACTCACGGGGACCTGTGGCATGAATGTGTGCCCCCAGCCGGCCGCACATCCCAAGCCCAATGCCTGGCAGGACTGGGTGGGTCCCTGACCACCGGGGCCTGCCCTATGCATGGCCTCTGGGGCTGCCGCTGGCGCAAGGCCGTGCATCCCGTGCAGCTGACCCCCACCAGCAGCAGGCGGTGACAGGCACCACCCCCAACCCTGCGGCACCTGGGACAAAGCTGCCAACGCCCACACTCTTCTTGCGACGAGCCGCGGTTTTACTAAAATTAAACAAAAGAATACCAAAGGCATAAAGCATTCACGTGCACGTGACAGATCCTGAAGAGCTCCTCCCCCAAGTCCCTGGCCACCCTGTGTCCAGGGCCAGATGCAGTGGCCACCCTGTGTCCAGGGCCGGGTGCAATGGCCGTGTCCCAGTGCCGCCCCCCAGAGCGTCCAACAAGGGCCTCCTGGCCTCCCTCAGGGGCGGAGCAGAGATCCTCCAGCTCGAGACAAATGGACATGCTTCTTACACAGCCCGGATATGGGCGATGAGACAAGACAAGGGCGCTGGGGTGGAACCGAACCCCGTCCAGGGAGACCCATGGTGCCTGCAAACACAGCACACAAGGACCCACCACAAATGGCAGAAGACGCCAGTGCCCTCTCCATCATCCATCAAAGCCAGTGGCGTCTGCTGGTTCTCCACTGTCACAGTGGGCACTGGATTCCAGCGTGGCCAGCCCTGCTCAGGTTACTGTTCTAAGTTAGAACTTTCTTTTCAAGCAATCCCAGGTAATTGCTGTTTGCTAATTAAACAGCCTCAGGATCTCCTGAGCCACTGTCATTGTTAATGAAACCCACCATGGTTCCTTCCACCTGTGTCTGTCCCCCTCGCTGTCCCCTCACTGCCACCCGAGCAGCCACCACAGGGAGAAGAGCCAGTCAGTTCCTGCGCTTCCACCACTGTGAAAGGCCACCAGAGGGGAGGGGACACTCAGAGCAGCGTGACCGCCATGCGGGGGCGGGGGCCCTCCCTGAAGCCAGGGCGCTCCTACCCGCTCTGCTCAACACCAGGCGCTGGCACTCGAAACGCCCACAGCTAATGACAGAGTGGCTCAAGCACAACAACTTGAAAGAAGCAAAAACAGGCGTTCGGGAGAATTAAAGGCTTAACCAGGAAGTCAGGGGCCAGTTCTGCCATGACTCACTGCCTGGGACTCCCAGCCCCCATACTCAGACCTCCACTGGCCCCAAGACAGTGTCCCTGGCACAGGCACTTCAGAAGCAGCAGGGCCCAGAGGACGCAGTGCTGGAGCTGACACCCAAGGACACATGAAGCCCAAGAGCAGGACCACGAGGCCCAGGCCAGACGGCTGTGGAGGCCAAAGGCCACGTCACCAGTGCACAATGAAAGAGCGAGACCACGAGGCCCAGGCCAGACAGCTGGGGAGGCCAAAGGCCATGTCACCAGTGCACAATGACAAGCCTGCTGCCTGTCTCCAACCCAGTTATCTCAAGGGTTTTCTTTCTGTTCCCAACTCACCGCCCACTGACGAATCTTTCTGGGTCACTGCCATGAACAGGCAGGACAGGTGGCTCTGAAGACACTTTATTCAGGGTGAGTCTGGGCAGCAGGCAGCCCCCGCTGTGGACTGGAATCTTTCCACAGCCACAATCGCAGTGGGCAAGCCCTGGCCTCCAGCCTCTGCTGGTCCTCAGGAGCCTGTCCACAATTCTGAACTCCAACCTCCACTCTTTGTCCTCACTACAGGGCTCACACTTGGAGTCTACACTGCCGGAAACCACAGAGCAACTTCCGTAGCCCCGAAGTCACAGCTTGTGTGTCTGCTCACCCAACAGGACACACAAGACCCAATCTCCCTGAAAGCCAGTGTGTCAGTGTAGGGAGGACACAGAGCCTGCAGGCCGGACGACCCACGAGACTCCCTTTCCCTGAAAGCCAGTGTGTCGGTGTAGGGAGAACACAGAGCCGGCAGGCCGGACGACCCACGAAACTCCCTTTCCCTGAAAGCCAGTGCGGGGAGGACACAGACCCAACAGGCTCCCCATGGCCTCTCGGGATCCCAAGCAAAGACAATGAGGGTGGGACTCAGGGTTGCCACGCAGCCTGGCCCCGGCCTCGCTGCCCAAGACCCCCAGCCCCACAGAGGCGCTGAGAGCCACACTCATCCCCACTGCAGGAAGCACCACCTGACAGCAGTTCTCACATCAAGACAAAGTCCCAGCAAGTCCACACGGGGTAGCCCCGGGCAGCCACCCACGAGCCGCACCCTCCTTGCCACCAAGCGGGATCCTAAGACAGCCATGGCCGGGCTGAGCGGGGCCCGTTCACACCAACAGGCGCTTCACACACTCAGTCGATTTTCCATCCACAGGAGGGTCAGAAAATATGAAGGTAAGTACAAGGAAAACACGGGAACCTCACCTCAGGCACATTCAAAAGCAACCCTAAAAAGTGTCCTGTGTCTGTGAGGCACACCCAGCGAACCAGGCTGTCCACACAGCACTGTCATCAACAGAAGCCCCAGCCAGCTACTTTCACAAGCAAAACCTGAATTTCAAGTCAACTGGGATTCTCCAGCCGTAGTACCTGTAGAACTGCCCAGCCAGACTGGCCAACCTGCATTTTATTTTAAATGCCGAATAGGCCTGGAGCTAGCAAAAACACGGAAGACAACAAAATTAGGAAGGTGTGAAAATAAGTTTAGTAGGTAAAGGGTTTCTTCCAGGTAGAAAGATGTTCATTAAAAGATTCATGAAGAGGCTGCTTTCTGCATATGGTGTATAACCAAACATAACTAGATCATGTTCATATGTCACAGCTTAGCTTTGACCCAAAAACACGAATTTCGACTTTTAAAAACAACAAAGGCTGGCTGGGCACAGTGGCTCATGCCCGTAATCCCAGCACTTAGGGAGGCTGAGGCGGGAGGATCACTTGAGCCCAGGAGTTCGAGACCAGCCTGGACAACATAGGGAGATCCCATCTCTACAAAAAAATACAGAAGTTAGCCAGGTATGATGGTGTGCACCTGTAGCACCAGCTACTTGGAGGCTGAAGCAGGAGGACTGCTTGAGCCCGGGAGGTCAAGGCTGCTGTGAGCTGTGAGCATAACACTGTACTCCTGCCTGAGAGACACAGCAAGACCCTGTTTCAAAAAAAAACTAAAACAAATTAAAATAACAAAGGTAAAACCATAAGACACAAGCAGCAAGGTTGTATCATTTGTATGGCTCCTGTGGATATGTCAAGTAGTAACACTCTGAGAAGCTTCACACTTTCCTGTCATTCAACAATACATTACTCCATACAGAATCTCAACTCCAATTTAAAAGTGTCAAATATTTAAAGCAAAAAAATCAAAATACTTTTTAGACACCTGTATATGTGCATGTGTGTATGTACACATCACACACACCCAAAAACTGCACACACAGAGAAAAGAACTGAAAAGAAGGAATTAAAACAATGGTGAAATGTTTACATTAAACACGACACAATACAAAGACATTATCAAAAGAAAAAAAAAAGACAACTAACAGGAGAAAATATCTGCAAATGATATATCTGATAAGAGTTTAATATCCAGAAGATACAAACAGCTTTACAACTCAACAACAAAAGGACAAACAATCCAATTTAAAAATGGTCAAAGGACTTGACTAGACATTTATCCAGAGAAATACACAAACAACCAATGAGCACATGAAAAGATACTCAATGTCATTCGTCATTAAGAAAAATTCAAATCAAAATCACAAGATAGCCCCTCACACCTACGAGGCTGATTATAATTTTTTTAAAAAGAAAAACACAGGTGTTGGTGAGGACACGGAGAAACCAGAAGCTGTGCACCTTGCTGGTGGGAATGCAGGGCAGCACAGCGTCTGTGGAAACAGCTTGGGGACGCCTCAGTAACACACCGAGGGTCCGCACACGGTCCAGCAATCCCACCCTGGATGCACACCGAGGGTCCGCACACGGTCCAGCGATCCCACCCTGGATGCGCACCGAGGGTCCGCACGCGGTCCAGCGATCCCACCCTGGATGCGCACCGAGGGTCCGCACGCGGTCCAGCGATCCCACCCTGGATGCGCACCGAGGGTCCGCACGCGGTCCAGCGATCCCACCCTGGATGCGCACCGAGGGTCCGCACGCGGTCCAGCGATCCCACCCTGGATGCGCACCGAGGGTCCGCACGCGGTCCAGCGATCCCACCCTGGATGCGCACCGAGGGTCCGCACGCGGTCCAGCGATCCCACCCTGGATGCGCACCGAGGGTCCGCACGCGGTCCAGCGATCCCACCCTGGATGCGCACCGAGGGTCCGCACGCGGTCCAGCGATCCCACCCTGGATGCGCACCGAGGGTCCGCACGCGGTCCAGCGATCCCACCCTGGATGCGCACCGAGGGTCCGCACGCGGTCCAGCGATCCCACCCTGGATGCGCACCGAGGGTCCGCACGCGGTCCAGCGATCCCACCCTGGATGCGCACCGAGGGTCCGCACGCGGTCCAGCGATCCCACCCTGCATGCGCACCGAGGGTCCGCACGCGGTCCAGCGATCCCACCCTGGATGCGCACCGAGGGTCCGCACGCGGTCCAGCGATCCCACCCTGGATGCACACCCAAAAGAGGGGAAGACAGGGATTCAAACAGACACTTGTACGCAAATGTTCACAGAAGTATTATTCACAAGGGCCAAAAGGTGGGAAAACTTAAGTGTCCATCAACTATGTAAGGGCCCTAATCGCATTCACGAAGCTCTGTCCCTGTGACTCATCATCTACGAAAGGCCACACCTCCTAACACCATGCCCTTGGGAGTGAGGATTTCAGCAGGAATTTTGGGGAACACAAGCATTGGGGCATGTGGTTTTTTTTCTTTGTAGAGACAGGGTCTCACCATCTAGCCCAGGTTGGTCTTGAACTCCTGGCCTCAAATGATCCTCTCATCTTAGCTTCCCGAAGTATTGTGATTACAGGCATGAGCCACTATTACTGGCCCCAGCTTTCTTTTGGTTAGTTTTCTCAGTATATTCTTTTCTGTTTTTCTTTTAATCTTATTATATTCTTGCATTTTAGATCTATGTTGAGTAAAAATCTACCATATGATTTTAAGCTGGTGAGTTTAGTCCATTTACTTCACTGACATGTTTGGGTGTCTTTGTCTTACTATTTGAATTTTGCTTTTTCAGATTCAGACTCATGCCTGTAATCACAATACTTTGGGAGGCCAAGATGAGAGGATCATTTGAGGCTAGTAGTTCAAGACCAACCTGGGCTAGATGGTGAGACCCTGCCTCTACAAAAAAAAAAAAAAGAAAAAATTAGCTGGGTGTGGTGGCAAACACCTGTAGTCTCAGCTACTTGTGAGGCTGAGGTCAGGGGATGGATCTAGCCCATGAGGTCAAAGCTACAGCGAGCCGTGAGTGAGCCACTGCACTCCAGCCTGGGCAACAGAGTAAGACCCTGACTCAAAAAAAAGAAAAAAAAAAGGCGGGGGGAGGTGCTGGATGCAGTGGCTCAAGCCTGTAATCCCAGCACCTTAGGAGGCTGAGACAGGTGGACTGCTTAAGCCCAGGACTTTGAGACCAGCTACATGGCAAAACCCTACCCTTACAAGAAAGAAAAAAAAATACGACAATTAGCTGGGCATGGTGGCACATGCCTGTGGTTCCAGCTACTCAGGAGGCTGAGGTCGGAGGATCACTTGCGCCCAGGAGGTCAAGGATGCAGTGAGCTATGATCACACCACTGCACTCCAGCCTCGGCAACAGAGCAAGAACCTGTCTCAACAAAATAAATTAATTAAAAAACAAAAAAAAAAGAGAAAGCTGAGTAGCCACATTCACATCGGGCATAAAGAGGCACGCTCCATCACGAGCTCTCATCCTCGAGAGCCGCTCTGCATCATCATCACTAACCTCAAAACAGAATGCATCACACGCCAGATATGGTTCTGAGCTCTGGATATGTTCGTTCCCTTAACTTTCCGAACAGTCCTATGCTCCAAGCCCAGGCCTATACCCAAGACAAAAACCACATCCACACAAAAACTCATACACAAATGCTTTATTCACAGCAGCCTACAATGGGAAACAACCCAAACGTCTACCAACTGACAGATGGATAAATAAAATGCGGCCTCCACATATGTCACGGGCCAAATTCTGTCTCCCTGAAATCCACATACTTAAGTCTTAACCCCAGTGCCCCCGAGTGCCTGTATCTGGAGATGTGGCCCTTAGAGATGCGTAAGAAAAAATGAGGCCATGCAAGTGGGGCCCGGATCTGCTATGACCAGTGTCCTCCTAAGAAGAGGAAATAAGGACACCAAGACACAGACCGAACGGCGAGCACGCGGCAGGAAGGCAGCGCCTGCAGGCCCAGGAAAACACGTAAGAAACCGAGCCTGCTGCCGAGCCTGCTGGCACCTTGACCTTGGACACCCAGCCTCCAGAACTGTGAGGGATACATTTGTGCTGCTTGAGCCCCCATCTGTGGTGTCTTGTTTCCACAGCCTGAGCTGACTAAGATGCCACATGATGGAACAGGCTTCAACAAGGAAAAGAAAAGGAGCACTGCTGGGGGCTGCGTCGCCCACGGACCACGCCAACGCCACGCTCAGGGCCACATCAACGTCACGCTCGGGGCCACGCCAACGCCACGCTCGGGGCCACATCAACGTCACGCTCGGGGCCACATCAACGTCACGCTCGGGGCCACGCCAACGCCACGCTCGGGGCCACATCAACGCCACACTCGGGACCACGTCAACGCCACACTCAGGATGTCAATGCCACGCTCGGGGCCGCACCAACACCACGCTCGGGGCCACATCAACGCCACGCTCGGGGCCGCGCCAACGCCATGCTCGGGGCAAGGAGCCACCACAGAGGACCACAGGTGGCACGGTTCCATTCACGGGAAATGTCCAGAATGAGTGAGCCATCTGTGGTGTCTAGGATGGGGGGGTTTATCCATCTGTCGGGGGGGGTTGGGGATGACAGCTAAGGAGCGTGGGGTAAAATGTTCTACAACTGACTCTGGCGATGGCTGCAAAACTCTGCAAATGCATTACAAACCACTGAACTGTATACTTAATGACAGAACTGAATGGCATGTGAATTGCGTCTCAACAAAATCATTAAAAATCCTATGGGGTCAACAGTAATCGTTCCCGCTTACAAGCAGACGCGCTGAAGCAGCGAGGAGTCACTTTTCTACTCCTACTTGGGTCAACTTTGATAAATTACGTTTCTCTCGGAATGTCTATTTTGCCTGAGCTACCAAATTTCCTGGCAAAAGGTATTCTTAACATGCCATTTTCCATCTCCACGGTGGCTGTGCAAGGGCTCCCTTCCGTGTGTAAGGCTCCTGCTTTCTGCCCATTGGCCACGCGTTTATCGGTCCCATCATCCCTCTCGAAGAGCTGCGTTTGGCTCTGTGTGTCCTTTCTCATCTTTGTCTTCCACCTCCTTCATTTCTAGGGTTCTGCTCACTGCCCTCTTCCCACCCGCCCTGTGCAGAGTGAACCTTTCTCCTTTTCTGTACATGCGTCTGAGGCCGAGTCACCAAGTAATTCCTGCCAGGGCCAGAGAGAACCTCAGGCCCTGTGGGCCACATGCAGTCCACATCGCAGACTCTGCTTGGTTGTGTTTATTCTTATTGATAACATTTTTAAAATGTGAAAACCCTTCTTGGCTCCAAAGCTGTACAGAAACAGGCTGAGGCCCCACTGGGCCTGCAGGCCACATTTTTGTCACACCTGTTTAAGGGTTTAAGTTTCCTTAGCTGCATCCCAAAATTTTAGATAGAATAATTTTGTGACTATTTTTATTTTTAAACTTTTTTAACTTTTTATTTTAAAACTTCTCCTGAGACTTCTTTGACTCATGTGATTTAGACATTTGTATATCTTCTAACTAAAAATTATCACCTTTCCTTTATCATTCTGTATCCAGTTTTTAATTTCATTACTTTGTGAGCATGGAATACCATCTGTACGCCAGTGAGTCTCTGAAATGTCTCGAGACTTGTTTTTTAGCCTAGCTGTGTAATATCTGTGAATGTTCCTCAGGTGTCTACAAAGGTGTATTCTCCAACGGCTAGCTACATGATTCTATATCAATTATGGAATCATGCCAGTCACCTCTGTTGTTGAAATATTGTATGGACACACATGGTATGTAATGTGCATTTTATACATATCTATATCTCCACTACATATTTAGTTATCAATAATTGGGAGGTGTTTTGAGCTCTCAGGAGGATACCGGGTCTGCCCATTTATCTCTGCAGCCCTACGAACTTTTGCTTTTCAGCTTTTAGAAAGCTGAGTCAGTCCAGACTCACCACAAGCCCCATACGAATTCAATGCAGGGATGGATCAGGGCTGATGAGGCCATGGGGGCCAAGTCACCAGTCCATGCACAGCCATACTGTAAGGGGTCCAGGGTCAGCACACACAACCAACAACAGCACAGCCAACAGCAAAACAGCACAACCAACAACAGCACAGCCAACAACAGGACAGCCAACAACAGCACAGCCAACAACAGCACAGCCAACAACAGCACAGCCAACAACAGGACAGCCCCAGGAGCTGCCGCACACGGGGGCTGCTGCTTCGCTTCTGCCTCCAGATTGTGCACAGCTCTCTCCGAGAACTACCAGGGAAGGGGGTTCCCGCAGAAGGCCCTGCCTGGCTGAGGTGACATGATGCAAAGCCACCATGGTTGCATCCTGTGAGAGGGACCCGTGTGGCCCCAAGGGCAAAAGCAGGTCTCTTTGGACAATGGCAGTCCCACCACCGGGACGACCACGAGGATTCTCAATTTATCCACGTGCTTGGAACAATGCCTAGTGCCTGCTAGTGCAACGCGGTTCTTACTTTAATTCCTACTTTCAGAGCTTGAAATGAACTTGAGATAACCTAAAAAGATACTATCAAAAAACAGGTAGGAGATGAAAGGGGAAATGAAAACCATAGTGAGGAAACAAGGAAGATATGAAAAGGGGCCAAAACCAAGGTCTGGAAATACCTGAAGGAAAAGATTTCACTGCAATGGATGGAAATGTGACTCTCAGGACTTAGCTGAGGAGAAACAGTGGCCCTGAAGACCAAGCCCAGTAGGCAGCCCCGATGCAGCAGGCAGAGGGGGACATCAAGGTGGAGAAGACGCAGCAGACAGAGGGGGACATCGAGGTGGAGAAGACGCAGCAGACAGAGGGGGACATCGAGGTGGACAAGACGCAGCAGACAGAGGGGGACGCTGAGGTGGAGAAGATGTAGCAGGCAGAGGGGGACGTCGAGGTGGAGAAGATGCAGCAGGCAGAGGGGGACGTCGAGGTGGAGAAGAAGCAGCAGAGCGGGGGAAGACACAGAGGTGCAGAAGCCTCCAGGAGACACAAGAGAGAGGATGAGAAGGGATCAAGCCCATCGGCCTTTCGTCTGTTCGCATCTATTTTCATCGTTAGGTTTTTCACTGTTATTTGTAGCATGAAAAAAAAGAAGATCTGAGTGCTAATTTTTTTAATTTTACTTGTCCTTGTGCAATTTAACTAATGACTTCTGTACCTGGCTGCTGTGCATGCAGAGGCACCCTCTGAATAAACTCCCTAGACGGCGGCCACACAAGTTGCTCTGGAAAACTAACAAGTCTGAGTCAGGCGAGCGAGAATGCCGAAGCATAAGACACCTCGCTGTCGGGGTTCGGGGAGGAGAGGAGCTGAAGAAAACTGTGGGAATTCTTAAACTTGGCCCAAGTTCACAAACCTGAATTGGGTTTCCCAATCAAAGACAAAACAAGCCATAGCTCAGGGTTTCAAGTTTCCCTCTCAACACAGAAGCCGCAGCGCCAATCCGCACTGGGAGAGGAGGGAGTGAAAAGACGCTGTTTAAACAGAAACCAAAAGCCGCTCGCCCTCCCTCTGACTCTGACGGTGCCTGCAGAGCCACCAGGAGCCCCATTTCCAAGGCCGCTCAGGGCAAAGGTGTTGGAAGGGAGGAGCTGGGGATTGTGCACCCGGTATAAAGGCTACCCACAGGCCACACACCCAGAAACTGCCAGCCCTGCCACAGAGCACCATCCCACAGGGCTGCGCCCACCCATTCCCTCACACTCACCAGGCAAGAGACAGCCTGGAGGGGCCTTGGTAGGAAAAAGGGGCAACAGAGAGGGGCAGTTTACTCCACTCCCACTTGTCTGAAAAAATTAATTAGCTCCAGTTGCATAAAAATTCAAATCGTGGGCCCAGCCCGGTGGCTCACGCCTATAATCCCAGTAATCCCAGCACTTTGGGAGGCCGAGGCGGGTGGATCACGAGGTCAAGAGATCGAGACCATCCTGGCTAACACGATGAACCCCATCTCTACTAAAAATATAAAATATTAGCCGGGCGTGGTACCACGCAACTGTGATCCCAGCTATTCGGGAGGCTGAGGCAGGAGAATCGCTTGAACCTGGGAGGCGGCGATCACGCTACTGCACTCCAGCCTGGGTGACAGAGCAAGACTCTGTCTCAAAAAAAAAAAAAAAAATTAAATCGTGGCATTATTTGTACAGACAAATTAAAATTTAGGTATTGGCATGACAAATCTCAGACTTCAAGTTACAAATAAAGCCCTCCACTTACTCATCAACATCAACAAATGTCCAGAAAGAAAGCTTTACCCAAATTCTCTCATACACCTTGGCTGTATCTCACCACAACAGCCAAATCAACTCCACTTTCATTTCTCTGCATCGCTGAGTTGTCTGACACAGTCAATAAAACCCCACTGATGTTCCCAGGGTTGTTTTTTTTTTTTTGAGATGGAGTCTCGCTCTGTTGCCCAGGCTGGAATACAGTGGCATGATCTCAGCTCACTGCAAGCTCCGCCTCCTGGGTTCACGCCATTCTCGTGCCTCAGCCTCCCAACTAGTTGGGATTACAGGCGCCCGCCACCACGCCCAGCTAATTTTTTGTGTATTTTTAGTAGAGATGGGGTTTCAACGTGTTAGCCAGGATGGTCTCGATCTCCTGACCTCATGATCCACCCGCCTCGGCCTCCCAAAGTGCTGAGATTACAGGCGTGAGCCACCGCGCCCGGTCTGTTTCTTTTTAATGAGAAACCAAATGTCTCCTCGGCCACGTGCAGAAAATGGCTGAGTGGTGCCCACAGCGCCGAGAGCAGGTCGGGCCCAGACCTTGGCCACGACCACAGGCACATGGCGGGTGAGGACCCCGGGGGTGCTGCTGGGCTTGGCCATGTTAGCATGTGTGGCCCAGAGACCAGACACCCGAGGCCCGGCTCCTGGACACGCGGTCCCAGGCAATGAGGGTGGGTGGGGAGGGAGGCAGCCCCTTCTCAGCTGCGCTCTGTTCAGTTAAATCGACTTCCCAAAACACAGGGGCCTGCAGGGGTTCTCAGGCAGGTGACCATGTAACACAGGGGAAGGGCCGTGACCTGCTCCTGGGCTGCTGCTCCGAGGTGACAGGGGGCAGAGAGGTGTCCGGGCCTGACTGGCGGCTTCCAGGCAACCCGAAGGCAGGGCCTAGGGCCCTAACCCAAGCCAGCAAGCCTGTGTACCGCCATCCCTGAAATCTAGGACAGTCTCCAGGCTTCCCCTGGGTCTCAGCCAGTCTCATCACCACCAGGGACGGAAGGCAGAGGCCACAGCAGGGCCCCGCAGCAGCAGGAAGGGCCGCTCACTAGGGAAGAAAACCAGGAAAGGAAGGGCAAGGGGAAACAATGGAAGTCCCAAAGAGAGCAGCGGGCAGCAGAGGGCTGGACAACAGGACACGGCACACGGGACGCAGCGTGTGGAGGTGGCAGCAGAGGGCTGGACGAGAGGACACGGCACATGGGACGCAGTGCGTGGAGGTGGCAGCAGAGGGCTGAACGAGAGGACACAGCACAGGGGACGCAGTGTGTGGAGGGGGCAGCAGAGGCCTGGATGAGAGGACACGGCATGCTGGACGCAGCACGTGGAGAGGGCAGCAGAGGGCTGGACAAGCGGACATGGCACGCCAGACGCAGCACGTGGAGGGAGGCACAGGGCTTACAGCCATGGCGCACTCAGCACCACAGGGCACAAAGCAGCCCCTAGGCCAGCGCAAAACCAAGACGGTCTCACTATGGGAATTCCAACCAGAAATGAATGACAACCAAGAAACCCTAAGAAACACTTTCCAAAGGAAGGGGAGGGGCAAGTACTCAAAACCCCTTAAGAGCTAGAGCAGGTCAGGGGAGGGCAGCAGACAGGACAGGCCCATGGGGGTTCCTACACCTTCTGTTCCTCTTCCTCTTTACATGTGCTCGGCAGACAGACCCGGGATGCCCTGCCCCCAGGATCTGGAATCTGGTTGGGAAGGGAAGCCAGAGCCTGCCTGCCACCCTCACCCCCTAAGCCTCCCGCTCCCATCCCACAGTCCTGCCCACTGGCCTGAGTCCCTTTAGGAGGGCAGAGCACTGAGACACAGCCAGGCGAGAGGTGCCCTCGGGCCCGGAGCCGTTCCTGAAGCTGTGCCCTCGGGGGACAGAATGTTGCCGTGTCTCCCCTACAGCCGTGTCAAAATCAGACTGCGAGGCTGATGCCAGGCCTGCCGATTTTCTGCAGAGTTTTCATTTCCTTTCTCCTTTCCTCTGGATGAAGCACCCCACAAGAAACACAAAAGATTAAAACAAAAACAATCTTGTATTTTAAGAAGGTCAAAGATGTGACGCCCTTCCTTCATCACAGGTGTTCTGTGAGAGATGCTCACAAGTCCCTTTCACGGAAAGGAAGACCGAGGCCCAGGGAAGTCAGCAATTGCTGCTGCCCCAAGTCACAAAGGGTGAAGACGGAAGAGCCAAGACTCGAGTCCCAGCACACAGTGCACTGGAGAGGATGATGCTGCGAAGGGACCGGGGTGGGCTGGGCAGGACGAAGAGGAAGGGGCTGAGCCGGACAGGACGGACAGAGAGGAAGGGACCAGGCCAGACAGGACGGATGGAGAAGAAGGGGCCAGGCCAGACAGAACGGAGAGGAAGGGGCTGAGCCGGACAGGTCGGACACAGAGGAAGGGGTCGGGCCGCACAAGATGGAGAGGAAGGGGCCGAGCTGGACAGGACGGAGACGAAGGGGCTGAGCTGGACAGGACGGAGAGGAAGGGGCCGGGCCAGCACAAGATGGAAAGGAAGGGGACGAGCTGGACAGGACGGAGAGGAAGGGGCCGGGCCGGAGAGGAAAGGGCCGGGCCTCACAAGATGGAGGGGAAGGGGCCAGACAGGACAGACGGAGAGGAAGGGGCCGGGCCAGACAAGATGGAGAGGAAGGGGCTGAGCTGGACAGGACGGAGAGGAAGGGGCCAGGCCGGACAGGACAGATGGAGAGGAAGGGGCTGAGCTGGACAGAACAGAGAGGAAGGGGCCGAGCCGGCCATGTCCTGTGCCTCACCCCCGACCTGGAAACTAGGAAAGCTCAACCAGGACTGCGCTTCCAGCCTGTGTGCCCCTAGGGAAAGAGGCCCTGACATAGAGGCCGCGGCGCCAGCACCTGCCTAGGTCCCTCGCACCCCCCAACACACACTGGCACCAGTGCTTACCCCCAAGAGCAGCCACCGCCCCAGGCACCCCTCCCTCCCCACCCAGGGTCTGCACCCACAGGGAATCACCCCCCACATCTGGTGTAACTCTGCTCATCACCCTCTGGGCTGGGTACCTCGGCCACGTTCCCGACCTGTGTGGGGGACTCCACAGGCCAGGTGCGTGGTGCTTCTGAGTAAATGGACCAGAGCAGGTGGTGCACTTGGCACAGTGCCCCACACCATCAACACGCAAGAAACACCAGCTGCCACCCCCATGACGGTTCCTAAGATTTGGTCAAAAACCTAATCGCAAGACTTCTGAGTAATACAGGGGGTTGAACATGTAAAAAATAGCGGGTAAAATCCCACTAAAAACAGTAGAAACAGACCGTTTTCTTTTTCAAGGGAAAAGCTACAGGGTAGAAGAGGAAGGGCAGGGAAGGCAGCACCAGGACCACGGAGGAGCCTGGAAGTGCAGGGACAGCAGGAAATGCCTCAGACCGAGAAGCCCAGCCCTCCCCTGAAGGGAGGAAACCCAGACTCCCCCTGATCCACAGGACAGGTCCCTAAAAAGCTCCAGATCTGTGGGACCAGAGAACTCTGGGGGGTGGGGCAGGATAGGCCTAACCCGAGGTGCCCACTGGGGCAGGAGACAGGGCTGACTCTCCGAGGTGCCCACTGGGGCAGGAGACAGGGCTGACTCTCCGAGGTGCCCACTGGGGCAGGAGACAGGGCTGACTCTCCGAGGTGCTCACTGGGGCAGGAGACAGGGCTGACTCTCCGAGGTGCTCACTGGGGCAGGAGACAGGGCTGACTCTCCGAGGTGCTCACTGGGGCAGGAGACAGGGCTGACTCTCCGAGGTGCTCAGCAGAGGCCCTGGAAGGCAGGCAGCCACGCTGAAGATGCAGGGAGGGCACCAGGTATGGCGTGGTGCTCCTGCAGTCCCAGCTACCTGGGAGGCTGAGGCAGGAGAAGCACTTGAGACCCAGAGTTCAAGTCCAGCCTGGGGGACGGACACACACACACACACACGCACACACGCACACGCACACGCGCACACGCACACACACACACACACACGGAGAACATCCACCCCCACTCCTCCACCCCCAACTCAAAGAAAGCTATCACTAAAATCCTTAGATAAGAAAAGCTACTGCAACTACTGCATGAGAATGAGATGCTACAAAAGGAACACTCAGAACAAAACAGAGCTCATGGAAACCAAAATTAGGAACCAAGTACTTAACAGAAGTGTTGAAATATAAAGTTAAGAAAACTAAGACTACTGAGGATAAAGGAAAGAACCTGAAGGTGAGAAACTGCTGTCCATAAAAATCAGGAATCACTACTGACATAAAATTCTACAACACATAAAACTAGTCCATGGTGGAAAAGTATCAGCCTGCAGTTGCCACGGTCTGGGTGGGGAAGGGTGGCATCGGTGTGACGGAACTCTCTGGGGCCATAATGGGAGAACACATTTGTCAAAACTCGTTAAATGATCCTCTTAAGACCTGTGCCCTTCACTGAATGTAAACCTTACCTTTGAAAGAAGAATCATAAACTAATAAGAATATGCCTGCAAAGTGTTTGGGGCAAAGCAGACTGATGTCTGCAACTGACTGGAAATGCAGCAAGACGAGCTGGACGGGGAGGGGAAGGGAAGGGTACGTAAGCTGGACGGGGAGGGGAAGGGAAGGGTAAGTAAGCTGGACGGCGAGGGGAAGGGAAGGGAACGCAGACAGCTGTGTTAACTGGAGAACCCCGCTGTTGGGTATGTGAGTTCACTGGAGCATCCTTACAACTTGTCTGTATTTTGAAAATTTTCACACTAAAATGTTAAGAGAGAAAGAATCAGGAATCAGAATGGCATCAAGGTTCTCAATTGCAGTACTAGAAGCCAGAGAAAATGGAGAACACTTGTGGCAGGGTACAGTGGCTCACGCCTGTAATCCCAGCACTTTGGGAGGCCGAGGCGGGCGGATCACAAGGTCAGGAGATCGAGACCATCCTGGCTAACACGGTGAAACCCCGTCTCTACTAAAAATACAAAAAATAAGCCGGACGTGGTGGAGGGTGCCTGTAGTCCCAGCTACTTGGGAGGCTGAGGCAGGAGAATGGCGTGAACCCGGGAGGCGGAGTTTGCAGTGAGCCGATATCGCGCCACTGCACTCCAGTCTGGGCGACAGAGCGAGACTCCGTCTCAAAAAAAAAAGAAAGAAAATGGAGAACACTTGCAAAAATCTGAAGGTAAATGATTTCTGGCCTGAAATTCTAGACTCAGCCAAACTATCAGTGAGGCTGAAGAGTAGATAAAAACATTTTCAATAATTCAAGACCTCCAAAAAAAATCTCTCTTGCACTTTCTCAAGAGCCTATAAAAGGTGTGTGCCTCATGTCAAACTAAATGATTAACTCAAGAGAAAGACGACATAGGATCCGAGCAGTAGGCCTTCCAGTGCGAGAGAGAGGCAGGCAAAACCCCCTGGATGACGGGGAAGGCAGACATGGGACAGAAGGGGCAAAGAGAGGCAAATCCCCATCTTCCATGAAGGGAAGCCACCAAACAACACCACGACCAGGAGTGGAGAAGGGAGAGAGGGAGAGAGGGGGAGAGGGGGAGAGAGGGCACAGAACCACCAATAGATCAGTACGGCTGGAATCGAGGAGGTAAACACCCAGCCAGGCGCTGGGATAAGCTCCCTCCCTGCCAGCTCAGCTCCCGAGGAAGACCAGGGACAGAGACTCTCAGGAGCAGGGTAGAGGGTGGAAGGTACACAGATCCTCAAAGGCCTCACTGGACCCTTCATGGCAAGGGTCAGAACACTCAGCTTAGGAAAGGCCAAGGTGGGGCTTCTGGGCAGAGGGAGTCGTAGTGCAGACACCTGGCACTCCTGCCGCTGAGAGGTGGAGCCCTCAGCTCCCGCCTTGCATCTGGGCAGCACGAGGCTGCCTCAGCAGAGAAAGGTGACAGAAGGGACGCCCTGACAATCTGCAGCCCAGCCTTCTGGAGGACTGGAACCTTCCACCTTGCTCTCTTTAAGTCCTGAGCCATCATACAGCTGGCCACCCTCCTAAGGAGGCCTCTGAAGTGCTACTAAGTGAGGATGAGGTTCCAGCTGATCTCAGGATTCCAGCCACCCCTCCAGGACAGAAGGCAGGTGAGTGAAGCTGTCCTGGACCCTCCAGACCAGTCACCTGCCAGCTTTCTCCCACTGAGCCACCCCAGTCAGTGTCCACGAAACAGAAGCAGCACCCAGCCAGGCCCTCCACAAACTCCTGACACAATATATCCTAAGACGTAATAAAACAGTGTTTGTTTTAAGCCACTAAGTTTGGGATAGTTTGCTCTCCAGGAATAGGTAAGAGGAACAGGGAACTGCTGTTTTTTGTTGTAAGAGTTACGTAACTCTTTTTGACTTCATAAAGTATATGGATGTCTCAATGGACAAAAGCCACCAAAAAAAATTTTAAGGTATTAAACCATCCTGGGCAACAAGGCAAAACCCTGTCTCTACAAAAAATTCGCCAGGCATAGTGACCGTGCCTGTAGTCCCAGCTACTGGGGAGGCTAAGGCGGGAGGATCACTTGAGTCCAGGAGGTTGAGGCTACAGCGAACCGTGATCGCACCACTGCACTCCAGCTTGGGTGAGAGCAAGACCCTGTCTCAAAAGAAAAAAAAAAAAAAGGAATTAAATATAAAAGTAAAAGCAAAGCCACGTAAAACCTTAAGTCTTAAGGAAAAAAATAAACAACAAAAACAAAAAAACAGACCGGGTGCAGTGGCTCACACCCGTAATCCCAGCACTTTGGGAGGCCGACGTGGGTGGATCACAAGGTCAGGAGATCAAGACCATCCTGGCTAACATGGTGAAACCCCACCTCTACTAAAAATACAAAAAATTAGCCGGGTGTGGTGGCAGGAGCCTGTAGTCCCAGCTACTCGGGAGGCTGAGGCAGGAGAAACGCAGTGAGCCAAGATCATGCCATTGCACTCTAGCCTGGGCAACAAGAGCGAAACTCTGTCTCAAAAAAAAAAAAAAAAAAAAAAGCATGTCTGTCCTGGCCAGCTCGTCCCTATGCCACAGCCCTGCAGCCTGTGCCCTGTAGCCTCAGGCTCATCCAAGGGCCTGACACCAGCTCATCCCACCTCCTTTCCCAGTCCTCAAACCGACACCACATGCCAGCCTTCACTACAGCTGGGGTGCGGCCTCCGATTAAATAAGCAAGCAAGCAGTTTTGGGGGGGGTGTGGAGGTAAAAACTGGCCCCCAAGTTAAGTGCCTCTGCAATTTAAAGTGGGGGAAGGCTGGTTTGCGGGAGTGCACAGCTGGCCCCCTCCCCCGCACCCACACACCCTGCTCCGCAGCTCTTGCGGTGCCTGGTGTCGGGCAAGCTCCAGCAGGTCCCTGCAGCCAGGCGCTGGGATAAGCTCCCTCCCTGCCGGCTCAGCTCCTGAGGAGGACCAGGGACAGAGACTCTCAGGAGCAGGGTAGAGGGTGGAAGGTACACAGATCCTCAAAGGCCTCACTGGACCCTTCATGGCAAGGACGCCATGTACCTCCCAGGGTATGCGTACTTGAGAATCGATCTAAGTGTTTGCCTCCTGTGTGCACATGCTCAAGTTCTAAAGGAAAGTCTCATGTCTTTATCACAACGCCAAATATTCATCGGGTGTGATGAATATAGTAATCTCTATTCTAACTGTGGACACATCGAAAGCCCTCTGACATATGGCCGTCCAGGCAGCACTGACACCGCACTCATAGACGGTGAGTCTGGAGAGAGCGCTGGGAGTCTGCGAGATACTTGCTCACTGGGTCCAGTGCTGGGGAGGCTGCCCGCAGCAGCTCGGTGGGTGCAAACACATGAATCGTAGCTGCGGGCAGGAGGAATATCAGGTGCATCTCTACGCCCCGAGGGCTCAACTCCTACACTTAAATCCCTCCCACTGGAACAGCAGGCTCCAGTTTCACCAAGCAAGCGTGAGAACAGGTACTGCTTCCTGAGCACCGCCAGCCACCGGCACCAAGACCGGCCACATCCCAGCACTGCCCACCTCTGGTAAGTACTTACTATTTCTTTTCAAATTCAAGTTTTATTTTAAAACTCTTCTCAGACGTATCTAAAATACCCAGCTGAACGCAGCGTTTGCCCCGTGTCTGCTCTGCCTTGCTCTGGGCTCCGAGGATTACTCAGGACCCAGCAGGTGCATGGCTGGGATGCAGACCACGATTACAAAACTTCTAATGAGGCTGACGCTTTATTCTAAGAACATGAACAAGCTTATCTGGAAATTAACTCCTTGTTCTGCCCTAAAATTCATAAAAGTTAAACCAACACAAATTCATATTATTGCTTAACTGTTCCTAACCTCAAAAACTACAATAAATGCTAACAAGAGGTAAAGGTCATATATATATATGTGTGGTGTATGTACATTAGGGCGAATTTAGGGTTATGTATGTGTGGTGTATGTACATTAGGGTGAATTTAGCGTTTATATATATATGTGTGGTGCATGTACATTAGGGCTGAATTTAGAGTTATATATATGTGTGGTATATGTACATTAGGCTGAATTTAGGGTTATATATGTGTGGTATATGTACATTAGGCTGAATTTAGGGTTATATATATGTGTGGTGTATGTACATTAGACACAGCTGAATTTAGGGTTATATGTGTGTGGTGTATGCACATTAGACAGTGCCGAATTTAATATCTAGTTTAACTTTTAATAGTTTTAAAGTTTAAAATAAGTACATAAGCTTACGTAAAGTTTAAAATTGGACATAAGCTTTCAAAAACAAAACCAAACCAAAGGGGTTAAGTTTCTGTTTGGTTATTAAGGTCTTCTGTACATATAGACACAGACACAAAAAGGGTTTTTTTCCTTACATGAAATTTCTCCTAAATCTGATTTGGAGGAGAACAATTACTGACCAAGCACAATCAGTCCACGTTTGTGCCCCTAATTTTCACCGCGCATTAGCAAAGGCCTTCCAGCATTTCTGACCGGAGTTTCAGGATGAGGCGGCGACTGTAAAGTGGTGAGCGTTTGTTTACGAGCTCAGGTCTGTAACTCGGGATCTCCTGCCGAAACTAGAATTAAGAGCCCCTGGTTGTTTTTCTGGATCCATTCTTTCAAATTACATTCCCAAAGACTATCTTTTCCCCAGGTCTTGGTTGTCCTGAGGTTTATCTTTCATTTTAAAGAACCGAAAGGCTGGGAGGGAGTGGCAGTCAATCACTGGAAAAGCTCAATTGGAGTAAAACTCACAAATCTCGTTCTTGCGACATCACAGTGGGTAGGCGACAATGGTGTGTCCTTGAGTTATGCAACAACGCCACATCACAATATTGTAATTACAGCATGCCCTTCACAATGCTCCAGCCGAGCAGGCTCCTTGCCAGACAGCTGGACACCACCAAAAGGAACATTACAGCACAATCTCAGGGCACAGGTTAGGACACATGACAAGCATAGTTACCCAGCCTGTCACAGAAACGTCCCATAAAGTTAAACTGTAATTACCTCCACTGTGTCCTATCAAAGTTTTTTTTTTTTTTTTAAGAACTCTTTCTCTTGTCTATTTTTTAAAGTTCAAACTCCTTAGAAGCTTGTTAAGCATCCCAACTTCTCACTATTATCCTAACTGTCCGCTGCATTAACTGTCCACACTTAGGAACCTTTGGAAAGACAGTATATTGGCAATTTAGAACTTTAAAAACAAGACAGACACAACCCCGTGGCCAACCGAAACCACTCACTCTTCAAAGCACTGTCTGTGTGGGCAGCTACGCCCCAACACCTGGCCCAGGGCACGTTGAGCAGGAAGAGAAGCGAGCTCTCAGCTCAGCGCACTTTCCAGAAGCCCCAAGTGCCTCGGCTGAGCACACAACATTTAAAATATTTAGAAAGGCACAGAGTGGCATCTGTAAATATAGCAAGAAAATCCTGGTGAAAGCTCAGCTGGATCCTGAGCATGTTTTAAGCCACTGCACCCCACTGTTCTTACGCCCTTTAGTGTAGACACTGTCTACATTGGCTGCTTGATCTGAAATAATTTGGAGAAAGAAGTCTTTGTGCCAGGCCAGGCTCAGAGGAGGTGTGTCGGAGAAGAGGGCACACATTATCCAGCAGCAGGCAGGGAAGACTCTGCATAAGTATTTCAGTAACAGCCACCTTTGATCCAGATCTGGAAGCTCTGTGGAATGTCCACCCTGCTAACGCTTCCTGCCGATCCAGTGGCAAATGAGAGGAGGATGAAACCCTCCCTCAGGATCACACCGAGGTCTTCACTGTAAAACACGCTAGCACTGCAGTTCTCAAATGAAAGCAGATAATGAACGAGACTCTGCTTTATTAACAGATAGACAGCTCTCCGGGCATGTTATTAACTAAAATGGAAACACACCTCCCCCAGGAGAGAAAGATGCTCCGCACTTCTTTATCCCCTCTAGAGAAAAACTGCACCTCTAAATGCAAATCCAAATTACTGTAAACAGCTAGAGTTCTGGGTTACACTGTTTGGGCAACAACATACTCTTTTGGGAATATTTAACACCAGCAGCTGCCAGAGTACAAAGTCGGGCTGGTAGAAACTGACCACACAGAGACTATTTCAAACGCTGTGCTCACAGACAGCTGTGACAGCCTGAGGTACCGGCCGTCGGCTTTGGTTTCTTCATCCTCATAAACCTCACTTAAGCAGGACACAGAACTCACAGCCTGACATCATCATCTGAAAGCTTACCAAAGCAACAATGTTATCCCACTCACTTCTCTGACACTATTGTAGTTTTATAGATCAGGTGAACTACGCCCGGCTTACAACTGAAGCAGCTGTGCTCCCTGTTTTAATTAGCAAATTGTGCAAGGCTGAGAGGTCAGTTTATCCAAGGTTACTAAAACCACTGCCCGAGACTCCATATTGACACCAATTCTCTGAGAGCAATTGAGCTCCAAAACACTCTCACCACCAGGGGCTTCCTCCCCGCCACACCCGCTTACGTAAACTAACTGATCAAAGAACACAAGGGCAAATCGCTCAAAACTTCAGACAATAACATCTGACTAGAAAAGAGACATATTAATATAAAAGCAATTATTTCCCTAATTACTATTTTGGGCAACAGCAGAGCTTACATGTAACTTGCCTGCTGTAAAGCGTTCGAGAAAATCTAACCAACACGGGTTTTGTGGGATTTTTTTGTTTTTTTGTTTTGCCTAAAAGTATCAGCAACGTGAAATAACGCTGCTTCGAAAACTAAAGTCCTCATTTTCTTAAATCCTGAGGGAATCATTTGCTCCTCTGAGCGCTTGTGTTTCAGGCGCTAGAGGTACCAGCAATGTGAAATAATGCTGCTTCGAAAACTGAAGTCCTCACTTTCTTAAATCCTGAGGGAATCATCTGCTCCTCTGAGGGCTTGTGTTTCAGGCGCTCGAGGTGGCGTTTCGGTCTCGCGAGGACGCAGCTCTCACTTGATGAACATTTTGCAACTGTCATCGTTTCGATCATGATGCTTCCAGCTAGTGATGAAATCATCAGTTCTCAGATCCCTGCCATAACATATCCTATACAATCATGGGAACCTGACTTGCAGAGGTTCTCACGCCTTCAGAACCAGGGAGCGCAGCGAGGCGTGCCGGCACAGGCCCCACTGACTGATCTGGCTGGCCCAGCGTTTGGCTGGAACCAGGCACCCGGCTTCTCTACTTCCTGAAGGGAGGCAGGGAAACTGCTTTCATCACCCAGGGCAGGTCTGCCCCACACGGTAGGGACTGAGCCCATAAAGAATTATTTCACGTTCTTTCTTCTAATAGGGGGAAATTAGAAAGACAAAGCTATCATTACATGCTTCATTTGCTTGGCCTTGACCCGGTGCCTTGTAGCTTCTGTGGCAGCCCACGGTGGGAGGGGGGTGCTGAGCGCAGGGTCTGAGCCCAGGGTGTCACCCGACACCCTCCCTGGTTGTAGGGTAACAAACATCTTGTCCTCATCCAAACCGTGCCTCACTGTCCCTGCTACACAGAAACTCATCACAGCGAAGGTAGCAGGTCAGCAGAGCCCCTTTTCTACCCAAACCACTTCTTAGTAAATAAATGTCTTACAGAACTTAAAGTATGTTAATAGAGGCAGTTTGTAGGGGGAAGGGTGGTTCTTTGTGTTTTTAAGAATTATGAATAAATGAGCCAGGCACGGTGGCTCACGCCTGTAATCCCAGCACTTTGGGAGGCTGAGGCGGGCGGATCGCCTGAGGTCAGGAGTTCGAGGCCAGCCTGGCCAACATAGTGAAACCCCGTCTCTACTAAAATTACAAAAAATTAGCTGGGCGTGGTGTTGGGCACCTGTAATCCCAGCTACTAGGGAGGCTGAGGCAGGAGAATCTCTTGAACCCAGGAGGCAGAGGTTGCAGTGAACCGAGATCACACCACTGCCCTCCAGCCTGGGCAACAAGAGCAAAACTCCGTCTCAAAAAAAGAAAAGAAAAGAAAGAAATATGAATAAATGAGTAGAGAAACCAGTTTGCTGAGAACAAAATCCGAGCACTTCCCCAGAGTTCGGGGCAGCCATATGAAAGCCCGGCCACCACCCCTGGCCCCTGGCGTGTGGGAGGGAGGACACAGGGGTGCAGGGAGGCGGGGTGGCACCTCGCTTCAGGGACAGCTGCCTCCTAGGCTCCCACACACATTGCTCTATTTTCAAGGGGCGGCTTTTCACTTGACTTTTAGCCACCCTGATGTCTGCACATAAAACCTCGCAGACTCAAGAATGGGCACATCTGCCCATTCCTTAAAAAAAAACTGCAGTTGAAACAGTTTTCTTAAGTCATTTCCATTTAGCTTTTTTTTGAGGCAGGGTCTCATTCTGTTGCCCGCCAGGCTGGAGTGCGGTGGTGGGACGACAGCTCCCTGCAGCCTCAATCTCCTGGGCTCAAGGGATCCTCCCACCTCGGCCTCCCAAAGTGCTGGGATTACAGGCATGAGCCACCGCCCCCAGCCCTCCATTTAACTTTACTTTAATGTACTTTTTTTTTTTTTTAAATTATACTTTAAGTTCCAGGACACAAGTGCAGAATGTGTAGGTTACAGAGGTAAATGTGTGCCACGGTGGTTTGCTGCACCCATCAACCCATCATCTAGGTTTTAAGCCCTGCATGCATTAGCTATTTGTCTTAATGCTCTCCCTCCCCCCGACCCCCACCCCCAGACAGGCCCTGGTGTGTGATGTTCCCCTCCCTGTGTCCATGTGTTCTCACTGTTCACCTCCCACTTATGGGTGAGACCATGCGCGTTTGGTTTTCTGTTCCTGCGTTAGTTTGCTGAGGGTGCTGGCTTCCAGCTCCATCCATTTCCCTGCGAAGGACATGATCGCATTCCTTTTTATGGCTGCACAGTATTCCATGGTGTATATGTGCCACATTTTCTTTATCCAGTCTATCACTGATAGGCATCTGGGTCATTTAACTTTATGTTTAAGCTGTTTGAAAATATTTAGACCCTAAAGACCTTTTCCTTTTTACATTTTTAATACGAATTAAAGTGCTCAGCCTTGATCCACTGCACCTCCACCCCATCTCCCACCCATGCTGTCTCCCAGGCACAGCTGCTGCTTGAGTCGCTCCAGGCCCAGCTGCCATGTGGAGAGCCCCAGACTCTCAAAGCCTTTGTTCTGGGCCGGGCGCGGTGGCTCACGCCTCTAATCCCAGCACTTTGGGAGGCTGAGGCAGATGGATCACCTGAGGTCAGCAGCTCAAGACCAGCCTAGCCAACATAGCAAAACCCCGTCTCTACTAAAAATACAAAATAAAATTAGCTGGGCGTGGTGGTGGGTGCCTGTAATTCCAGCTACTCGGGAGGCTGAGGCAGGAGAATCGCTTGAACCTGGGAGGCAGAGGTTGCAGTGAGCTCAGACTGCGCCATGGCACTCCAGCCTGGGCAACAAGAGAAAAACTCCGTCTCAAAAAAAATAGCCTTTGTTCTCAGCCTTGGGTGTGTGGCGCAGCATCTGAAGGAAACCTGGGGCTGGTAAGGGGGACACAGAGACCCTCTGGAAGAATCCAAAAGAGCAGGCCAGCTCTGACATCACACACACAGCCTCTGGTGGGTCCCAGGACCTGAGAGGGTATGGCCAGAGGGCTGAACCCACTCCCTAAAGGTTAAGGGCCAGGACAGCTTCCTCCCATGACCCAACCATCTCTAAAGCGGATACTACTCACTCTGGTCTCCTCTCGGGCAGGACTGTGGCAAAGCTTTGGTTCTTCCATTTGGAGGTGCACCTGGATGGGCAGGCGCTGCTGGCCATGCCTCCTGGCCAGCAGGAACTAGGTGACCGTGAAAGCATGTCTCACAATGCTGCTGTCACTCACAGGATGTACAAATTCACCAACACTATTTCAACCATTTAAGTCAACATAAACATAGCATTTGTATTCATATCTGAGACAACATAAAAGCTACTTAATGATAAAGCTGCCTTTAGAAGCAGTAGGGTAGAGTCTTGTGTTCGAATGTTCTTCATTTTTAAACAAGCACACTAGAATACACCAACGACGTGGCTGAAGTGGGCAGAAACTGCCACGAGTGCTTAGGGATCGGCCCCAGGGGAGGCAGCAGCATCCACGGTCTTGGGATCTACAGACCGACAGCAGGGGTGCACAGCACTTGGGAGAGCTCCCAGCCAGCAAGTAGGAGCAAGTAGACGGTGGCCAGCCCATGCTCTGTGTAAAAGTGAGGGGGCACTCTGCGACTGTGGGGTACACGTTAAGGGGAAACGGCCACAAACCCCTTTGTATTTCACGTGAGAGTGCGGCCGATCACACACCCACTGCTTCAAGCGTGTAACCCCCAAGCAAAGTCGGGCAGCCCTGGGACAGGACTCTGTCCAGACCCTGGGAGGGGGCTCGGCGTCCTCAGCCCCCGGCAGGGCGCTCTCAAGGAAAGGGCCAGGTCACGGGATAAAAGTTCCCAAAACTCAAAGGCTTACAGGCATTCTCAGAACAGACACTCACACCACACACCACACTCCACCTCTAGGCCCCAAGATGACTCTTTCAGATCAGACTCAGAAAACAGAAAACATGGTGGGGAGTTGGCAGCCAGGTTACCAAGGGCAGGGCTGCTTCTGTGACCGGCAGCTGCTCCCCTCAGGAGCAGGCGGTTTCGGCCCTTCAGGGGCTCTGCTTCAGGGATCCTGCGGCGCTGTGGCGAGCTGAGGCCGGCTTCTCGCCGACCCCTCACTCGCTGTCCTGACACCAAGACTCTGCTCTTTATTACAGCTCCCGGCCGCCAGACGACGGAGGCTCTCGCCAGACCCTCAGCACGCAGAGGTGGCTTCTGGTAGAAGTGCTCGGGAAAGAAAGCAAAGCGGGAGGTGCCTCTTTAGAAACCACGAAGTGCCCGCGGCGTCGACAGTGATCACGCCACCTGGACAGCCAGAGTCCGAGGCGTAAGGAGGAAAATGAGTCTTCTCAAAGAGCGGAAGCCAAAAAAGCCACATTACATCCCCAGGCCTCCAGGAAAGCCCTTCAAGTATAAATGTTTCCAATGTCCCTTTACTTGCAATGAGAAGTCACATCTTTTTAATCACATGAAGTATGGTCTTTGTAAAAACTCGATTACTTTAGTATCAGAGCAGGATCGAGTTCCCAAGTGCCCTAAATCTAACTCGCTAGACCCTAAGCAAACCAACCAGCCCGATGCCACGGCGAAGCCAGCCTCTTCCAAGTCTGTCGCAAACGGACTCTCCGCCTTCGACTCGAAGCTTCAGCACAGCTCTGCCAGGGAAGACATCAAGGAAAACCTGGAGCTGCAGGCCCGGGGAACCCACAGGTGCCCGGGACAGAAGCCAGCCCTCCACAGGGCATCAGCGTGTGAGAGCCCAGCTCCGGAAGCCGCCCTCGGTGCCCAGCCTGCTCTGGAAGGCGCAGCTCGGCCTTCCGCATTTGTTCCAGTCGGCGAGCACAGACTCAAGGGGCCAGACAACGCCGAGGCAGCCGAGACACTGGCTTTACACAACCCCACTGCCAAGGCCGCCTCTTTCCACACCAAGTCGGCCTTCCACGCTCCTGGCTACCCCTGGAAAGCCGGCTCACCTTTCCTCCCACCAGAGTTTCCACATAAAATCTCATCTACAAAGGGGCTTGGGGCCATTTCCCCTTACATGCACCCCACAATCCCAGAGTACCCACCTCACTTTTACACAGAGCACGGGCTGGCCACCATCTACTCGCCTTACCTGCTGGCTGGGAGCTCGCCCGAGTGTGACGCACCCCTGCTGTCAGTCTACGGAGCCCAAGACCCGAGACACTTCCTGCCTCACCCGGGGCCGATCCCTAAGCACCTGACTCCATCTCCAGCCACATACGATCATTACAGGTTTTTCCAGCAATATCCCTCTAACCTGCCGATTCCTTACGGATTTTACAGGCCAGAGTCTGCATTTTCCTCCTATGGTCTCAGACTCCCACCTGTCGCTGGCCTCACCCGAGATCAGAGCTCTCACCTGCTTGAAGAAGCCACCCTGGTCTATCCAGCCTCGAGTCCTTCCAGGTTAAACCCTTCGGACCCCAACAGAAAACACGTCGAGTTCGAAAGTCCAATTCCTGAGGCTAAAGACTCCTCCAAGGCTGGGCAGAGAGACACGGAAGGGTCCAAAATGAGTCCCCGCGCAGGGAGCGCAGCCACAGGCTCCCCAGGGAGGCCGAGCCCCACCAACTTCATGCAGACGAGCCAGACCTGCGAAGGCCTGTACGACCTCTCCAACAAGGCGGCCTCCAGTGCACTGGGAAGACTCTACCAGCCGGAGCAAAGCCTCACAGCCTTCAAGCCTGTTAAGAAAAGCACGGAATGCCTACCTGCCCAGGCTCCTGAGACCAGAGCAGAGTCTCCAATAAGGTAAGAAAATGTCATTTTCAAAACCTCCAAGGGAATGTTTCTGGTTGGGTTCCATGAGCCAGGCTTATACTTGCTCAAACTGCTTCACGCAGTTGCTTTTCTAAGCAAGCTCCTACTAAGCTTTTTCTTGGCTTCTTCTAGCCTCAACGTTGTGAACAGAGACCCTCCTGCTCCGACCGGAAGTGCCTCTCTCGTCTCAGAGGCCGCGCCTTCCAGTCCGGACGACAGCTCCAGGATGGGCCCCCTCAACCTCTCCAAGAAATCAGAGATAAACCTGGCAGCCACCCACGAACCCATGTACCAAGGCAGCCCCCTGGCAGAAACCACCAGCTTCTCAGAGCTGCAGGACCTTCCTCTCAATCTCTCAGTGAAGGACCCCTGTAATGCCCAGGCTCCGAGGCCTGCCTTCTCCAGTCGACCACGAGCTGCAGAACCTGCTGCTGCTGTTCCACAGAAGACTGGGACAGAAGGTTCTGAGGATGGGCCCAGCCACCCTGAGACCAAGCCAGGCAGCCTCGACGGTGACGGGGCCCCACCCACAGGCCCCGGCGAGGAGGCTCCAGACACACGCGCGGTAGACAACAGCGAGGAGCAGAAGCAGACAGCAGCCGTGGCCCTGTGCCAGCTGGCGGCCTACAGCCCCAGGAACATCCGGGTGGGCGATGGGGATGCTGCAGCCCCAGAACCTGCCTGCCAGCAAGACACACCCACACTCAGCTCCATGGAGAGCCAAGAGGCCCAGTGTGACCTCAGACCCAAAGGACAAAAGAGGACAAGTCAAAGGGATGCTGGAAAATCCCAGCAAGGAGCTAAGAAGGCGAAGCTGCAGGACACGGCCAGAGTGTTCACACTACGAAGGAGGGCCCGGGTGTCCTAACACCGGGTTCACATGTGTGTTCACAGAGCTATGGCCACACACACGCCTTCCAAGGCGGCGAGCTGCAACATCTCTGAACTGGCACTTTCACATTTTTACAAATCCAGCTTCTTCTTCTCAAAAAAAAAAAAAAAACAAAAACAAAAAAAAAACACCTCCAATTCAGTTTTTATAAATATTAAGATATTAAGCATGAATATTAAACGGTGCTTCTACTTTTGGTTGTAAAAACATCTGAATGACTCTAAGACTGATAAGTATTTTCAAGTCTAAACTGTCTTACAGAAAATCTTTTATAAATGTTTCCTTATAAATATCTCACCATTACAACAAATTGTTTTAACTGTTTTTCCATTAGCTCTAGCTGCATATTTGACGTAAATGACAATTACTGAAAAAATGTCAGAAAAAACATTTTCAGTACTAACATTAAAGTGCCATATGTAAAAAAGAAAAATGTGATTTGTTATAACTAAATAACACACAAACATCAAGAGGCTATTTATACAAATAATTTATTTCTACTAGGGAAAGTGCATTACTGGCGAAGGTATTATCAATTTATTCTACTTGCTTATAATGTTACAGTGAACGTTCTGACTTACTCTGCTTCACTTTCCATTCCCCAAAATGATGTGTATGTTGCTAATTTTCCAATAAACTCATATGAACCATAAGGAAACACAAAATGAAGATAAACATAAATCTATGTTATCTTTTAGAATATTTTGCCATAACAGTCAGTGAAAAAGAGCTGATAGCTGAGGCAGCAATTAACCTGTGAACGGGTGCGTGTATGCACATTCAATTGTCTGGGTGTACACGTGTGCTATCTGTGGGGTGATGTGTGTGCACATTCGCCCATGTGGGTGTGCATGTCTGCGAGTGCATGTGGCTCTCTGCTTCTGCATGTCTGCAGATGCGCGTGCACATTTACTCATGTGGATGTGTGCCTGTGCACGTCTGCGGGTGTGTGCGGGTGTGCGTTTGTGCATCTCTGCGGGTGTGTGTGCACATTCTATTGTGTGGGTGTGCACGTGTGCACATCTGTGGAGGGTGCGCATTCAACTGTTTGGGTGTGCACGTGTGCTATCTGTGGGTGTGTGCACATTCAATCCTGTGGGTGTGCGTGTGTGCACATCTGCAGGGGTGTGTACACGTGATTGTGGGGGTGTGTACACGTGATTGTGTGGGTGTGCACGTGTGCATATCCGTGGGGGGAGTGCACACTCGATTGTGTAGGTGTGCATGTGTACATACCTGTGGGTGTGTACACATTTGTTAGTGTGCATGTGTGGTAGGGGTGTGCACATTTGATTGTGTGGGTGTGCACATTCGATCCTGTGGGTGTGCACATGTGCATATCTGTGTGGGGGCGTGCACATCTGATTAGATGTGTGCATGTGCATCTCTGTGGGTGTGTGCACATTTGATCATATGAGTATGTGCATGTGCATATGGATGGGTGTGTGCACACTCCATTCTGTGGGTGTGCATGTGTACATATCTGCGGGTGTGTGTGCATTCGATTGGGTGTGCACGTGTGCGTACCTGCAGGTGTGTGTGCATTCAATTGTGTGGGTGTGCATGTGTGCATACCTGTGGGGAGGCGCATTCAATTGTGCTGGTGTGCACGTGTGCATATCTGCAGGGGGGGGTGCGCATTCGATTGTGTGGATGTGCATGTGTGCGTATCTGAGTGTATGCACGTTCAATCGTGTGTGTCCACGTGTACATATCTGCGGGTGTGTGTGCATTCGGTTGGGTGTGCATGTGTGCGTATCTGAGTGTATGCACGTTCAATCGTGTGGGTGTCCACGTGCGCTTATCTACGGGTGTGTGTGTGCATTAGATTGTGTGGGTGTGCACGTGTGCCTGTGGGGGTGTGCGTGTGCATTGAATTGTGCGGGTGTGCACATGTGCATATCTGTGGGGGGGGGGCGCATTCAATCGTGTGGGTGTCCACGTGTGCATATCTGCGGGTGTGTGCATTTGATTGTGTGGGTGTGTGCGTATCTGTGGGTGTATGCACATTCAATAGTGTGGGTGTGCACGTGTACATATCTGCAGGTGTTTCTGTGCATTCGATTGTGTGGGTGTGCACGTGTATCTATGGGTGTATGCACATTCGATTGGGTGTGCGTATGTGCGTATCTGCAGGTGTATACACATTCAATAGTGTGGGTGTGCACGTGTACATATCTGCAGGTGTTTCTGTGCATTCGATTGTGTGGGTGTGCACGTGTATCTATGGGTGTATGCACAGTCGACTGTGTGGGTGTGTGCATGTGCGTATCTGCAGGTGTGTGTGTGCATTCGATTGTATAGGTGTGCACATGTGCATATCTGTAGGTGTATGCACATTCCATTGTGTCGGTGTGCATGTGTGCGTATCTGCGGGTGTATGGACGTTCAATCGTGTGGGTGCCCACGTGTGCATATCTGCGGGGGGGTGTGCACTTGATTGTGTGGGTGTGGACGTGTGTGTATCTGTGGGTGTATGCACAATTGTGTGGGTGTCCACGTGTACATCTGTGGGGGTGTGTGTGCATTCGATTGTATGGGTGTGCACGTGTGCATATCTGTGGATGTATGCACATTCGATTGTGTGGGTGTGCGTGTGTGCTATCTGTGGGGGTGGGTGTGCACGAGATTGGGTGTACATGTGTCAACGTGCATGTGTCGATGTGCACATGTACACGTGTATGCACTTCTGCATCTGTGCATGAGTGTGTGAGCGTGCATGTGTGCACATGGGTTTAAATCAGTGGTCAAGTACAGGCATGTGCGAAGCACCCCTGGGGCTACTCAAAGGCCATCCATGGAGTCCTCAGGCTTCAGAGTGCTTTAGGAGCGTACACTTCTGGAGCCTCAGCCCCTAAGGCTCTGCTTGAGAAAGGGTCTCTCCATCCCCATGTCCCCTCTCACAACAGCCCTTTCTCTCACTTTTCAAGAAAGGCAGCCTCTCACCCAACACACTGGAAACCATGCAGTGGATGCTACAATGGGAACTGCTCCAGTGACTGGAAAATGCTTCCCCATGCAGGTGGCTGTTAACGCATCACTTCACAGGACTGAGGCCGCCCTACTGAGGCTGCTCAGTGACGGAGCACAGAGGTCAGGCGTGAGCTTGGAAAAAGTTGAAACACCAGCATTGCTAAAGCAAAATTTCTGCCATTCCTAGCTACTTGAATAAGACTTGAATAAGACTTCTTAGCACTTAAAACTGAAAGTAAAAATAGGGGCCGGGCGTAGTGGCTCACACCTGTCATCCCAGCACATTGAGAGGCCAAAGCGGATGGATTGCTTGAGGTCAGGAGTTTGAGACCAGCCTGGGCAACATGGAAAAACCCCGTCTCTACTAAAAATAGCCGGCTGTGGTGGCACACGCCTGCGGTCCCAGCTACTCGGGAGGCTGAAGCAGGAGGATGGCCTGAGCCTGGGAGGCAGAGGTTGTAGTAAGCCATGATCACACTACTGCACTCCAGCCTGGGTAACAGTGAGACCCTTTCTCAAAAAAAAATAAAAAGCAAAAATAGTACTGTTACAGAACCTTGCCTTATTCTAGTTAAAAGCATGGCTCATGGCCAGGCATGGTGGCACACATCCGTAATCCCAGCACTTTGGGAGGCTGAGGTGAGAGGACTGCTTGAGCCAAGGAGTTCAAGACCAGTCTGGGCAACATAGGGAGACCCCATCCCTACAAAAAATACAAAAATTAGCTGAGCAATGTGGTGTTTGCCTGTAGTCCCAGCAACTTAAGAGGCTGAGGCAGGAGGATTGCTTGAGCCCAGGAGTTCAAGGCTGCAGTGAGCCAAGATCATACCACATCACTCCAGCCTGGGTGACAGAGCAAGAATCATCTCAAAAAATAAAAACAAAAAAAGCGTGACTCATCAAAAGACAACTCAAACTAAACAGCTATCTTATTAAGAGCTAAATTTCAATAATATGCTATTTTATGTTGTTTTGGTCAACTCTGTACTAATAATTTTTTAAAACCCAATCTAGAAAAACTTCTAAATAACCAGCATCTTAAAACCTAAAGTATAATTTAAAAAATACTAAAAAAAATAAAGTCATGAACACCTGTGGAAAAAACAAATAAATAACTAGCATCTTATGGCCATACAAAACGCAAAAGTTGAAGTTTACGTTCATGTTATTTTCTTTTGTTGCAGATAGATGATAGATCAATAAAGATTCTTAGGCACAGAAATATATTACATTAGGGTAAAATGCTCTGGGAAAAAAGTAAATGGAAATATGGGCTTAAGGAGAAAAAGGAAGAATAAAATTTCTGTGAGAGAAAAACTTGCCTATGAAATTGTTTTTTAGACAGGGTCTCACTCACTGGCCCAGGCTGGAGTGCAGTGGTGCGATCACAGCTCACTGCAGCCTCAACCTCCCTGGGCTCAAGTGATCCTCCCACCTCAGCCTCCCAAGGTGCTGGGAGTACAGATGTGAGACACGGCGCCCAGCCCTGTAAATTTTTTAATGAAGAATGGTAGATTATTCTACCTCAATCTCCTGGAATTATTTAGGTGAGTGATGCAATAGTTTTTTCTAAAATGACAATACTCAGGATGGCAAATAGTTATTTGCAACTGGTTAGAGTTCTGTAAAACTTACAAGAGGGATACAGAGTTTGTCACAATTCCAAGGGGTATCTGAGGCCACTGCTTCAAGCTGTCCCTAAAGCAGCAGGAAGGACACCAGCAGGTCCCCCAGCCCTGTCGGGCACCCACCTCAGACAACCACTACACCAGCCCAAAAGGCACACGGTCAGACGCAGAACCATAAACACAGGCGCCGTGCTGAGTCGCTCACCTGGGCACTTCTGTTTATATACACCAGTATGTTTTGGCAAAGAACAAAAATATTATACCTCCAGCTTTCCAGAAACTAAACAGCCGTGCAGGGAGCAGTGACAAGACATCACATGCTGCGGTACACGCTCAGGACCCAAAGCCTGACACCCTGCAGACAAGGAGCTCTCACACCACACCCCCAAGAACACAGCCCTCCGTTGTCAAGGGCCCAAAGATTCTGAGAACACCATTTGATCGTGCACCAGAAAGCACCAGGAATCATTTTAAATGGCAAATAGGGAGAAGCAGGGGCAGCTGAGCATCCTCCTGCAACAGGGCAGTGTGGGGAACCCAGCCCAGGCACAATGGTTACGGCACAGGCTACATGCGCCTGATGCGTGGTGAGCTGCACTGTGAAAACTCTACACTCCGACACAATTCCTCCAAAGGTCATCTGCAATAGCTCACCCATTGCAACCAGGATAAGCTCTTTGTGTCTATCTCTAAAAGAAAAATCGATTCCTAGAGCTTTATAGCAAAAAAAAAAAGACTTTTTTTTTTTTTTTAATAGACTTTGCACTGCCCTCCTGGAAGTTAACATCTCCACCCAAAATTTTAACTCAACATCTTTTTCTATGAATCTATTGCTTTAAAATTTTCTTGTTTTTATTTTATTATTATTATACTTTAAGTTTTAGGGTACATGTGCACAACGTGCAGGGTTGTTACCTATGTATACATGTACCATGTTGGTGTGCTGCACCCATTAACTCGTCATTTAGCATTAGGTATATCTCCTAATGCTATCCCTCCCCCCTCCTCCCACCCGACAACAGTCCCTGGTGTGTAATGTTCCCCTTCCTGTGTCCATGTGTTCTCATTGTTCAATTCCCACCTATGAGTGAGAACACGCAGTGTTTGGTTTTTTGTCCTTGCGATATTTTGCTGAGAATGATGGTTTCCAGTTTCATCCATGTCCCTACAAAGGACACGAACTCATCATTTTTTATGGCTGCATAGTATTCCATGGTGTATATGTGCCACATTTTCTTAATCCAGTCTATCCTTGTTGGACATTTAGGTTGGTTCCAAGTCTTTGCTATCATGAATAGTGCCACAATAAACATATGTGTGCATGTGTCTTTGTAGCAGCATAATTTATAATCCTTTGGGTATATACGGAGTAATGGGATGGCTGGGTCAAATGGTATTTCTAGTTCCAGATCCCTGAGGAATCGCCACACTGACTTCCACAATGGTTGAACTAGTTTACAGTCCCACCAACAGTGTAAAAGTGTTCCTATTTCTCCACATCCTCTCCAGCACCTGTTGTTTTCTGACTTTTTAATGATCTGTCTAATGTTGACAGTGGGGTGTTAAAGTCTCCCATTATTATTGTGTGGGAGTCTAAGTCTCTTTGTAGGTCACTAACAACTTGCTTTATGAATCTGGGTACTCCTGTATTGGGTGCATATATATTTAGGATAGTTAGCTCTTCTTGTTGAATTGAACCCTTTACCATTATGTAATGGCCTTTTTTGTCTCTTTTGATCTTTGTTGGTTTAAAGTCTGTTTTATCAGAGACTAGGATTGCAAACCCTGCCTTTTTTTGGTTTCCATTTGCTTGGTAGATCTTCCTCCATCCCTTTATTTTGAGCCTATGTGTGTCTCTGCACGTGAGATGGGTTTCCTGAAGACAGCACACTGATGGGTCTTGACTCTTTATCCAATTTGCCAGTCTGTGTCTTTTAATTGGAGTATTTAGCCCATTTACATTTAAAGTTAATATTGCTATGTGTGAATCTGATCCTGTCATTATGACGTTAGCTGGTTATTTTGCTTGTTAGTTGATGCAGTTTCTTCCTAGCCTTGATGGTCTTTACAATTTGGCATGTTTTTGCAGTGGCTGGTACCGGTTGTTCCTTTCCATGTTTAGTGCTTCCTTCAGGAGCTCTTTTAGGGCAGGCCTGGTGGTGACAAAATCTCTCAGCATTTGCTTGTCTGTAAAGTATTTTATTTCTCCTTCACTTATGAAGCTTAGTTTGGCTGGATATGAAATTCTGGGTTGAAAATTCTTTTCTTTAAGAATGTTGAATATTGGTCCCCACTCTCTTCTGGCTTGTAGAGTTTCTGCCGAGACTTCAGCTGTTAGTCTGATGGGCTTCCCTTTGTGGGTATCCCGACCTTTCTCTCTGGCTGCCCTTAACATTTTTTCCTTCATTTCAACTTTGCTGAATCTGACAATTATGTGTCTTGGAGTTGCTCTTCTCGATGAGTATCTTTGTGGAGTTCTCTGTATTTCCTGAATTTGAATGTTGGCCTGCCTTGCTAGATTGGGGAAGTTCTCCTGGATAATATCCTGCAGAGTGTTTTCCAACTTGGTTCCGTTCTCCCCCTCACTTTCAGGAACACCAATCAGACGTAGATTTGGTCTTTTCACATAGTCCCATGTTTCTTGGAGGCTTTGTTCGTTTCTTTTTATTCTTTTTTTCTCTAAACTTCTCTTCTCACTTCATTTCATTCATTTCGTCTTCCATCACTGATACCCTTTCTTCCAGTTGATCGCGTCGGCTACTGAGACTTCTGCATTCGTCACGTAGCTCTCATGCCTTGGTTTTCAGCTCCATCAGGTCCTTTAAGGACTTCTCTGCATTGGTTATTCTAGTTATCCATTCGTCTAATTTTTTTTCAAAGCTTTTAACTTCTTTGCCATTGGTTCGAATTTCCTCCTGTAGCTCGTAGTAGTTTGATCATCTGAAGCCTTCCTCTCTCAACTCGTCAAAGCCATTCTCCATCCAGCTTTGTTCAGTTGCTGGTGAGGAGCTGCGTTCCTTTGGAGGAGGAGAGGCGCTCTGATTTTTAGAGTTTCCAGTTTTTCCGCTCTGTTTTTTTCCCATCTTTGTGGTTTTATCTACCTTTGGTCTTTGATGATGGTGACAGACAGATGGGTTTTTGGTGTTGATGTCCTTTCTGTTTGTTAGTTTTCCTTCTAACAGACAGGACCCTCAGCTGCAGGTCTGTTAGAGTTTGCTAGAGGTCCACTCCAGACCCTGTTTGCCTGGGTTTCAGCAGCAGTGGCTGCAGAACAGCGGATACTGGTGAACTGCAAATACTGCTGCCTGATCGTTCCTCTGGAATTTTTGTCTCAGAGGAGTACCCGGTCATGTGAGGTGTCAGTCCACCTCTACTGGGGGGTGCCTCCCAGTTAGGCTACTCGGGGGTCAGGGACTCACTTGAGGAGGCAGCCTGCCCGTTCTCAGATCTCAAGCTACATGCTGGGAGAACCACTATCCTCTTCAAAGCTGTCAGAGAGGGACATTTCAAGACTTATTTTTTAACTACACTACGTTTCTGCATTTACGCATGACCCGACTTAAGAACTAAACACTCGTAATTTTTACATACAAAAAGTGATAAGCTCTCAACAAGTTGAACATAGAATTACCACATGACCCACTAATTCCACTTTGGGTATATTCCCAAAGGAACTAAAAAAAAAGGTGTCTGAAACAGGTTCTTGTATCCATGTCCACAGCAGCATTATTCACAATACCCAAAAGGTGGGAACAACCCAAGTGTCCACTGACAAATGAATGGATCGAGAAAATATGGCCAGGTGCGGTGGTGCACACCTGCAATCACAGCTACTCAGGAGGCTGAGGTGGGAGGGTTGCTCAAGCCCAGAAGTTGGAAGCTGTAGTGTACTATGATTGAGCCTGTGAACAGCTACTGCACTCCAGCCTGGACAATACAGTGAGATCCCATCTTTAAAAAATAAATATACGGGTCAGGCATGGTGGCTCACGCCTGTAATCCCAGCACTTTGAGAGGCCAAGGGGGTGGATCATGAGGTCAGGAGATCGAGACCATCCTGGCTAACATGGTAAAACCCCATCTCTACTAAAAATACAAAACAAATTAGTCGGGCATGGTGGCGGGTGCCTGTAGTCCCAGCTACTCGGGAGGCTGAGGCAGGAGAATGGCGTGAACCCGGGAGGCAGAGCTTGCAGTGAGCCGAGATCGCACCACTGCACTCCAGCCAGGACGACTGAGCAAGACTCTGTCTCAAAAAAAAATAAAAGTAAAAATAAAATAAATATATGGTATGTCCATACAATGAATTATTCAGCCTTTAAAAGAAAGGAAATTCTGATACATGCTACAACACAGATTAACCTTGAAAACATGATGCTAAATAAAATAAGCCAGACATGAAAGGCCAAATATTGTCCAATTCCACTTGTACAAGATCTCTAAAACAGGCAAAGTCCTTTTTCAAGCAGAAAGTAGACTACAGTTACAAAGGGTTGAAGGGAAGGAGAATCAGGGGCGAGTGACTTCGTAATCCAGGGTGATGAGAAGTTTTGGAACCAGACAATGGTGATGGTTGTACCAAAGTGAGAGTGTAATTAATGCCACCGGATTAATTTGCTTAACAATTAAAAGAGAAAATTTGTTATACATATTTTACCACAATTCTCTAATAATAAAATATTCTAAAAACCATACAATTATATATTTTAAATGGGTGAATTATATGGTAGACGAACTGTATATCAATAAAGCTGAAAAAAAATAAAGGATCCTTGAATTCACATGTAAGAGAAGATGCCGACAATGCCCTTTCTAAACAGTCTCAGCAGAGGCCCACTGCCGTCTGCCCCCACCAGTGTTAACGTTCAGCCAAAATGCCACGTTCTATAGGGAGGGAGGGAGAGCAGGGCGGAGTGCAACACAAAACACACATGTTCACACATGGAAAAAAACACCATTAACACAAAAAAAGAACAATCGGTCCACGTACAAAGTTAAAGATGTTTCATGCTTTTCATTTTCCTGAAAACCTGAAAGCTTAAAAGCCTTCCAAGATTAAACAAACCAACAAAAACAGGCGGGGAACTGGACACTGGGGCCATGTCAGGACGTGCTCGGAGCCAGCCTCTCCCAGGCCCCCTTGATCACCTGGGAACTGAGGTACACAGGCCTGCGGGGGACAGCAGGGTCAGGCCAGGCCACAGCCAGGGGCCCCCAACAGGAGCCTGAGCCAGCCTTGGCACTGAGCCCCAACGGCTCTACTAGGGAGGGAGCGCCTTGTCCCTAGACCTCAGCTGGAGCTGCTCTCCTGGAATTCACCATCCACCTCCGTGCTCCAGAGCCTGTGGGGAAACTCTGGTCCTCCACCCCCTCCCCCTCGCAGAATCGGACTCCTCTCCTATAAAATATCCCTTCTGAAGGAGCCTCTGAGGGTTTCCTTCCTTCCATGTCGGCTGCTTCCTCCCCTTTTCTCCACCTCCCCATGCCAGTGAGCCTGGGAACCCGATTCGAGCTTTTCCACCCATTCACCTTCCTCATCTCTCACTCCCTCCTGTGCGAACTGATCAACCCATAACTCTGTAGACCATTTCTATGTGGACGGCTCCAACATGTCACTCACTGACCTTCTTACTATCTCACTCTCTTCCACTGACTAGAACAGCAAAGTTGTTGAGTTCAGAATCCTACATGCAGCGTAAGTATTTCCTTTTCTCCTCCTTCACAGCTCTGGTCTCACTCCGAACACTGTGGCAGCTCCCGAATGGCCTCGTTCTTCCTTTCCACCGCGCTCCCGAGTATTCCCCAGTATCCGACTTTATGTTGAATAATTTCCAAACCCCTCACTGTGTTCCTGAAGCCCCTCTAGGATCTGGCCCCCAGGCGCTTTTCTGTGCCCACTCTTCGGCTCTTTCCGCCGTCCTAGCTCACGCGAGCCTTCGTTCCTCTTGGAGATGCTGCGGTCAGGAATCCATCCTGCTCAGCTCCTTCACGGTAGAAGCTCTCAGCATAAATGTCGCCCCAGGAGGTCTTCCCCAAGTCTTATTCAAGTCACTGGTTGGTCCCATCACTGAGGATCTCACCGCCCTTTTGTATTTTCTTAACGACTTTATCCATTCTCTGAAATCGCTCCCTTCTTTGTTTCCTTGTTTAATGTCTGAATCTCCCTCCAAACCCTGTCCCCTTCACTGTCACAGAAACGCTGTGTCCTCACCTCCACTGCCAAGGGCAGTGGGCGCCAATCACATTTGTTGTAGGAAGGACGTGCAGAGTTTTCGTCATCCAGAGAGAAAAACATGACAGTTTCTTTTGGAAGCCAGAAAATATAGTCCACAGGTGGGAATTAATCTACTGAATGGTGCTTTTAACAAGACCCCAACACAGCTGCAGCAACATCGTCATAAAATGCTGCTTGTACGTCTTCGATGAACGCTGAGAGCGTGTGCTCCAATGCAACTTTATACATTTTTCAAAATTTATAACATTTATATAAACATAAAAATTTAATGTTTATTGAAATTTTTTCAAAATTTATACAATTTATTAGACATTGAAAAATTTTCTCAAAACATCACCTTAGATAAGAGTTAGGCAGCCTGTATTTCCGACATGCAGGGCTTACTACCTGATGCAGGTTCACAGGGACCTTGAGCCTCCTAGCAGTGAAACAAACATGCTCTCCATCCTTCAGAAAGTTGCAGGAAGGTTAGAATGGGCTTTTCTATGGCTGTGGGACACCAGACAATTACACTTTATAGGACATGGGGTGACAGACTGCACCTTCTGGAGGAAGGGGTAGGCCTCCTTGAGAGAGGGCAGTGAAGGACCCCAGCCTGAAGATTGCATAGGCAGCTTCCTAAATTTGAGGGAAGGCATGAGAAAAGCTTTGTAGACGCTAATTTAACAGAGACCTGCTTTGGCCACACAGTGTGTATAAACAGACCTACGTCGCCAACACAGCCCTCAAATCTGTTATTTGGGAAACACGTATGCAAAGATTTCTTCCTTTTTAGGCTTTAAAGCAAAGGTTAAGTGCTGGGAAGCAAGTGTGAGTCACTGTGCTCAGTCTTAGACAAAGACTTTAAATCAACTACTTTAACTACACTCACAGATCTCAAGAAAACTGTGAACAAAGAACTAAAGGAGACCAAAAGAACAACATTTAAACTAACATGGAATGTTGATAAAGAGACAGAAATTATAAAAAGAGGCTGGGCGCAGCAGCTCACTCCTATAATCCCAGCACTTTGAGAGGCCAAGGCAGGAAGATCACTTGAGTCCAAGAATTTGAAAGGAGTCTGGACAATAAAGCGAGATCCTGTTTCTACAATTTTTTTTTTCAGTGCAGCAGGCCTGTGGTCTCAGCTACTCAGGAGGCTGAAGCAGGAGAACTGCTTGGGCCTGGGAGGCTGAGGCTGCAGTAAGCCATGATACCACCACTGCACTCCAGGCCTGGGCGACAGAGCAAGACCCTGTCTCAAAAAGAAATTATTAAAAGAGAAATTAAAGAGAAATTCTGGAACTGAGGACTCAAGAGCTGAAATGAGTACAGAACCTAAGAGACTCACAGGGCACCACCGAGCATACCAACATGTGTATTAACATAACAAGGGTCCCACAGGGAGAGGACAGGGGCAGCAAAAATACCCGAAGAAACAATGACTGAAAACTTTCCGAGTCTGATGAATGACATGAATCTACACATCCAAGAAGCTCAGAAAAACACCAAATGCTAGTTATTATTACCCAAACCAATATGCACAATTGTCAATCAATAAGGATAGCAAGGGAAATAGGGTTCATACAAAATGTCCAAAGAGATCAGAACACTTGACATTTTTCAAAAAGCAAAATACTGATGAAAACCACAAAATGCATAATTAGGAGCACATGTGTACATTTTATCAAAATAGTACAGTTGGCTGGGCACAGTGCCTCACGCCTGTAATCCCAGCACTTTGGGAGGCAGAGGCAGGTAGATCACTTGAGGTCAGGAGTTCGAGACCAGCCTGGCCAACATGGAGAAATCCGGTCTCTACTAAAAATAAAAAAATTAGCTGGACATGGTGGCAGGCGCCTGTAATCCCAGCTACTCGGGAGGCTGAGTCATGAGAATCACTTGAACCCAGGAGATGGAGCTGGCAGTGAGCCAAGAGGGCGCCACTGCACTCCAGCCTGGTCAACAGACAAGTCTCTGTCTCAAAAAAAAAAAAACGGTAAAGTTAAACCAAATGCATCCCCCAACCTGTGCTTCTTGTATCCAACAAAGGAAACCGTAAGGGTTCACAAACGTTATATGAGCTTACTCATGGTGAGGAGTGCCCACCTCCTCCTGCCACAACAACAGAGGCATTCAAAGAGAAGCCACAAAAAAGGTGAAAGGACCTACGCCAGGACCACTCAAGAAAAGTCCTGGAATTTGAATCACCTAAAATAAAGACCAAGTAGCCCTTTAACAGTAGTCCTCAAACAGAGGTGATGACGTGAAGAGAAAAAGAACATGGCCCACTGTCCACAGGCCAAGGCAGGAGGATCGCTTGAGTGCAGCGTGCAATCATGGCTCACTGCAGCCTCAACCTCCTGGGCTCAAGCAATTCTCCCACCTCAACCTCCTGAGTAGCTGGGACTGCACCCAACTACCTTTTTAAAACAATTTTTGTAGAAACAGGATCTCTTTTTGTTGCCCAGACTGCTTTCGAATTTCTTTAAAAAATTAGCTGGGCGTGGTGGTGTGCACAGAGTCAGAGACCAAGAAATAGGCTTACAGCACAACAGATGGCGATTCTGTGTGTGTGTGTGTGTGTGCACTGCATGTGTGGAGAAGAATCAGCAGGATTCCCTAAAAAGTAACCCAAAGAAAATGCAATGCTTTTTTCCTGAGTCCCTATTCAGAGGACTAAGGGCAAAAAGACCCAGGGTGCCTTCAAGGCAAACATTGCATCACTGCCTGCCCACCTGACTTCCCTAGTTTTACTTCTTCCTCCTTTAGCTTGCACCAATGAAGCTCCACATTTCCTCTAAGACAAACAAAAGCTTTAGTCATCAAACATGCTCATCTATATTGTGTCTTTCTACAACATTTATTTGTCAAGCATTTGTTTTCGCGCTTTTTTTTTTTGAGACAGGATCTTGCTGTGTCGCCCAGGCTGGAGTGCAGTGGTGCGATCTCGGTTCACTGCAACCTCCGCCTCCCAGGTTCAAGCGATTCTTCTGCCTCAGCCTCCTGAGTAGCTGGGATTACAGGCATGCAACACCACATCCTTGTATTTTTAGTAGAGACGCGGTTTCACCATGTTGGCCAGGCTGGTCTCGAACTCCTGGCCTCAGGTGATCCCAAAGTGCTGGGATTACAGGCACGAGCCACCGTGCCCAGCCTGTTTTCACTTTTCAAACTAAACTGACAGAGAACCACAGTAACTCTCCAAGGAGACAAGGAGGTGCAGGGACAGCTCAGCCATGTGACATGGAGGAGGCCGAAGGGCTGAGCATGAGCTGTGACTCCAGAAAGACTTCCTGGCTCCCACAGCTGCAGTGTTTGTGTGTGTGTGTGTGTGTGTGTGTTTAGAGATGGGGTCTCACTATGTTGTCCAGGCTGGTCTCAAATTCCTAGGCTCAAGTGATCTTCCTGCCTTGGCCTCCCAAGAGGCTAGGACTATAGGCACTGCCACCACACGTGGCTCCCAACTATAGCTTTATATAAACAAGACGGCTCTCAGAGGAATGGTGTGAGGTCTAAAACAAAAACATAAAAAGTATGCTGCAAATGCTCATCAAATGTTAGCCCTGTCACCTCCTGAGTTAGCCCCAAGACAGGATCTCTTTCACCCCTGCCTGAAAGAACCCTTGCCCTGCCCAGAGACAGCACAGCTTCTCCATGTCCCACCAGGTACAGAATGGGGGCTGCAAAGAGGGTTCAGCTCACGTGGAGGGCACCACCAGGTAGAAGGGGCCAGCCAATCATGCGAAGGTCATGGGCCAGTGTATTCCACATCATGTATCCGTTTCTGAACAATAGCTTTACCCTTCTCGTTTATGACGCCAACACCCATAACCTCTCCAGCTGCCTGGGGTCAGTGGGTGTTGCCATTAGACACGACAGAGCACACACATAAGCCAGTAGGGTCTCTTGTCTCCTTCGAGTGAACCTGGAGCTGGCTACCCACAGGCAGGGACTTCATTCCATCCCAGCTACACATTCACACACACACCCTCACACACATCTAGTGTCACAAATAAACATTACAAGTCACTTACTTGGGATGGAACAAAATGTTAAATGAAACCACAACTTCATGTTCTGGGGTTAGCAATGATTTCTTAGCTATGACACCAGAAACACAAGAAAGAAAAGACTGATGAGCTGGACTTAACTAAAATTTAAAACCTGGATCAAATATCACCATCAAAGAAATTGAAAACACACCAGGTACAGCCTACAATCCCAGCACTTTGGGAGGCTGAGGCAGGAGGATCACTGGAGGCCAGAAGTTCAAGACGAGCCTGGGCCACATAGCGAGACCCCATCTCTACAAAAAATGTTTTAATTAGCCAGGCATGAAGGCCAGGTGCAATAGCTCATGCCTATAATCCTAGCACTTTGGGAGGCTGAGGCGGGGGGATCACTTGAGCTCAGGAGTTCGAGACCAGCCCGGACAACATGGGAAAACCCCACCTCTACAAAAAATACAAAAATTAGCTGGGCATGGTGGCACATACCTGTAGCCCCAGCTACTTAGGGGACTCAGGTAGGCGGACCGCCTGAGCCTGAGAGGTGGAGGCTGCAGTGAGCTGAGATCAAGCCACTGCACTCCAGCCTGGGCGATAGGAATGAGATCCTGTCTCAAAGAAAGAAAAAAATTTGCCAGGCATGGTGGTGCGCCCCTGTAGTCCCAACTACTTGGGAAGCTAAGGTGGGAATACGGCTTGAGCCCAGGAGATCAAGGTGACAGCGAGCTGTGATGGGGCCGCTGCACTCTCGCCTGGGCAACGGAGCGAGACTCTGTCAATCAATCAATAGAAAGTGAAAAGGCAACCATGGAATGCAATAAAACATCTGCAAATCAAATATCCAATGAGACTTACACCCAGAATACATAAAAAACTCATATATCCAATGAGACTTATACCCAGAATACATAAAAAACTCATATATCCAATGAGACTTACACCCAGAATACATAAAAAACTCATATATCCAATGAGACTTACACACAGAATACATAAAAAAACTCATACATCCAATGAGACTTACACCCAGAATACATAAAAAACTCATAAATCCAATGAGACTTACACCCAGAATACATAAAAAACTCATATATCCAACGAGACTTACACCCAGAATACATAAAAAATTCATAAATCCAACGAGACTTACACCCACAATACATAAAAAACTCACATATCCAATGAGACTTACACCCAGAATACATAAAAAACTCATAAATCCAATGAGACTTACACCCAGAATACATAAAAAACTCACATATCCAATGAGACTTACACCCAGAATACATAAAAAAACTCACATATCCAATGAGACTTACACCCAGAATACATAAAAAACTCATATATCCAATGAGACTTATACCCAGAATACATAAAAAAAACTCATATATCCAATGAGACTTACACCCAGAATACATAAAAAACTCCTACTTACAACAATTAAAAAATAATTTTTTAAATGAGTAAAGAACTTGAACAGACATTTCTCCAAAGAAGACATACAAATGGGCAAACACAGAAAATGCTCAGTGTTATCAGTCGTTAGGGAAAAGCAAATGAAAAGCACAACAAGGGGGCACTTCACACTCACTAGGACAGCTTTTTTTTTTTAAAGAAGCAGGGGGCACGTGTGGTGGCTCACACCTGTATTCCCCACACTCTGGGAGGCCAAGGCGGGTGGACTGCTTGAGCTGAGGACTTCAAGATCAGCCTGGGCAATGTGGTGAAGCCCTGTCTCTAACAAAACTAAAAAAAAATTAATCTGGCGTGGTGGTGTGCACCGGTGGTCCCAGCTACTCAGGATGCTGAGGCGGGAGGATCGCCTAGTCCTGGGAGGTGGAGATTACAGTGAGCAGAGATTGCATCACCGCACTCCAGCCTGGGCAACAAAGTGAAACCCCGTCCAAAAAAAAAAAAGATAAAAACAAGTGTTGGTGAGGATCAGAGAAGCAGAACCCTTATACACTATAGGCAGGAATGTGAAATGGTGCAATCATTTTGGAAAAAGTTTGGCAGGTTCTTAGAAAGTTAAACATGGAGTTACCGTATGACCCAGCATTTCTACTAGGTCTATACCCAACATCCACTCAAAAACGTGTACATAATGTTCACGGCAGCATTAACCTAACAGTGAAAGGTGGAAACAACTCAGATGTCCGTCAGCTGATGAACAGGATGGACAGAACGTGGTGTGTGGTGCATTTACACAGCAGGACGAGGCTCTGCCACAGGAAGGAAGGAGGCACTCCACAGGCTACGACACAGAGAAACTCAGTGGAAGAATTCGGACACCAAAGATCACACGTTGTAGGTTCCACTGTTATGAAATGTCTATAGAAGACAAATTCACAGAGACACTGGAGATGTGGCTGCCAGGGCGGGGGTGCTGGGGAGAGTGGAGAGAGCTCTTAAACACAGGGTTTCCTTTGGAGGCAATGAAAATGTTCAGAAATTAAATTATGGCAATAGTTGCGCAACTCTGTAAATATACAAAAACCACTTAACTGTATACTTAAATGAGTGCATTTTATGGTATGTAAATTAGATCTCAATAAAGAGGTCTACAAATTAAAGAAGTCTGAAAAAAATAAGCAGAGACATTAAAAAAAAGAACTGCAGGCTCTAAAAGCTCTCCCTATACATCAAAATGCCAAGTGCAAAGCGGTCACTTCAGACGCCACCACAGCTCCACACTGGGAAGACGCGAGGCCACCACATCTCAGGTGTCTTTATTTTGGACAGAATCAAGTCTCTGTGGTAGGGCTCTCTCAGGATGGGCCCCCACTCTATCCTGTACAGACATCCTTTCCTTCCTGCCCTCAGAGGGCACTGCCAGCCACACCCAGGGACTCTCCTCACCAAACACAGACAGGGCTGCGTGTGGCCACGGCACAAGAGCTGGTCTGGGGCAGTGCCTCTGCATCCGCCATGCTGTGCCCTCTGTCCCCACCCCACTGCTGGCCACTGCAGAGCTCCCCTGGCCCTCCACCCCAGTTCCCACCCTGGTTTCAGGCTGGCGTGAGCCTCATCTCCAGGGAGCACCACATCACTCCAGGTGATCCAGGATGCTGCCAGGGGTGCCTGGTTCTACAACTGAAGCAGGTGCCACTGCATGTGTCCTTAAGGGGCAACAACATCCCTCAAGAATGAAAACTAGTTTTGAGGAGTAAGAAAATCAGACATTACAAGGATTCGTAGCCCTCCAAAACCAGCTACACAGGGTAATCTGTGGCATTAAAATTTCACAGCAGAAAAGAGAGGCAATTAGGAAATTACGAAGGCCGATGCGAGAAAAAGGTAGACAGACCTTGTTCTCAAGCTCTTCTGGGCGTGCCTGCAGCAGGGCCACACCACAGAGATGAGTTCAGACGAAGGGCTACAGCCTGCCACGGGCAGCCTGGTGACGCAGCTGACAGTGCTTCAGCTACTCACCAACCACGAGTCAAGATGGCAGCAACAGGCCTCTCCTGCCCAGCTCCGCCAGCGCCAGACATCCCCCCGACCGTGCTTCAGCTACTCACCATCCACGAGTCGAGACGGCAGCAACAGGCCTCTCCTGCCCAGCTCCGCCAGCGCCAGACATCCCCCGTGCCACGCCTTGTCAGTCTCCTGGAAACTGAGAGCAACAAAGATCCTGAGACCACAGCCCACATGTCAGCTTTTGGTTCAAAGCCCACAGCATGGCAAGGAGCACAGCCTGGCAGGTCCATATCCTGTGCCTGTAAGGCTCACGTAAGGCTCACTAAAACCCATTCCTAAGTTTTTAAAGTATCAAGGCTGGGCACAGCAGCTCACGCCTATAATCCCAGCTACTCAGGAGGCTGAGGCAGGAGAATCGCTTGAACCGGGGAGGCAGAGGTTGCAGTGAGCTGAGATCGAGCCACTGCACTCCAGCCTGGGTGACAGAGCGAGGACTCCGTCTCAAAATAAAAAAACAAATAATCAGTTGGCTGAAGAAATAACACACTGCGACTGAGTACGAAGACAACAGCCATGCCCACCCCAGGGCCTCTTCAGATCTCCCTAGAGTGAGGACAAGTCTTGGTCAGTCCCCAAACAAAGAGACCGTCCTGTCCGTGCCGTCCCAGGTGGGGTTTTCCCACCACAGCGGTGTCGCTCCAAGTACGGGCAACACCCATGCTCACATAGAAAGAAATAAGACACTTCAGAAAAGTAGGAACTTAAAACAGGAATCCTAGCACAGGAAGACATCAGTAGAAAAGGGAGCAGGAAGATCTTCTTTAAATGACACCCCACTGTTTAGTCAAACTCAGAATTAAAAGCTAGAATAATGAATTGGCATTTCAAGATTTTTCACAGTATTTGAAATATGAACTTTTAATGAACAATTGCAATGGCCATCGATCAAGTCATAATATTTTATATGTACTAATTTCCCTGGGGTAGTTCAGAAGCTCTCCTGATTCTAATTAAATTGATTTGACAGCAAATAAATATTTAGGAAAACCCACTAAATTGTATGACTAGCTGGCAATCAATATAGACAAGAAGACTTAGGAAAATCGGAGAGTGCCTATCCGCCCGACGGCTACCTCACCTCCTGCGTGCCCGGCCCAGAGGAGAGGAGGGGCTGAGACAGACACCAGCGTCCACCAGCTGCTCCTCAGAGCTGTCACCGATGGACTCAATCACAGGTAAACTTTGTCCAAGTTCCAGATGTTTACTGTCTGCCCAGAGGCTCCGTGAGCCCTTTTGCATATTTTCACATCAGCACTTGGTCCTTTAGGGTTTTCATTGGAGAAAGATGCTTCACACCTTTCACAAAGATTTAGTTAACATCTGAATGAACTTGACAAAATACCAAGGTTACCGTGACTTAAAAATACCAAAACAAATGCCTGTCAGGCCAATGTCTACTTCTAAATCAGACACGTGTTTACTGTAGCACGGTGGTGAGGGAGGCAGGGTCCAGGGGGTGCCGTCCATCCATCAGGCTCGCCTGAGAGGCCCAGCACCACCACGGCACAGTTGAACCAGACGGGGGACCCTGTCCATGGACACCAGGGGCACAGGGAGAAGCCAAGCAGCCGGGGCAAGTTCCTGCCCTCAGATCCAAGCTTAAGGCACTCCTGGGAGCACAGGGGGGTCTCAAGAGGAGGGAAGACAACAGAAAACGGCGGAAGCTATGAGTGGGCGGATGAGCGGGAGAGGAAGAGAGAGAGAAGGCAGGCAAAGAGTGTCGCAGGTACACGGGTCTCAGATCATCAAGAGCAAGGGGAACAGCACTAATGTAAAATGATCTCAAGGATGCGTTTGGTGGAAAAGTGTGACAAGTAAGCCATTATCTGTGTAAAATGAAAGAGAGAATTTTAGCCAGGTACAGGCTCAGGTCTATAGTCCCAGCACTTTGGGAAACCGAGGCAAGAGGATTGCTCGAGGCCAGGAGTTCAAGACTAGTCTGGGCAACATAGCAAGACCCCATCTCTACAAAAATAAAATAAAATAATTAGCCAGGTGTGGTGTTGCACACCTGTAGTCCTAGCTACTCGGAGGCTGAGGCAGGAGGATCACTTGAACTTAGGAGGTAGAGGCTGCAGTGAGCTATCATGGTGCCTGAGCAACAGAGCAAGACCCCATCTCTAAAAACAAAACAGCCGGGCGCAGTGGCTCAGCCTGTCATCCCAGCACTCCGGGAGGCTGAGGCAGGCAGATCACAAGGTCAGGAGATAGACCCCGACTGGCCAACATGGTGAAACCCCGTCTCTACTAAATACAAAAAATTAGCCGAGCTTGGTGGTACACGCCTCTAGTCCCAGCTACTTGGGAGGCTGCGGCAGGGGAATGGCTTGAACCCAGGAGGCGGGGATCGCAGTGAGCCAAGACCACACCACTGCACTCCAGCCTGGCGACAGAGCGAGACTCCATCTCAAAAACAAAACAAGAAAACCTCTGTATCCATCTGCTCACACCTGCATCAGTCCCCGGAGGGATGAGGAACGGGTGCCCCAGGTCACCTGCGGGGGGGCTCTGGGGTCTGGGGAGGCTGTCTTCTTCCCTTCGGTTTGAATTTTGAACGAACACATCACCCAGTCCAAAACCTCAATGAAACCATAGAGCTGAACAGAAAGGAACCCACGTGGTGAGGCTCCTGCTGACACGGGGTGGCGGGCGAGGGGGGGCACAGCGTAGTGCCGTGGCTTCCAGACGCTCCACACCCAGTGTCTCAGAAGATGCTCTCGGGCAGGGGCAGGTGGCAGGCAGGGGGCACAGCATAGTGCTGTGGCTTCCAGATGCTCCACACCGAGTGTCTCAGAAGATGCTCTCGGGCAGGGGCAGGTGGCAGGCAGGGGGCACAGCGTAGTGCCGTGGCTTCCAGACGCTCCACACCGAGTGTATTAGAAGATGCTCTCGGGCAAGTCAGCAGGACCCACAGCTGGGCCCGGGCTCAGGTTCAGTTGGTTTGCTCACGGGAGAACCCAATGGGGTTGGCACAGACACAGACACACTCCTCTCCAAGGCACCCTGCTTGTGCCACAGCCTGGGGTCTGGCGCTACTTCCTAGGTCCTGGGTAATGCTGCAGGGCTGGTGATGGGAGTCGGGAGGGGGCCCCAGGTCCTGAGGGAGTCGTGCATGCTTGGGGGACAGCCACATCAGCCACACAGATCCTGAACCCCCAGGGATGGGTGCAGCTCCACTCACTGCATAAGCCAGCCCAGGAAAGGAGCGGGGAGTAAGTTAACCCTCCTGGGTGCTGGGTGTTCTTACAGTTAATATAATTAATGCCCTTTCTCCGACCCTTTTCAGAAGAGGCTGGCAGCTCACCACATGTCCCAGGGAAGGACAAGATTGAAGCAGCCACCATGCAGGGCTGCGGGCCACCCCACCCCCAGCAACTCCTGGCTTCCTGGTGTCTTCAGACATCCTGTTCTGAGGCTGCACCTTTTTATGCCACTGTTGACAATCACATGCTGAGCACCCAGGGAAAGTGAAGGCAGGCGCTGACCAGAGCTGCATCCTGTGAGGACTCGGGACGACGGCCCTGCGGCTACTTTGAGATGAAGGCCCTGCGAAATCAAGAGTAAAAAGGCCACCCCGTCCCAGAACCTAGCTACAAAAATGGAATGAGCACATTAAAATAACAAAAATAGGCCGGGCGCGGTGGCTCACGCCTGTAATCCCAGCACTTTGGGAGGCTGAGGCGGGCGAATCACGAGAGGAGATCGAGACCATCCTGGCTAACACGGTGAAACCCCGTCTCTACTAAAAATACAAAAAATTAGCCAGGCGAGGTGGCGGACGCCTGTAGTCCCAGCTACTCTAGAGGCTGAGGCAGGAGAATGGCATGAACCCCGGGGGCAGAGCCTGCAGTGAGCCGAGATCGCACCACTGCACTCCAGCCTGGGCGACAGCAAGACTCCGTCTCAAAAAAAAAAAAAAAGAACAAAAAGAACAAAAATAAAGGTAAAAAAGCACCTGAAGATTAAACCAGCCAGGAAAAATGAAACTAGACCAAGATGGTGAGCTGGAGTAAGGAACACACAGTCCAGAGAGGCTGCACATTGTGGAGGGAAAGACACACAGTGAGTTGAGGAGCGCACAAGGCCTGACGAGCAGGCGGCCCAGCGGCCGGAGGAGAGAGGCAAAGACCAGACGGGCACAGGCAAGCCTGGCCTGGAGCCCACCACACTGTTGTGAAGGCCACAGGTGGCACCAGGCGACAGGAGGACTTACGCCCACCACGACCACCAGAAAGGAGCTCCAGGGACAGGCCTGAAACAAGGCTGGAGGTCGCTACAGAGAAGCCAAGCACCTAGCACCCTCCAACCCCTGCCCTCCCATCAAGCAGTTGTGATAAAGAACATGTTTTCTGCTAGCAATGTTTCCACTGGAAGAATATTTCTCACACATGCATGCGCACTGCTCTGAAAAACATGACCCATATCTGACACACTGTTTCCTGTGCTCCTGAAATTGTCACTGAGCAGGCTGGAGGCTAAGTGCACAAGAAATCTGCTCCAGAAGGAAAACAAGGCTTTGTGGACGGCTACGGAGCTGTCCCTGGTGACTGACAGGCAACGCGAACTGGAGCCTCCCAAGTGCTGACAGGACAGCTTTCTCCAGAGCAACAGCACACCCCGGGTCCTGAGCAAGCTGGACGCCTGCTCTCAACCCTCCGCTGCTGAAACTGGGAGAGACATTTACACAAGCACACCTGGGGTCCTGAGCAAGCTGGATGCCTGCTCTCAACCCTCTGCTTCTGAAACTGGGAGAGACATTTACACAAGCACACCCGGGGTCCTGAGCAAGCTGGATGCCTGCTCTCAACCCTCTGCTTCTGAAACTGGGAGAGACATTTACACAAGCACACCCGGGGTCCTGAGCAAGCTGGACGCCCATTCTCAACCCTCCGCTGCTGAAACTGGGAGAGACATTTACACAAGCACACCTGGTGTCCTGAGCAAGCTGGACGCCTGCTCTCAACCCTCCGCTGCTGAAACTGGGAGAGACATTTACACAAGCACACCTGGGGTCCTGAGCAAGCTGGATGCCTGCTCTCAACCCTCTGCTGCTGAAACTGGGAGAGATATTTACACAAGCAAAAGTGGGGTCCTGAGCAAGCTGGACGCCTGCTCTCAATCCTGCGCTGCTGAAACTGGGAGAGACATTTACACAAGCACACCTGGGGTCCTGAGCAAGCTGGACGCCTGCTCTCAACCCTCCGCTGCTGAAACTGGGGGAGACATTTACACAAGCACACCTGGGGTCCTGAGCAAGCTGGACGCCTGCTCTCAACCCTCCACTGCAGAAACTGGGAGAGTTATTTACACAAGCAAAAGTGGGGTCCTGAGCAAGCTGGACGCCTGTTCTCAACCCTCCGCTGCTGAAACTGGGAGAGACATTTACACAAGCAAAAGGAAGAAACCCTGGGGAGGTCACAGATCGATGCCTCACATGTGTGAGCACACCACGGCAGGTCTGCAGGCCCCAGGCTGAAACCCCAGGCCCTGCCACCCGCACATCCCAGCCCACACCTCTACCACCCACAAGCCACACGGTCCCAAGACCCAGAACTCCCTGAAGGCTGACAAGACAAATGCGGCACAGCACACGTGGCTGTCTACACTCAGTTTTGTTTTGAAACCGGGTCTCACTCTGTTGCCCAGTCTGGAGTGCAGCAGTGGCACCATCATGGCTCATGAAGCCTCAAACTCCTGGCCTCAAGTGATCCTCCCACCTCAGCCTCCCGAGCAGCTGGGACCACGTCCGGCTAATTTTTTAACTCTCTGTAGAGATGGGGTTTCGCTTCATTGCCCAGGCTGGTCTCGAATTCACAGGCTCAAGCCGTCCTCCCGCTTTGGCCTCCCAAAACCTCACATTTCATTAAGATGAAATCCAACTTCAAACTCAGGCCTTGGTCACACCAGCCTCACTTTAAGGTCTGAGTGATACACGTGGCTAATGGGCAGGCGAGGGGCAGACCCGAACCTCCCACAGAAAGCTCTCGAAGCAGCCCCAACTCACTCAATAGAGCTTTTCCTTTCAGAATAAACATCTACATGGGTGTATGTCTAAACTGACTCTCTTTTTCCTTAAGGTTTTTAAATAGAAGGAGTTGATAAAAGCAACATACCAGAAATAACAAGAGTTCTCAAGTTTAACTTCAAAAGGGGGAAAAAAGAGCTTCTGGATTTCTGACAAACAGCTCAATGAAAAGCAAGCGTGAAAGGATATAAGGAAAGCCAGGGCTTCTCAACTCAGGGTCAGGCCCACACGCCTCCCCTGCTCTTCTCACATACCTGAAGCAGTCCAGCACAGACCCGACCACGTCATCCGCCAGGGCTCTGGGTAGCCTGCCAGCCATCCTACCGATGCTGAAAGAGAAACGCAGCAGTCCGTCAGGGGCACCACCAGCCTGTCGCCAAGGGCATGCGTGACACGTGTGAATGGCCTGAACACCCATCCCTTCCTCCAGAGACCAGGAGAGAAGGGGCCAACTCCAGGCAAGCCTACACCCTGCTTGGATCCCCCGCACTAAAACACGCTGCAGGGTAAAGGAGCCTGCAGCCAGATTCAAAGGGGACGAGTGAGCACATGGGGCACAGGGCAGGTCACCATGTACCACCGTAACGTGGACGCTGCAGGCCACCAGTGACGGCTGAGGGCACCGAGGCAGCAGGCGAACGCTGAGGGCTTCACCCTGACCCTCCCTACTGAAGCCGGGCTTCCTCTGTGCCACCCCAAATGCTGACTGTGCAGGCTCCCATCAGGCCAGGTGACGGGCTCACAGCCCCACACGGAGGCTGCCTGAGGCCAGCTCACAGGGTCCAAGTCCCTGGAGATGGCCCCGTGGGGAAGGTCCTGGCCAGGGGCCTCCAGGAAGGACACTGGGAAGGCCTGCACAGCCTCTCACTGCGTGGGCCCATCACACCCAACCAGACAAGGCTCTGGGCTGAAAAGCCATACCCTGTGTATAGCAACACAAAGGCCTATGTGAGCCCCTGCACAGCCCTGTGGAGCTCCTCCCAGAGCTCATGGTATGGATGGACCCAGCACAGATGCATGGGAGAGTAAGGGCAAAAACCAGCCTCCCCATCCCCCAGCACCTGCTGGTCCTTCTACCTGTCTCATCCCCCAGCACCTGCCAGCCCCTGCACCTGCCTTGTCCCTGATACCTCAGCACCTGCCAGCCCCTCCACCTGCTTCATCCCCTCCACAGCAGGGACCTCCCTGACACCTCAGCACCTGCCAGCCCCTCCACCTGCCTCGTCCCCTCCACAGCAGGGACCTCCCTGACACCTCAGCACCTGCCGGCCCCCCGCGACACCTCAGCACCTGCCGGCCCCTGCACCTGCCTCATCCCCTCCACAGCAGGGTTCTCTCTGCCCCCCAGCACCTGCCAGCCCCTCCACCTGCCTCATCCCGTCCACAGCAGGGTAGGGTTCTCTCTGCCCCCCAGCACCTGCCAGCCCTTGCACCTGTCTCATCCCCTCCACAGCAGGGGCCTCCTCGCCCCCCAGCACCTGCCAGCCCCTCCCCCTGCCTCATCCCCTCCACAGCAAGGTTCTCTCTGCCCCCCAGCACCTGCCAGCCCCTCCACCTGCCTCGTCCCCTCCACAGCAGGGTTCTCTCTGCCCCCCAGCACCTGCCAGCCCCTCGACCTGCCTCAACCCCTCCACATCAGGGGCCTCCCCAACACTTCAGCATCTTCTTCACGTGTATCACTGTCCCTGCACAGCCCGAGCCCACAGGGCCACCGGCTCCTCCAGGCCACGTCCTGCTGGATCTGCCCCACGACCTCCACTGAGGCCCGGGGTGCAGGGTGCATGTCGACTCCCACAGGTATGACAAGTGCTAGTGAGGGGTAAATAAGGGGCTGGCACCTGCTCACCCCACAAAAGAGGGCTCTTCCCTGAGCACCATCATTGTAGGAGCTGTGACCCCCATCTCTGGGGAACGATAGGTGGGGGGCACAGTGATGAGGATATAGAAAAACAAGCGAACATTTTGAAGATAAACAGGTAAACCTGGCCTGGCAGGGCCAGCCAGAGGCAGGAGGACAGAAGAGCCTGCAGCTCCGCCTCGGGAACCATCTTCACGCCAACGCGTAAAGCAACACACGTAAGTTGGAGGGGGCCACGGAGGGGGCCGCGCTGCCACTCCAAAGCTGTTGGGTATTTGTAGCTGTTGAATCGCACATGAGAGGTGGGCCCACTCCCCGGGGTGCTTCTGCGGCCGCGGACACCTACCCCTTGGCTGCAGACCACCGCACGACAGTGTCCTTGTCCTTCAGCCCGACCAGCAGCTGCTCTGTAGGAAGAGGAAGGTGATGCATGACAGAGTCACACAAAGTTCCTAGTTTCGCAGCTGTAAGGTGACCCATCCTGTATGCTACTCAGTGCATACGCTGAAGGGAATTACATTAACAATATTAATGACAGGAAAAGAACATTTCCTTCTCTCTGTTCTCAAATAATCACATACAGCCATGTTCCTAAGTTCTCTATTCCTAAGAAACAGATCTACCCCATTAAAGCAGGCGACAGGGAGCAGCTGCCTGCCCCCAGGTGAAGGCCAACATCAACAGCCCCACCCAGGCCAGGGGAAGGGCCCGCAGCTCACGGGTGACCAAAGTGGGCTGGGAAGCTTCCAGAGAAAAACCCCAGCCAGCGGCGGCACGAAGACATCTCTCCCAGGGACCAGGCCTTGGCAGCAGGCTGAACTTTTAAGAACCACACAGAAGCCTAGAGGATGCGGGGAGGGGTCGGGTCACACGGTGAGGGCCCTGCAAGCCCCAGCAGGGGTGAAGCCTTGGCCCGAAGGCACCAAGCAGCCCTGGGAAGACCCTGACAGAGGAGCTCGCTGAGTGACCACAGGGGAGGGTGGAGAGACAGTCTGGAGCCGGCACAGCAGCTGGAATGCGGGCAGAGGGGACTGCCCGCAGGGGGTGGGAGACAGGAACGAGCCTGGGGCAGGCTGCGGACACGGGGAAGGGGCAGACCCAGGGCCCCGCCCGGGACTCAGAGCCGCCCAGCACAGATGCGGGCGCCTACCACGCAACCACGGAGAGCTCTGAGAAGCAAAGGTCAAGGGAAGGGCCGGAGTGGATGCTGGCTCGGGGCTGGCAACGGCGCCGCAGGCGCCCTGATGGTCACGGTCGAGGTGGGGTGCGGATGACTGGGGAGAAACCTGCCCTGGAGGGAGCGGAGGGGATGTGAGCAGAGCGCGGCACAGCACAGGCAGCGCGACCCCGCCTGCCCATCAGGAAGCTGGGAGATACTGGGAGGATGGGGGCCTCACAGGGAGGGGACATGAGGAGGCCCTGCCTGGGTCCAGGGAAGACCTCATCCAACCGTGGCAGGAGGGCAGGACAGTGTGTGGACAGGAGCCAGTCCCGGGATGGCCGCCATGAGGGGCTCTGCTGACGGCTCTAACTGTCTCTGTGCAGCAGGAGACCCCACAGGAGGAGAACAGGGCAGTGGATGGAGACCCCTGCAAGGTGTAACGTGGTTTAAGGGAGTTTGAAATGGCTCCTGAGGTAAGGAGCTGAGCAGGGTTTAGGGGCCAAGGAGCCAGAGACCTGAGCCCCAGGAACCCCAACTCAATTTCCCGGGAGAACTGTTTCCTGAGGACACACCCAGGTGCCCAGAGCAAGCAGCCCAGGTCAGAAAGGTGGGGAGGTGGTGGGAAAAAGGGTTTCTATGGCACACGGGAAGAGACTGTCCACGGGCAGGGACAGGCCTGGGTTCAGGAGCCAGAGGACGGGCAGCGACCGTGCACTCGGCGAAGGGGACGGGTGGCCAGACAGTGCCAGCACCAGCAAGGGAAGAAGGAAGTGTGGTCCTGGAGTGGAGGGGAATTGGCCCGACGATGCCCAAGAGCAGAGGCCGCCGCTTAGACCCCCACGCACCTATCACACGCTCCACCCCCTCTGGGACGTCGTCATCTTCGTCATCATCTTCGGTCAGGATGAGCGGCTTCTGCTCACTCTGACCCTGAGTGAGGAGCTGTAGATTTGCAGCCAAAGATCGGCAGCCACGCTGATACCTGTGCAAACCGAAGCATCCTCACATCAGCTTTGCAACTCACAGCATCCTGATGACTGGAATCAGTCATTCAGTGTCACTTTGAATCTTAAAGGATGTCTGTGAAAATTCCACGCACTTTGCAGAGACCGGATAAGAAGGGAGAACCTGGAGGCACTGCCAACAGCACAAACTGCCAGGAAGATGCTGGTGTGAGCCACAAAGCATGCCCCGATTCCAGAACATCCTCAGCTGGTGTCCAGGTGTGAGCCACAAAGGACGCCCTGATCAAACTGCCAGGAAGATCCTGGCATGGGCCACAAAGTATGCCCTGATTCCAGGACATCCTCAGCTGGTGTCGTTTTGATTATGGAAAGTCAGGAGAGAAGGCATGATGATGCGTACAGACGACAGGACCAGCACCAGAGGCGTTCCAATGACCAGCACCTTCCCTGGGGAAGCACCCAGCCTTCGGGACTCTCTGCCTCCTGGCAGCCCCTTCCTGAACGGCCACCACTGCCACCGCCCAGGCCACACACGGCCCCTTCATCACCAGGTGCTGCGTCTCACCCGTCACCAGTTCCTACAGATCCTGCCTCCCAAATGCCCCTCAAAAGACAGCAACGTGTAGCCCTCTTCACACCCACGTGGGGCACCTGCATCGTCATCCCCTGGACACGCCGTGAAGGGGCCCATGGCACAGGCCCCAGGACCTGGCTCCTGGTCAGGCCTGCTCTACACCTACTTGCTGTGTGACTCTGAACAGCTCCTGAGCCGCTCCATGCCCCCATGTCCCCTCTATAAAATGGGAATGCAGAGTCCTACATAGACAGCTGTGTGAGCAGCAGTCAGAGTATGCGCTCGGAGTGCAGCCCAGCCCTGCACTGAGCAAGGCCCCCACAAACACGGCTGCTCCTGCCAAGGGTGAGTGCAGGGCGGGCCGCCTGGCTGTGGGCCCTGCTTCCCCGGCCTCATGCAGAAAAGGTGTCCAGTGAGAGTTCAGGGCAGCTGCTGCGGCTATAGCCTGAGACAGCCTCCCAGAGGACAAACAACTTGGGCTTTGGAGGCAGAACCGGAACTCACACACTGGTGCTGATGCCATCAACCTGCCTCGAATGACTCATCCTAGCTCTAGCCCTCTGGGACTCAGTTTCCAAGTCTAGGAAACAAGGAGTGGGGGGGTTTCCAAGATGGCCCCGTGACCCCCACCTCCTAGCTTTCCTCTCACACAGGGTGTGGCCTGGGCCCAATGATTCCCTCCCAAAGAACAGAATACGCAGTGTCTGGCGAGAGCTGCCACCTTGCAAACAGCCATGGTTTCCACCCGCCTCTCAGCCTCCAATGAAGCCAGCTGCCATGCTGTGCGCTGCCCTGCGGAGGGGCCGACGTGGTAAGGACTTCAAACAGGTCCCCACCAACAGCCCACAAGGCACCGGGTCCCGACAGCAACCCATGAGGAGCATGGAAGCAGACCCCCCCCACCAATGCAGGCCTTGAGACGGCAGTGGCCAGGCCGGCGCCTTCCTGAAGCCTCAGGAGGGACCCTGACCGGGGACCCGGCTGAGCCACGTCAAGATCCAGACCCACCAAAACTGTGAGGAAAAAGTGCACTGTTTAAGCTGCTAAATTTAGGGGTACACTGTTATGTAGGGTAACTGGTATGAAGAGAGTATCGTCAGCCATCGTAGGACCGTGGCGGAGACCATCAGACACCCAGCAAGATGCCTAATGCCCCAGGAGCAGGCACACCCCGGCCCCCACTCTCCCCTAAACTCCACAGGCAGGTGCACCCCGGCCCCCACTCTCCCCTAACGCCCCATGGGTGGGCACACCCCGGCCCCCACTCTCCCCTAACACCCCACGGGCAGGTGCACCCTGGCCCCAGTCTCCCCTAACGCCCCACGGGCAGGTACACACCGGGCCCCCACTCTCCCCTAACGCCCCACAGGCAGGCACACCCCAGCCCCCAGTATTCCCTAACGGCCCACGGGCGGGCACACCCCAGCCCCCAGTCTCCCCAATGCCCCACGGGCAGGCACACTCCAGCCCCCAGTCTCCCCTAACGCCCCACAGGCAGGTGCACCCCAGCCGCCACTCTCCTCACGCAAGCGTGCAGCTCAGCCACCTCACAAAGACCAGACGGCACCACAAAGACAATAACCTCAAGCTGCTTCTGTACGTGCCCTCCTGACCTCAACAATGGTGAGACTCAGACAGAAGGCGTAAAGCCACTGTTGGCCAGCAGGTGATGGCAACCAAAGCAGGGCGACAATCCCCAGCGAGGGGAAGCTGCAGGTGGGCCACCTCCACCTCCTCCCCGCACGGGTACTTTCTACACTGTACCAGGGAAACAGCCTAGGAAGCAGCAGTCTCACTGGATGGAGGGCTCATATGTGGGAGAGAGGATGTTGGGGAGAAGAGAGCTGCTGAGAAAGGACCCCAGAACTCTGCCCAAAACTTCCCTTGGATCCCTGGGCACCCCAAGATAAGGAAGCACAAGGCGAGACTCAGACGAACCTGTCAGAGAATGGCTGGGAGGCCGAGTGCTGCAGAGAACTGGGAGACTGTGTGACCCTCAGAGGGCCCCGGAGACCCGGGCCCAGCAGGACAGGAGGGAAAGCCATGACTTCCACCCAAGACCCTGAAAGGCTACATACTTAAAGCAAGGACCATGCTGTGGAGGAAAGACCAATCCCTGGAGGAAAAGAGCTGAGAAAGACCCACCCTAACAAAGCTTCAAGCCAAGGCTGGCAGGAGGAGTGGGATGAACTAGGAATCTAACAGCCCGCCAGAGTGTAAGTCCGTGCTCGTCAAAAGACGACAACCAAGAAGAGAATGGTACTAACAAAGACATCGAAAATCCAACCATCCATCCTCTTCAACAGAACACAACCAAAAAGAGAACGGTACTAACAGAGACATCGAAAATCCAACCGTCCATCCTCTTCAACAGAAGATAACCAAGAAGAGAACGGTACTAACAGAGACAACGAAAATCCAACCAAGGAGATAAAAATGGAAAAAAGTTAGAAATACATAAGAAACAGGAAACGTAAAGGAAGACGGAAGAGAAAAACAAACATGAGAAGGGGACTAAAACCCAACCACGTTAGAATTACGTGAAATGTATGTGGCAACATGCACATCATTATCGAGAGAACTAGGATACTGGATTATTTTCTGTACCAACATTTCAGTGCCTGTGATGCTTAACTTTACATGTCAACCCGACTGGGCCATGGGGCACCCCGCTATTTCATCACACCTGCTTCCAGTGCTTGTGTCAGGGGCTCTGGACCAGCAAAGCATGTGAATCTGTAGACAAAGTCAGGCAGAGGACCCTGCCAAATGCAGGGGGCCTTGTTCAGCCAGAGGAAGGCCCCAGCAGAACAAAACACTGGCCCTCCTGGAGGAGGGAAGAAGCACTCCTGCCTGTCAGTCTCTCAACTGGCCTTGTTCTATCTTCAGACTAAAACCAATCAGCTCTTCCTGGGTCTCCACCCTGAGGCCTTTGGCCAAGAACCACCATGCGCTCTCCTGGTCTCCAGCTCACAGCCTCGCCAACGCACACACATCCTATGGGCTCTGCTTCTCTGGAGAACCCTGCCTGGTACAGCACTGAACATTCCCCACAGCAGCATGAGAAACTAGCCATGAACGCTGTGCCTAACGAGCAACTTCCCACAGAGTGAGCTGCACGCCGAACACTACAACGCAACACGCATCTCTGGAATTTGCCATCATCCAGGACAGAGCGTGAGCTGACCTTAACCAAATAATTCCTTCTCAAACCACACGTATTAGCACTTGAAACAAACTGAAGGTCGCTAAAACACAGCACCCTAAGAACACTAGAAAAGTCTGTCTCCTTGAGAACCAACCCGTTCACACCGGCCAGCTACAGACTGCTAAGACATCACTTCTACCAGCAAGAAAGGCGGTTTCACTTTCTCCAACAGTCTTTGAAAGGAAGCCTGTCATTCAGACTCATCACTGATCAGACGCAGCTTTCCCCCACACTGCGTCCACACCAGGGAGGCCGCACCGCCTCTGAGCAACACAACGCACACATGCCGCCACGCCAGGGAGGCTGAGCTGACTCCGAACCACACGATACACACGCCACCCTCCTGCCACGCTGACTCTGAGCCACACGACGCACACGCCGCCCTCCTGTCACGCCAGCTGCAGTTCTTCCAACTGGGAGATGCAGTCAGAAAATAACCAAAAGAAAATCGTTTCTCTCAAAATCAGAAATACTTCTAGGATTAAAGAAATGAATGAAAGCAGAAAGCACTTGTTACTAATGCGTCTTCTCTGCCATCACCACTGGACACAAAAGCCACAGCACCAGCCACACCAGACACTCACCTATGGCTCGGCCTGCCCTCCAGACAGTGCCCCCGACTGTGTCCAAAACCAAGGCACCTGTCTCCCCACCCCCAACAGGGCAACTGCCTCCCTACAGCACCTGCCCCAACAGCACCTGCCCCCGCCCGGTCAATGGCACCTGCCCCCCACAGCACCCCCTCCCCACCCCGTGGCCCTCCCCAGGCGCCACCCTCACGGTGCCTACCTCCATGCTGCCACCTTCGGCTTCAGGAATGTCAGCCCCAGTCGCTGCACAAGCTTCACCCCCAGCTTCCGCAGCAAGGTCTGGTTGCTCTCAGGGAGTCTGCAACCATCGAGGCACCTGAGGACAGTGGCAGCTGCAAACAAGAGCTGGACTCAGCACGGGGAGGGCTGCGGGCATCTTCTGACTGCACCACCTGTGTCCCCGAAACCAACAGCCGGCTCCACAGGGGCCTCGAGGCAGGAGACATCACCAAGACCCCCATCATCCCAAATCCTGAACCAAGAGCTGCTGGAGTTGAACCTACTCGACTTCCTTGCTGTGAAGCAACAGCGGTGGGGGTCAGGAAAGCAAGTGCTCAGAGGGCAGGGAGCCAACCTGAAGGGGGCAGCACACACAAAGGCCCAACCGACCACAGGCACACTGCAGCCACGGAGACCCCACAGGCCACGGGCACACTGCAGCCACGGAGACCCCACGGGCCACTGGCACACTGCGGCCACGGACACCCCCTGAGGCCACGGGCACACTGCGGCCACGGACACCCCGCAGGCCACGGGCACACTGCAGCCACGGAGACCCCACGGGCCACGGGCACACTGCAGCCACAGAGACCCCACGGGCCACGGGCACACTGCAGCCACGGAGACCCCCCGCAGGCCACGGGCACACTGCGGCCACGGACACCCCCGCAGGCCACGGGCACACTGCGGCCACGGAGACCCCCCCGCAGGCCACGGGCACACTGCGGCCACGGACACCCCCGCAGGCCACGGGCACACTGTGGCCACGGAGACCCCACGGGCCACGGGCACACTGCGGCCACGGAGACCCCCGCAGGCCACGGGCACACTGTGGCCACGGAGACCCCCGCAGGCCATGGGCACACTGCGGCCACGGAGACCCCACAGGCCACGGGCATGCTGTGGCTGGAGAGAACACGCAGGCCACAGGGCACACTGAGGCGACCCCAGAGGCCATGGAACGCACTGCGGCTGGGGAGAACACACAGGCCATGGGGTTCCTATGGCTTGCTCTGTTTTTCAGGGGGAATACTCGGTGTCATGCACTGATGACAACAGCAGGACAGGAGGCTGAGCCAAGGGGAGGCTCAAGGTAGTGCTGGGCACAGCACGACAGGGAGAGCCTGTGAGCAGGAGACGCCCGGGTGCTGCGGGGGGGGCAAGCTGAGGCCAGGAGGACAGCATTCCCGGGACAGACAAGGGCTGGAGTGGAAGTGCATGGCGGCCTCAGAGATGGGCTGGAAGTGAAATGGACAAGACTGCAACCAACTGACAAGGGACAGGAGAAAAGAAGAGAAGCTGAAGACAGAGCTGAGAGTTAGGTGAGGTGATGGAAGACAAGGAGATGGAGGAAGGGGCAGTGGGGCGGGGACAGAGGAGGGGGATGGGGGCTGGAGCTGCAGGGCCCTGCGGGAAGCTCTGCCTTGAGGCTGGGAAATGACAGAAAGTGAACGTTCACCAGTTTTAGGTGGGCACCGTGACCTTGGGCAGAGGTGCCGTTTAACTCATAATGCTTGCCTATAAAACCAGGTCAGCTGAAAGAGCATCTGAGTAACTTCTCAGAAGGCTCCAACAGTGGGCAGGACGAGCGTGGGTGACAAGCACGACAGCCCGAGAGGGAGCAGGTCTGTGTTCACGTCATCAAGGACGCTCCTCCCGCCAACAGGGCCTGGCAACAGCTGCTCGCGTTCTCAGGTGTGGCGAGGACGTACTCACGTTCTCGGGTGTGGTGAGGACGTAAAGAGCCCCACCTTCCAGAGACACGTATGGAAGTGCACACAGGTGAGATGGCACTGTGTGTCCCTCCTGTGCGGTGCAGGGATGAAACGGGCCACACACGAAAACTCGCACACTCCTGAGAGAGACACGGGGCGTGCACGCCATTCTCTCTTCTTTATACATGTTTCAAATTTTCCATAATGAAAAACTTCTAAAAAAAGAAAGTTATTCAAATTTGATATTTGGATAGCTTCTTTTTTTTTATTTTTATTTTTTTTGAGACGGAGTCTTGCTCTGTCGCCAGGCTAGAGTGCTATGGCACGATCTCAGCTCACTGCAACCTCCAACTCCCTGGTTCAAGGGATTCTCCTGCCTCCACCTCCCGAGTAGCTGGAATTACAGGCATGCGCCACCACGCCCAGCTAATTTTTGTATTTTTAGTAGAGATGGGGTTTCACTATGTTGGCCAGGCTGGTCTCGATCTCCTGACCTCATGATCCGCCTGCCTCGGCCTCCCAAAGTGCTGGGATTACAGGCATGAACCACCACGCCCAGTCCAGATAGCTTCTAAAACACAAAGGCTCTAAGGAGTTACTCTTTTTCCAGATGGTAAACCTCTGAGTGGAGAGAAACACTGCCCTCATTTTCAGAAACTGAGGCTCAATCTAAAATTAAGAGAATTGAGCCAGGCGTGGTGGCTCATACCTTTAAGCCCAGCACTTTGGGAGGCCAAGGCAGGGCAGATCACTTAAGCCCAGGAGTTCAAGACCAGCCTGGACAGCACAGCAAGACCCCACTGCAAAAATCAGCCAGGCGTGGTACAGCTCGCCTGTAGTCCCAGCCACTCGGGAGGCTGAGGTGGCAGGATGGCTTCAGCCCAGGAGGTCGAGGCTGCAGTGAGCTGTGTCATGTATTCCAGCCTGGGTGACATAGTAAGACGCAGTCTCAAAAAGAATAAATTAAGAGAATTAGGAAGAAGGCAAAAGAGGTGGTGGCTGTGGCTATCAGAGGAACATGGCTGCTCCTGGGCCCCAAGAAGCCAGGTCCAACCTCAGATCATGACACAGGCTTTGTCCAGACCTCCCTCACGAGACCCCAGGCAGCAATCCTTCTTTATCAAAGGACTAGGAAAGTGACAAAAAGTCCAGTTATTACGCCTGTAATCCCAGCATTTTGGGAGGCCGAGGCAGGCAGATCACTAGGTCAGGAGTTCAAGACTAGCCTGGCCAACATGGTGAAACCCCATCTCTATTAAAAATATAAAAATTAGGCCGGGCACGGTGGCTCACGGCTGTAATCCCAGCACTTTGGGAGGCCGAGGCAGGCGGATCTCAAGGTCAGGAGATCGACACCATCCTGGCTAACATGGTGAAACCCTGTCTCTACTAAAAATACAAAAAATTAGCTGGGCGTGGTGGCGGGTGCCTGTAGTCCCAGCTACTCAGGAGGTTGAGGCAGGAGAATGGCGTGAACCCGGGAGGCGGAGCTTGCAGTGAGCCGAGATAGTGCCACTGCACTCCAGCCTGGGCAACAGAGCGAAAATCCATCTAAAAAAAAAAATACAAAAATTAGCTGGGCGTGGTGGCGGGCGCCTGTAATCCCAGCTACTCGGGAGGCTGAGGCAGGAGAATTGCTTGAACCCAGGAGGCGGAGGCTGCAGTAAGCCAAGATTGTGCCACTGCACTCCAGCCTGGGCAACAGAGGGAGACTCAGTCTCAAAAAAAAAAAAAAGTCCAGTTACTAAAACCCACAACAAAAAAAAGAATGATAGTGTCCAAACATACCAATGTACAGTTCCTATATCTATGAATAAAATGTTAAGGAAAGACACTTGATTGTATATGAGCAAACTCACATCACAAAGATACCTTCTCTTAAAAACAAACCTTACCATAGGGCAAACAGTCTTCACGTTTTCCATGTTTAAATATTTGTGCCTTAAAAAAAAAAAAAAAGGGTTTTAATGTTACAAATACAAGTTTAAAACATAAACACGAATTGTGAAAACAATTCATCACATCTTTCAGAATTTTTATTCTAAACACTCACCACCTAATAATGAAGAAAACAGTTTCTGTACATGATAAAGTAATTATGAAAGACTAGTGAAATCATCTTCCAAAAGTTCATCTGAAAATAGGGATGCAATAATAAGTCCAGTCCCCTCATGGAGGCTGCAGCCTCTCCACCCCTCCCTCATTGATGTCATCACAAAATGTGCCCAAGTTTAAGTTCAGGGCACTACTAGCCTGGAAAAAGAAGACATCTCAGTAGGTTTTTAAAAATTCTCTGAGTATAAATAAAGTTACAAAGGATTAAAGTTACAGGCCAAACCACCTCGCACAAAGGCCTCCATCTGCATCCATGCTTCACCAACAAATGAGAAGGGTGACCAGCTCAGCCCATGTCTCACACACACACCTGGCAGCCCAGTCCCCACGATGTGCACACACCGACGTTATCACCTGGAGTCCATCAGACCAAACAGGAATATCAGATTTTCTCTCAAACACTGGTTCTAGCCCTCCTGAATTCTCAACCTGAGGTTTTACCTTCTGCTTTAAAGTCTGGAGGACAAATGTGATGATTCACATAAATATCCAAGCCCCATAATCAAAGAATCCTAGAACTGAGCCCTTCTAAGAAAAAGCGAATGAATTTCCTTTCCTTCGGAAAACAGAATTTCACAGTCAAGGTGAGAACTGCGTCTGTCTCAGACTATCTGCACCGCACACCGCGCCACCCCGTCCTGCTGTCACCCACCACACGGCAAAACGAAGCAGCAGGTGCCGCCCATAAGGAGATGCTCGGCCAAGGTGAAGAGGCTTTCACTAAATACTGGTGTCTTTTATTTGCATTATGAACCCTGTAAACTGCCTGATCTCTTAAGTGTAGAATAGAAACATCTTCTTAAAAGGAGAAGGAACTTAGACTCTCTCCATGAAGCCCGCTGGGGGGGTCTCCTAAGCGCTGAGTGGAGAAGCAGCAAAGCCACGCAGACCACCAGTCACACCTGTGGAGCAGATCCCACACCTATGAGCAAAACGGGAAGGAGACAGACAGACAGACCACCACCAGTCACACCTGTGGAGCAGATCCCAAACCTACGAGCAAAACGGGAAGGAGACAGACAGACAGACCACCACCAGTCACACCTGTGGAGCAGATCCCACACCTATGAGCAAAACGGGAAGGAGACAGACAGACAGACAGACCACCAGTCACACCTGTGGAGCAGATCCCACACCTATGAGCTAAACGGGAAGGAGACAGACAGACAGACAGACCATCAGTCACACCTGTGGAGCAGATCCCAAACCTACGAGCAAAACGGGAAGGAGACAGACAGACAGACCACCACCAGTCACACCTGTGGAGCAGATCCCACACCTATGAGCAAAACGGGAAGGAGACAGACAGACAGACAGACCACCAGTCACACCTGTGGAGCAGACCCCACACCTATGAGCAAAACGGGAAGGAGACAGACAGACAGACCATCAGTCACACCTGTGGAGCAGATCCCACACCTATGAGCAAAACGGGAAGGAGACAGCCAGACAGACCACCAGTCACACCTGTGGAGCAGAGCAGGGTCTCTGCATTCCCATTCCTCTGTCTGTAAAACAGGGCAGTGGCAGCACCCACCTCACTGAGCCACTCAGAATAACACATTCACCAAGGTGATCAGAGACTTAGCCCCTTGCTCTTTAGGGAAATGGATAGTAACACGTTCCCTACCAAGTGAATGGAGATGATCCTTGTTTGCCCAAAATGAGTTCTCATTTAACTTTAAGAACTCTTCCCTATCTTTAGTTTGTGTGAAATACAAAATTGAAAGTTAAATTATGTCACACCAATCCAGATGTATCCAACTTAATATGTGTTTTAACCCTAAGTCATCGGTTTACAGAGCAAACACTTGCTGAGCAGAAACCGTAGGGCACAGACAAGCTCCCAACGGGACGCAGGGTTCGGGGGCAGTCGCAGGGCCGAGCACACACTCAAATTCCCTGGGAGGTGGGCTGACGGCCTGAAGCCCACCAATGTGCAACGAGAAGCCTAACCGCGCCTGGGGGATAAGAAGACAAGACACTTCACAGAGAACCTGTCACTGCGGCCGGCTGGCCAGCTCAGTAGGGAACAGAGTCTGCCAGACGGACAATCAAGGGTCCCTCACCCACCACCTTGGTAGGCTTCCAACTGCCACAACCAACAGAGGCAGGCAGGAGCGATGCCAGTGACCCCCAATCCCAGGTCAGAAGCCTGGCGGCCTCTTTCAGGGTCTCTCCAGACACCTCCCCTTGAGACACTTCCTCCGGGAAGCCGGCTGCCATGCAGGAAGAGCCAGCTTCAGTCAAGGGCCCCCGCCGCACCCAGCCCTTCAAGGCATCTGCCACGTGGTCTTCTCGGCAGAGGCCTAGGCATCAAAGGGCAGTAACAAACCACCCCCTGCACCCCACCCTGTGAGGCCCCAGAATCGATCCATGCAAGAGTGCGGCTGTCACTGATGCCACCAGCTGTGGAGTACATTGTTCCACAACAAATAAACCTGGGAGCAGCTGAAATCTCATCCTACAGGCAAAGGGCACCACCATATCACCTGCAGCCACAGCCACATGACCAGATTCCAACAGCAGCGGGATGGAGAACATGGGGATGAACAGTGAAGTGCTCAACAACGAAGACCGCTACAGAGGCTGCTGGAAAACCCCAGTGGGAAAGGCCAGAACCTAAACCAGAAGAGCAGCTGTGCAGCTGTGGGTGGATGCAGGACAAAGATCTGGGAAATAACCGCTCTCAGCAACAGGCTACCATGTTCCCCAGTCTCTCTCAACAACGGGCTAGCGTGTCCCCCGGTCTCTCTGGGCAACGGGCTAGCGTGTCCCCCGGTCTCTCTCAACAACGGGCTAGCATGTCCCCCGGTCTCTCTCGGCAACGGGCTAGCGTGTCCCCCGGTCTCTCTCGGCAACGGGCTAGCGTGTCCCCCAGTCTCTCTCGGCAACGGGCTAGCGTGTCCCCCGGTCTCTCTCGGCAACGGGCTAGCGTGTCCCCCGGTCTTACTTGGCAACGGGCTAACACGTCGTCTGGTTTCTCTCACTAAATAAAAAGAATCCAAGACATTGTGAAATTCCTAGAGTGCCCTCACACATGAACATTCTTTAGTTACTAAATTCCTACGAAGTGTAGTACAACATTATCAACAGCAGACTAAGATACAAGTGGTGATGAGTTCTCGGGAAAGCAAGCATCATCTCTTGTAACTGGCCTGGATGCCCCACACCTGGAAAGGCCCAGCCCAGCTTCCACTGTCCCCAGCTACACACAGGAGACAGCACCAAGGCCAGGGCCCGCCACCATCTGCAGTAAGGGAGAAACCAGCACCCCATATGTTTACACGTTGAAGGTTCTTTTTCTCCTCACACTTCTCTCTACCCTGGGGACAGTTTCCAGCTGAATTACACAGGCAGCCTCCTGGGCATTCAGCACACACAGAGAAAAGCCCCAAAAGTTATCCACTTTCCCAGGCATTGGCGCAGGAGGGCAAAAGAGACGACAGGGAAGGAATGAGTCAATGAAGACAGGGCTTTGTTTCCATTTATTTCACTGAAAAGTGAGGCCGTCTTCACCTGAGAAAGTGTGCAGTGTGCAGTGGCCAGTGCTCAGCGTGGTGGTGGGACGCGGAACCTGTCAGCAGGAGGACGCAGCCAGAGAGAGTGCACTCTAGTCATCAACGGTCTTGAGTGCTCATAAGCTAGGTCATAAAATGGGGGGCACAGCCCACTTTCATGGAAGCATAATGGGAACCAAATTAAAACCACCTGCTGAAAAACATACACTAGACAGAGGCAATGACACCAGGGATTAGAGAAAAACACCACTGCACGGTAAATGAGGAATGACTGCCAGGTCTGTTTTTGTTGTTCTAGAAACCAGCACAGCACAACGTGCAAACAAAAGGAGTTTCTCAGCAATCATCCTAACCCTAACCCCACCTTCCGATGGCTGGCTTCTCTGCAACGTGCCAGCCAGCTCCCCTCCCCGGGGCATGTTCTCCAAGCCCAGTAAATCACAGGCTGTCGAGCTACTCGGGAGCAAGCTCACCCGCTGCCAAGCAGGAGATGCTGGTTTGAGGCTCCCTTAAGACACTGCCAAATCTAGGCCAAGAAAAGCAACTCCACCCGAGGCCCTGGGAGAAGGGCCCCCCACACCACACCAGTTCAGGCTTGGCTCTGGCTGGTAACACAGGCTTCCGAGAAGCTGTAAGTGCCGGCTGGCACTGAGGCAGATGGCTGAGACCACGCTAGCTCCAGGCCAGCAGGTCACCCTGTGGCCCCACATAACCATGCCGACTCTGCAGACGAGGAGGGCGAGTCTGTTCCCCTTTCTGCCATCCCGAGTCCTGCTCCGACACCAAGAAATGGTACCTTGGGAAGCAACCAACCGCATCCGTGCCCCCACAGGCTCAGCACACGGAGGGCATCCGTAGCCCCACAGGCTCAGCACACGGAGGGCATCCGTGCCCCCACAGGCTCAGCACACGGAGGGCATCCGTGCCCCCACAGGCTCAGCACACGGAGGGCATCCGTGCCCCCACAGGCTCAGCACACGGAGGGCATCCGTGCCCCCACAGGCTCAGCACACGGAGGGCATCCGTGCCCCCACAGGCTCAGCACACGGAAGGCATCCGTGCCCCCACAGGCTCAGCACACGGAGGGCATCCGTGCCCCCACAAGCTCAGCACACGGAGGGCCGCCTTGTTCAAAGCCACTCTTGGGCATGCCACACTGAGGGGCCACAGGACAGGCACGGAAGAGGATCTTTAACACCAAAACAACCTTTCCAGGCTGGAATGCCTTGAGAGCAACCTCCAGACAGCCCCAGGTCCGTGCCTGTGCTGCAGCGAGTCCACCACGGCTAGGCCTTTCCTGGAGAGCAGTGAAACCCACGCTGGCCTGCACCCTGCAGAACGTGCAAAGGCTTCACTGAGGAACTCTGGTACGCTCGAGGCTCCCCTCAGCAGCAGGGCAGGAAAAGAGCCTTCCCACCACACCACTACTGGAGCCCAGAAAAATCACAACTTCCAGTGCATTTGCTGGCCTGCAAAAACCAAAGCGAGGGACATCTTAAAGAGCCCCACTACCACCCCTAGAAAGAGCAGCGGTTGCCCTAGACGGGACGGGAGAGCACTCGGAAACAGAAGAGAGCTTGTCCTCAAGGTGGGGCCCGGGGGGCGCAGGTGGGGCCAGGCCAGACCACTGCCTCCCCCAGGAGCGAGCACAATGCACTCCCCTCAGGACCACCACACATTCAGAGGAAAAAAGGCACTGACAGAAGTGAACATTTTCATTGCTGGATTGGTAAATGACTGATTACAATCAGAACCCCAGAGTGAAAAAATATACTGTTTCTGACAAAATAAATTTCTAACAAATTATAAAGAATTTTAAGAAAACAAATATCAAAATGAAAACTAATTTCAGGCTGGGTGTAGTGGCTCACGCCTAGAATCCTAGCGCTTTGGGAGGCCAAGGCAGGAGGGCTGCTTGAGCCTAAGAGTTCGAGACCAGCCTGGACAACATGGCGAGACCTTATCTCTACTAAAAATACAAAAATTAGCCACGTGTGGTGGCGTTCACCTGTTATCCCAGCTACTCAGGAGGCTGAGGTGGGAGGATGACTTGAGGCCAGAAGGTGGAGGTTGCAGTGAGCTGAGATCATGCCACTGCCGCCAAAAAAAAAAAAAGGTAATTTCACACAAAAATGCTTCAATAATCGAAATAATCACATCTAGCTTTTATCCTTCCAGAACGAAGTGTTATTTTTCACCAAACCTTGGACTGTAAGGTAAACACTGATTACCTTCACAGGTGGGGGCCACGCAAGGCCCAGCTCCACACCCCAGCACCAACCTGGCAGCCCCTGACCTGAGTCCATGTCCTCATCCATAAACCAAGGCAACACAGCTCTCAAAGAGAGTGTGGAAAACACAGAGTGATTGTGGCTTCCTACGTCTGTCATTCACAGGCATCATCCTTCGCCTCATTTATCAATCTGTTCATGACAGTGTATCGCGCTAGAGTCCTACCTCGTAGAACATTCTGGTCAATGAGGAACCACATATTGATAGTGGGCCCATAAAATGATTTTATATATATACATATATATGGGGGGGGGGCGTGCGCACGCATGTATACACGTGTGTATATACATATAATTTTTTTTTTTTTTTTGAGACGGAGTCTCGCTCTGTCACCCAGGCTGGAGTGCAGTGGCACAATCTCGGCTCACTGCAACCTCCGCCTCCCAGGTTCAAGCGATTCTCCTGCCTCGGCTTCCCAAGTCACTGGGACTACAGGCGCCCGCCACCACGCCTGGCTAATTTTTGTATTTTTAGGAGAGATGGGGTTTCACCATGTTAGCCAAGATGGTCTCGATCTCTTGACCTCGTGATCCACCCGCCTCGGCCTCCCAAAGTGCTGGGATTACAGGCGTGATCCACCGTGCCCAGCTGATAATATATTGTTACTGTACCTTTTCTATGCTTAGATGTGCAAACACCACTGTGTTACAGTTCCCTGCAGTATTCAGCACAGTCAGGTGCTGTACAGGTTTGCAGCCTGGGAGCAGCAGGCCACACCACCTAGCCTGGGTGTACAGCAGGCCACACCACCTAGCCTGGGAGCAGCAGGCCACACCACCTGGCCTGGGTGTGCAGCAGGCCACACCATCTATGTTTAAGTGCATGCTATGGTGTTCACACAACGACACTGCCCAACGACGCAGTTCTCAGGACTACCCCCATTGTTAGGGGACGCATGACTGTTTCATGACTCACTCGGCATTTTAAAATGTTCTCAGCAGCCCACGTAGTGACGTCACAGCCATAAACAGCCAGCAGCATTACAGTATTCCAGCTTAAACAACTCCCCCATCACTGAGCCTTCTGGCTGCTATTCCGAGCTCATTCTGCACAGCCCATCTTTGCATGACAGGGACCAATGACTGCACTCACGTTCAGGTGTGTGTGATCACCTCTGGGGTGTGCCCCCTGCCCAAAGGCAACAGTTCTCACAGAAGAGAGGAGCAGTGAGCCCACGCACCTCCCAAGGCCCAGCAAAAGCTCGCAAAAGCCCTTTATTAATCGTGAACCCCCCCAGAGGTAAGATGCTAGAAAAGAGGTTAATGATCCATGGCCGGGCATAGTGGTTCACACCTGTAATCCCAGCACTTTGGGAGGCCAAGGCAGGCAGATCACGAGGTCAGGAGATTAAGACCATCCTGGCTAACACGGTGAAACCCCATCTCTACTGAAACACAAAAAAATTAGCCAGGCATCGTGGTGGGCGCCTGTAGTCCCAGCTACTCGGGAGGCTGAGGCAGGAGAATGGCATGAACCCAGGAGGCGGAGCTTGCAGTGAGCCAAGATCGCGCCACTGCACTCCAGCGAGGGCGACAGAGCGAGACTCCATCTCAAAAAAAAAAAAAAAAAAAAAAAAAAAAGGTGCAAGAGACACAATTCCTGCCACAGAAAGCCTGAAAACAAACCAGACAAAATAGAATCGTATGTAGCTCCCAAGCCACCAAGCAGCCCACGGGCTCAGTGGCAGCGAGAGGGTGACGGCGGCAGGAGAGACCACAAAGAGCAGTGGCTTTGCAGGGACCTGAAGGGGCATTGGTCTGGGAAGCGGGAGGCTCAGGCTCCAGCGTCTGATGTCAGAGAGGGGTCTGAGCTTCTCTCAGTGCAGGTGGGGGTGGCACAGCTCTGAGCCCAGCAGGTGGAGGAGGATCCACCAACCAAGAGGCCAGTGGATGTGGTTATCCACTGTGGACACCATGTGGAAGAGAAAAAAGGAGACACATAGAGGCAAGGCAGGAAGAACGGGCAGAGACATGGACAAGACTGTGCTAATGCCACATCTCCCAGACAGTGCTGCTGACATACGCTGGGGGCGGCACGGTGCACAGGGGGCCCACGGGATGGCCACTGAGCAGCTCTGCCAGGGCAGAAACAAGCGTGAGGACGGAGAGCATGGCTGAGAGCCGCCTGCTGCCTGGGGAGCCCGTGGAGGCCGGCGAGCCAAGCAAAGACACCAGGACACACGGGGGGATGGGGAGCCCCAGGCGTGGGCCACAGCCTGAGCCCTCCTGCTTCCGAGGCCAAGATGAGGCCACCCTTTACCCAGGCCACAGGCTTCCAAGGCCAAGGTGAGGCCACTCTTTACCCAGGCCACAGGCTTCCAAGGCCACCCTTTACCCAGGCCACGGGACAGCAGGTGTGCTGTCAGGATCAAGAGCACAGAGGCAGATGGGACAGAGCCTGGCACTCTGTGAGTGGACGGCTCACACCCTCCACCAGCACCTTTACTGCAGCCGACGGCCACAGGAGGGTAGCCGGGGAGCCCAGGCCTCCAGAAGGAACACTTCACAGAGGGAAATGGCTCCCACCTGGACCAGGCGGCAGAGCGGGACAGACTCAGGATGACGTGAAGCACAGAGCCACGTGCTGAGACGAGGACCCCCAGGACAGGGTGGCGGCGCAGCCACATGAGAACACATGAGCAATGAACCAGGAAAGGAGACATGTCAGAGCCACATCCACACAGGCAGGTGTGAGCGGACAGCGGGAGGGAATACGGTGTCTCAGGGATGAGCCCGGCTCCTGGGCCGTATGCACGGACAGCAGCACAGAAGCTCCCGTTTGTTACTGGGCTCCCGGGTAAACAGGCCGGGAGGGGAAAGTGACGGTACAACAGGTGTTACCTGGGACTTGCGGGTTCTGAAGTGTCACACGTGTACCCAACGGGTCCACAGAAGGAGGGCTTGAGAACCAAGGGCAGAAATTAGGAAATAAAGGTCAAGGGTGAATCAGAGCTGAGATATCAACAGCCAGGGCCAAAGCCTGAGGGACATCTACCTTAGAGGGAAGGTGCCTCTGAGGTGACTGCGTGGACAGTAAGGCATCAGGGGCCTGTGAGCCAGGTGAGGGCAGGGCAGGTGAGGGGGCACGGGCACCCCAACCTGCACAGGGGCCACAGGCCAGGACAACTGGGGCATGGGCCACTGAGACCCAGCTCTAGCCCACTCAGCACCAGCCCAGCCCAGCTCTCTGCCTGTCTGTTCCTCATCTAAGAACTGAGGGGGGTGAGGCTGGTGACCCACCAAGCCCCCTCCCCATCTAGCACATGACCCCACGACGGGCTGCCTGTGAGCACATGTCTGCGAGCAGGTCGTGCCACCTCAGCAGGGATGGGCCAGGGCTGATAGGAACTCAAAGGAGTGCGGCTCACCATGCAGGTTTCTATAAGACTCACAGCACTGTGCCCGCCCCACATAAAATGCTGAGTGATGGGAAATGAGTGTTAAGAGCTGGCTGCTCCAGATCTTTCCTTAACGCCACAAGGAAACCGAACCAGTGTGGCTTGGGGTACCTCGTTTCACCCAAATGCTACAGGAACATGATCTCTGGAAAGTACCCACATTCAAACTGCTCTTGCCCTATTTTTTCCATCCAAAACCTTGCCCCAAGAGAGCACTACAACTAAAAAGGACCACGTGGGTCATCTTCCTCTAGCTACACTGAACCCTAAATGGAACAGTAGGGTGCTGTTCCCTAAATCTGAAGAGAAATCAAAGCCTAAATGTGAAATGTTTTAGATAATCAGCTGTCTTCTTTCATCTTCAAAGACTGACTGTGCTAATTAGCCTCACACCAGCCTCTGCGGTGAGAGGTCTGCTGCTTCCCTCCCAGGTGGGGCGGGCGCTGGTGCTCACCCTGGCCTTGGGTCACAGAAGAGACGGAGTCAGCAAAGGGCCTGGGCACAGCTCACAGCAGCTCAAGCTCTGGTTCCCGGCCCACACACTCTCGGCCACAACCACTCCTACTTGGGGACCTGGCTGCTTTTATTAACTATAAAAAAGCAGAGTGGCTTCAGCACCTCTCTTCATAAGGGCCGAGCGGGAGCTGGGGGTGAGGCTGACAGTGCCAGCGTTCTTTGGCTTTCTTGGTTTTTAATGCTGTTGTGTGTGACTATTTTATCCTTTAACAAGAGTTGTGCTTTGTCAATGATAAAAATAAAAAGAAACTGCACTATGAAGGGGAGACTCAAGCCTAACAGCCGATAAGGGGAAGAGCACCCTATTACCACTTCCATAGTCAACAGCCCCTTCTCGCAGTCCAAGTCCCCCAGCCCCGCCGCCGCCTCCCAGCCATTTTGAGAACACACAAGGAGAAACCCACTCCACACAGTTGACAGTCTTCCAATCAGAGCGCTAGAAACCAAGAGAGCACAACTATCAATCAGCAAGCAGAGTCACACACGAAATGACATTTTCCTTTTTGTAAATTTTTTTTTAGATGAGTCTTGCTCTGTTGCCCAGGCTGGAGTGCAGTGGCGCCATGTCAGCTCACTGCAACCTCCACCTCCCGGGTTCAAGCGATTCTCCTGCCTCAGCCTCCCAAGTAGTTGGGATTACAGGCGCCCGCCACCACGCCCAACTAATTTTTGTATTTTTAGTAGAGACAGGGTTTCACCACGTTGGCCAGGCTGGTATCAAACTCCTGGCCTCAAGTGATCCACCTGCCTCGGCCTCCCAAAGTGCTGGGATTACTGGCATGAGCCACTGCACCCAGCCCATTTTCCATTTTTAATGTGTTTTTCTCCTTCCTTGAATTTCCTCAATTTGCATTAATCTTAATGCTTAAATTGGGACTAAACCAAAGGGTGTTTTTAAAGCTGGAGTACAGGGGCCTTCCAGGGAAATTACATTGCCAAACACTTGCTTCCCTCCCACAGGAGTTAAAAACCCTCACTGCAAGGGAACTACGCTTCGAGGGAAATGAAGATCAAATCCTGGTTTCGATGGTACTTGTTGAGAGTTCACCTGTTTCGCCCACAGTAATGAACAGGTGGATGACAATGAAGCCAAGTGCATCAAAGGAAACAGATGAAACCCTAAGCAAAATCCACCTGCAAGTTTCATCATGTACAGCGGGCGCCCAGCCTCTGCCTGCAGCTCTGCCAAGCCCAAAGTGAAACCTCCCGCCCGCCCAGCACCCAGCACGACTTCCTCCTGCTGAGGCAAACTGGATCAGACCAAACGGACCCTTCCAAGAGACAGAAGGGAAACAACACGCATGGCTCTGGAAAGACTCGAGATGCTCCAGCAGCCGCCCAGGGCTTCAGACGCTCTGGAAGGGACGTGCTGGCCCCAGGAGCTGCCAGAAGCCCGGCCCCGCCAGGCGTTGCTTCACGGCAGTTTCATTCATTCCCTTCCCAGGGATTTCAGCCGGCTGCGTCAGACAATTGCTCACTCTTGCTGAGGGCAAATCTCTGAATAGTTCTGAGGTGCTGCTGCCAAACTGCCTGGGTGCTCTGCCCTGAACGGCAGGACAGCACGCCTCACTCTTTGCCAGCACATGCCAGGGGGTGGCACAAGGCTCGGCTCTCCTAAGCCTTTGAGAAGACCTTTTTACACCTCGGGAGGAAGGGGAAAAACGAACATCTCTCCACCTCAACGTGGAACTTGGAGATGTCAAAATAAAAAGCACTTCCCCACTCCTGGCTGGTTTGACTTTGCTACAGGAATTCCCACCTGTCCCAGCAGCTAGCAGGGGAATGGGGCAGCGAGCCGGCCCGCCCGCCCACCCTCTGGGTATTCCAAATGCAGGCTGTGTACCACGTGCCTCCCATTTGGGATGGAAGAACAGAAAACTTGGGAACAATCTAGAGAAAACCAACAAGATCATCAAAAAAAAAAAAAAAAAGTAAAGAACCGAACCCACGACAAAGAAACTGCAGAACTAGACACACGTGGCCACAAGACCTTCCCAAGCCGAGAAAGACTCGGAGTCCTGCACCCAGGGGACACCGTGGAGCCCTCCAAGGCAGCCTGAACACAGTGGCCCACGGCCCCTCACCAGGAGGCTGCCTCTGCCACAGCCAGCCTGGCCAGGAGCCGGCACGCCTCACCTGCCTACAAGTCCCTGGGCAGCCACAGCTGGCTCCAGCCCCAAGGCTGGGGTATCCTGCTGACCCAACAGCATGGGGTGGGGAGGGGAGAGGAGCGGAGGCTCCCAGGCCAGGCTGAAGAGAGCTGCAGGAGACCCCTAGAAGCCCGTTAAGAGACTGGACAGAAATCAAATGTGCCTCCCCTCCCAAAGCAGCACCCACGCTCGGGGCAGGGCTAACAGCCTCCCCTGCAGAGGCACCACACTCACCACACTCAGGGCTAACGGCCTCCCCTGCAGAGCCATTGGAGACAACCAGCTCCGGTCACATCCTGTTAGACCTCCCATGTGCTCTCCTTGACCTGAGACGTTTTTCCCAGACAGCACTGAGTTTTATTAGGGATTTCATTAAGGTTAAATCTCTAGGGATGAGGGAATCCTAGAGGGCAGAGAGAAGCCCAGGAAGCCGCCTGAGATCCTGTGAGCCACAGGTTCTATGGTGGGATCGCCACCTGGTTCCAGGTGCAGGTGATTATAAGGACACTGCTTTGGCCCCACGGGCTGGTAGGCTGGGCAATTCTTCCCCACCCAGAACACGATCATGAAGGCTGTGAAGCTGAAGAGCTGCTTACACCATATTCCAAGAAACAGGTGTAGGGGACGTATCCACATGGATCCTGACACACATGTAGGTGCCAACATTGTCATTTCACCAGTCCAACCTCAGGCCAGGTGGTCCCAGTCACAGCATGGACCCCCTCCCACTGCGATGGGTCGGATCCAGTGGTCTCAGTCACACAGCATGGACCCCCTCCTGCTGCGATGGGTCAGATCCAGTGGTCTTAGTCACAGCATGGACCCCCTCTCACTGCGATGGGCCGTAACCAGTGGTCTCAGTCACACAGCATGGACCCCCTCCCACTGCAATGGGTCAGGTCCAGTGGTCCCAGTCGTAGCGTGGACCCCCTCCTGCTGCAATGGTTCGGGTCCAGTGGTCTTAGTCACAGCATGGACCCCCTCTCGCTGCGATGGGCTGTATCCAGTGGTCCCAGTCACACAGCATGGACCCCCTCCCACTGCAATGGGTCAGGTCCAGTGGTCCCAGTCACACAGCATGGACCCCCTCCCACTGCAATGGGTCAGGTCCAGTGGTCATAGTCACAGCATGGACCCCCTCCTGCTGCGATGGGTGGGGTCGGTGGTCTCAGTCACACAGCAATGACCCCTTCCCACTGCAATGGGCCGGATCCAGTGGTCCCAGTCACACAGCACGGACCCCCTCCCGCTGCAATGGGTCGGCGGATCCAGTGGTCCCAGTCGTAGCGTGGACCCCCTCCCGCTGCGATGGGTCAGGTCCAGTGGTCCCAGTCACAGCATGTACCCCCTCCCGCTGCAATCGTTCGGGGAGCTGCGGCAGTTGCCACACCCCATGCCACCAGCCAGGTAGGGCTCATGGTCTTCCACACGCATGTCATACTTCTTGGCAGTAGCGGCCCATTCTTCTGGGGTCTTAGGGCCCTAAGAGCGTGTCCTCGGTCGTGTGGGAGGCTGTCTGCACACCCAGCATCACAAACATGAAGGTGAAGCTACCAGAATCCCAGGACCCCCACCCTGACCACTGCCATCTTCCCCTTCTTCACATTTCCTCAGTGGGACTCAAGGCAAAAAATGAAGAATCCAATTGCACCAAAATCCACCACCTTTACCAGAATTGCCTAAAACATAAAACACACATTCCCTGAGGATCCACGGACCAATGGCACAGTGGGCACATCTGAGACCTGCGTCCTCCCTGCCCTACCCCTCCAGCCCCGTACCCTTCAAGGCCTCAGCCTGCCCTGACCTCCACGATAGCAATGAATCCTCTTTAGGCATTGAGGACGCTGCCTCAGCACAGCCGGAACAAGGGGCACCTGGGGACACAGATGGCACATCTGTACCTGCAATGCCCAAAAATGCCTGGCAAGAGCAGGTCCTCTATTTCATCAGTGCGACAGGTATGCCATCAGAAAAATCTTTTCAGAAAGACTTCAGAAAGATGGAAACATTCCAAATTTTGCTTAAAATTTTATTAAAAACTAGTGTTATGTACCCAAGGGTACTGAAAGTATTAAGTTGGGTTTGTTTTTTTTGTTTTTTTTCTGGCAGAGTCTTGCTCTGTCACCTAGGCTGCGGTGCAGTGGCATGATCTCAGCTCACTCAACCTCCGCCTCCCAGGTTCAAGCAATTCTCCCGCCTCAGCCTTCCAAGTAGCTGGGATTACAGGCCCGCGCCACTATGCCTGGCTATTTTTTGCGTTTTTAGTAGAGATGGGGTTTCACCATGTTGGCCAGGCTGGTCTCGAACTCCTGACCTCAAGTAATTTGCCTGCCTCGGCCTCCCAAAGTGCTGGGATTATAGGCATGAGCCACCGTGCCCGGCCTGAAAGCATTAAGTTTAAACAAAAACTTGCACATGAAAGTTCTTCACAGCGTAATTTGTAACAGCGGAAAATACCCACACGCTGGCTTATGGAAAATACCCACACACTGGCATATGATTCAGCCATAAAGGGAACGAGGCACTGACAACACCACAGCGCAGATGAACCTTGGCCACGTCGGGCTCAATGAAGGCCAGACGCAAAAGGCTATGTCGTGTACGACTCTGGTGAGGTAAGATGTCCGCAACCAGTAAGTCCACAGGGACAGCACATGGATCCACAGTTACAGGGGCTGGGGAAGGTGAGGGACAGACTGCTTGCTGCAATCAAGGTTGCTTTCAGGGTGATGACAGTGTCCTCAAGTTAGATAATGGTGATGACTGCACAGCTTTGTGAATATATTAAAAACTACAGAATTGTTTACCTTAGAAGGATGAATTACTTGTGGTATGTGAATTATATCTTGATTTTGGAAAACTGCTGAATGTGTCACATTTATGTGGAGGTTGAGGGGAGGCCTGAAGAAAACAGACATCACCTGGGCAGAGCACAGGCTCCAGGAAACACGTCTGCAGTTTTCTCTCACACGTCTGAAACCTTTTCCTCATTTGAAGGGCTGCCCTCCTGAAGACCACGGCAGCATGACCGGGAAGCAGCAGACATTGAGGACAGTTCCCAATTCCCCGTCAAGAAACGTACGCCCCCACCCCAGGCTATCACTCCCACAGCACCCCTCCACCCAGCTGACAGCCTCCCACTCCCTGGCAGAACCTGCCACGGCCAGGACAAAACCACGGACAGGAAGATAATACCACAGACAGGCAGACAACACCGCAGACAGCAGCATGCCACGGACAGGAAGACAATGCCGTGGACAAGAGGGCGCAGCGGACAGGAGGCCGCCGCAGACAGGAAGACGACACCGCAGACAGGAAGACAATGCCGTGGACAAGAAGACAACACTGCGGACATGAGGACGCCATGGACAGGAGGACGCCACCGCGGACAGCAAGACGACGCCGCGGACAGCAAGACGACGCCGCGGACAGGAAGACGACACTGTGGACATGAGGACACCACGGACATGAGGACGCCTCCGTGGACAGGCCGCCACCGCAGACAGGAGGACGCCGCCGCGGACAGGAGGACGCCGCCGCGGACAGGAAGACGACACTGTGGACATGAGGACGCCACGGACATGAGGACGCCTCCGTGGACAGGAGGACGCCGCCGCGGACAGGAGGACGCCGCCGCGGACAGGAGGACGCCGCCGCGGACAGGAGGACGCCGCCGCGGACAGGAAGACGACACTGTGGACATGAGGACGCCACAGACATGAGGACGCCACGGACATGAGGACACCTCCGTGGACAGGAGGACGCCACCGCGGACAGAAGGACGCCACGGACATGAGGACATGAAGACGCCTCCGCGGACAGGAGGACGCCACAGACAGGAGGACGCCTCCGCAGACAGGAGGACGCCGCCGCGGACAGGAGGACGCCGCCGCAGACAGGAGGACGACGCCGCGGACAGGAAGACCCCGCAGCAAGGTGGCACTCGTCATCTCCCCTAAAACGCACTCCAAAGTGTCCTTCCAGGCGCGGCAGCTCAAGCCTGTAATCCCAGCACTTTGGGATAATCACAAAGGCAGGAGGATCACTTGAGGCCAGGAGTTCAAGACCACGCTGGCCTACATAGCAAGACCCTGTCTCTATAAAACATATATTTTAAACAAGAACAAAGTGCCCTGCTCCTCAAAGGGACCACAGGCTCCACAGCATGAGACAAGGATGAGAAGTGCTCTCAAAGCCTCACCCACTGTAATTAAAGAAAGAGAGAGGAAGGCGCTGAACCCACCACGCCAAAGGCCACAGCAGGCTGCCGGCTCCCCCTCCAGAAGGCTGACCAGGGAGCTGCAGCCTCCAGGAGGCTGACCCAAAAGAGGCTTTGCTCTCTTCTGAGACTTGATCTTTCCTCCTCGTTAGCACAAGAAAAGGTAACACAAGAGACAACCAGAGCGAAAGGACAGGGAAAGGGCTGGCAAAGGGCTGCAGCCAGGGCACCAACCAGGCACCTGCAGGCAGAGGCCACGGTCTGTGTCCAAACGAAGCAGTCAGGAACATCCAACCCGAGCCCAGTGCAAAGGAACAGAATCAAGTTTCAACTCACCCACCTTGTTTTATTAGAGCTCGTTCAATCTCTGCACTTTACACAGAAACTAAGCAGGAGACCAGATGCGGAGAAACCTACCCCGGGGAGCCCCAGCTGCGTGGCACCACTGCCCTCTGCTGGCAACAGGTGGGGCTCCAGGCCCATCCACCAGCACCGGCGCAGAAACCAGCCCAGCCTGAGGCAGGACCCAAAGCAGAGGGAAAAGGAAACTGCCCAAGACCCCGGTCCGGTTAAATCAATCCCACGGGGTTCCAATTACGTCAAGATGGCATCACAGGTAACATCATTCCGTGGTCGCCACGTAACATGGCCCCTGCGGGCAGCACTTACCAGGGCCTGCAGCATCCCATCCATGATGATGACGCCCTGCATGGTCTGGAAGGAGGAACGGGCCAGGTTGCACAGGCTCCAGTCCAGGAACTCAGCCATCTTGCTTTGCTTGACATCAGGACGTGTAATAAATCTGCCAAAAGGATACAGCTCAACCAAGGCCTCAACACTGAGGCCTCGCCCACGCCTCACCAGCCCACCCCACACACCCCCACCTCCCCAGGCCCTCCCACCTCACGCACCCTTACACCAAGATGCCAGCTCTGTACTGAGTCCTGTCCTCCTCCAGCTAGTTCCTCCTCTCTCCAACCCTAGAAACCAAGTCACTGCCGTGACCAGGGCCCTCAGCAGCCGGTTCCCCACCACAACCTCTCAGGTCGCACCCAGGCCTACTGCCCATCCCCTCCTGCCTGCCCCCTCCAACCCCTCAGTTTTACCTGTCCCCATCACCACCAGGGAGCCCCTGCCCACTTCTCAGCCCCTACCTCCTCCCTGGACCCAACTCTTCATCCCTTAACCTCAGGACACCGTGCCCACGTGCAAGGCCTGGCCCCAGCAGCTGGCCCCAGCCCCTCGGACCTCCCTCCCCCACACCTGCCATGCGTCGTGTGCACAGGCCCGTTTCCACAGCCAGCCGCTCGTGTAGCCCCATGAAAGTCTTCCCTGTTGGACTCAGCCTCATGTTCCAGGCAGTGCTCACACTCCCCCACCCCTCTTGCAGCCCGGCCTCAGTGCAGGACACCCTGAGCACACAGAGCTCCCAAACCAAAAGCCCAAGTCCTCCTTTTTTTTTTTTTGAGATGGAGTCTCATGCTATCACCCAGGCTGGAATGCGGTGGTGTGATCTTGACTCACTGCAACCTCTGCCTCCCAGGTTCAAGCAATTCTCCTGCCTCAGCCTCCCGAGTAGCTGGTACTATAGGCGCCCACCACCATGCCCAGCTAATTAGCCCGGATCCTCCTTATTTCTCCACCAGCAGTTCACAGGCCAGGCCCCCAGCTTGCCGCCATGATTGAGACTGGTGCTGCCACACGGAGAACAGACAAGGCCCTTCCCTCCCACAGCTGACACTCTGGAGAGAAATGACAAACAGCTGGGGACTTCCACAGTGCAAAGAAACGTCACGAAGGAAATGGGAGGGCATGGCCTCGTTAAAGAGAGGACGTGACGCCACAGAGCTCAACGAGGGTAGCTGCAAAACCTGGTAGGAAAGTGCTGCTGCCCAGGGAAGCAGGAGAGCCAGGGCCCAGGGCAGAAGGGAGCCAAAGAAACTCAAGAACTGCAAACGCAACATGGTCGGAAGCAGAGCAGCCGAGTGGGAGAGGTGCTGGGGGCAGGACTGGTGCTGGGGGCAGGACCAGTACTGGCCAAGCCTGCCCGCCTCCTCTTTAGGCCATGCCGGCAGGTCTGACTGGCATCCTGGCCACACCTTTATGGGGAGGGGGGAAGAAGATGGCAGTGATGCCAGGAGGGAGGCACAAGGTGCTCCCTCAGCCACAGGGCCACTTCCCGGAAGGGACACTTGGGCGGGCCAGGAGGTGGAAGAGTCCACGTGGGGGAGTGCCCCATGCGACGCCCACGAGACAGCTATGTGGAGACCCCAGGCAGGGTGAGACGTGGAAGGTGGAGCTGCCAGGCTATGACGCCCACCCTCCCTCCAGCCCCCATGTCATCTCCGCTGCAACTTCAACTCTGGCCATCCCACCTTCCCGGCCCTCGTTCCAGCACATCCATCCAGTTGGCCTGCACGAGAGCCGGCTCCATGCTTCCATGGGGACAAGCCCTCTCAGGGCACTTAACACACAGGAGACAGCCACGCACGTGCCGTCCTACTCTGTCATGGCCCTCAAAACAGAAGAGCTGCCCAGCTGACGGGACGGCTGGCACCTGCCAACTGCTCATAACAGCAAGGACCTCTCCCCTCCGCCACTGTCCCTGTGTGGAACACGCTTAGGGAGGGGCTCAGCATGAACAATGGGGAAAGAAGTCCCTATTTCCAGAAAGTAAAGAGTCATTTGGCTGGGCACAGTGGCTCATGCCTGTAATCCCAGCAATTTGGGAGGCGAAGGTGGGTGAATAGCTTGAGCTCAGGAGTTCAAGACCAGCCTGGTAAACATGGTAAGACCCCATCTTGGCCAGGCGCGGTGGCTCAAGCCTGTAATCCCAGCACTTTGGGAGGCCAAGGTGGGTGGATCACGACGTCAGAAGTTCGAGAACAGCCTGTCTTGCACCCCGTCTCTATTAAAAATATTAAAAAATTAGCTGGGCATGGTGGCGCATGCCTGTAATCCCAGCTACTCGGGAGGCTGAGGCATGAGAATCACTTGAACCCAGGAGGCAGAGGTTGCAGTGAGCCGAGATCGCGCCTTTGCACTCCAGCCTGGCAACAGAGCAAGACCCCGTCAAAAATAAATAAATAAATAAATAAATAAACCCCATCTCTAGAAAACAATACAAAAATTAGCCAGGCGTGGCCGGGCGCAGTGGCTCACGCCTGTAATCCCAACACTTTGGGGGGTCAAGGCGAGTGGATCACCTGAGGTCAGGAGTTTGAGACCAGCCTGGCCACTATGGTGAAACCCCGTCTCTACTAAAAATACAAAAATTAGCCAGGGGTGGTGGTGCAACCTATAACCCCAGCTACGCAGGAGGCTGAGGCAGGATAATCGCTTGAACCAGGGAGGCGGAGGTTGCAGTGGAGCTGAGATCACGCCATTGCACTCCAGTAGAGCCAAAATCACGCCACTGCACTCCAGCCTGGGCAACAAGAGCAAAGCTCCGTCTCAAAAAAAAAAAAAAAAAGAAATTGGCTGTGTGTCATGGCATGCACCTGCAGTCCCAGCTACTGGGGAGGCTAAGGTGGGAGGACTGCTTGAGCCTAGGAGGTGGAGTTTGCAGTAAACTGTGATCACACCACTGCACTCCAGCCTGGGCAACAGAGTGAGACCCTGTCTCGGAAAGAAAAGAAAAAAGAAAGAAACTCATGTGTCCTCCCCAGGAGAGTTAACTTTAGTGGATCTGCAAAAGGGGCCCAGGGCAGTTAACTTCATCGCAGAAGGAAGCAGCATTAAGGTGGTGACAAACCCTATTCCCTTTAAAACGCACAAACACAGAGTTCCTACAGAGCATTAGAAATGAATGGAAAAGCAGAATACTGTGGGCAGCAAGCCACCCAGGTGTCGAGGCAAGAGACCGAGGACACGAGCTGTTCCAATATAATAAAATATAAATCAAGAATAGTTATACCTGTTATAGATATTAGATATGATTACATATGAATATCATTAATCATTAATTTGTAGCAATTACTCTTTATTCCAATATTATAATAATCCTCGCTCTATCATAACCTAGGAAAAACCAGGCCATACAGAGGAGCTGAGGGGACATAGTGAGGAGTGACCAGAAGACAAGAGTGCGAACCAGAAGACAAGTGCAAGCCTTCTGTTATGCCCAGACAGGGCCACCAGAGGGCTCCTTGGTCTAGTGGTGACGCCAGCGTCTGGGAAGATGCCCATTGCCAAGCGGACCGTGGTCAAGCGGTAACATCAATGTCAAGGAAAAACACCCGCTACTTAGCAGACCGGGAAAGGGAGTCTCCCTTTCCCCGGGGGAGTTCAGAGAAGACTCTACTCCTCCACCTCTTGTGGAGGGTCTGACATTAGTCAGGCTCGCCCACAGTTATCCGGAGGCCTAACCATCTCCCTGTGATGCTGTGCTTCAGTGGTCACACTCCTAGTCCGCCTTCACATTCCACGCTGTACACCTGGCTCTGCCGTTTAGTTAGCAGTAGCAAATCAGTGAAAGTACTGAAAGTCTCTGATAAGCAGAAATAATAATGTCAGCTGTTTCTCTCCTCCTCCTCTCTCTCTCTCGGCTGCCAGGCAGGGAAGGGCCCCCTGTCCAGTGGACACGTGACCCACGTGACCTTACCTATCACTGGAGACGGCTCACACTCCTTACCCTGCCCCTTTGTCTTGTATCCAATAAATATCAGCGCAGCCTGGCATTCGGGGCCACTACCAGTCTCCGCGTCCTGGTGGTAGTGGTCCCCCGGGCCCAGCTGTCTTTTATCTCTTTGTCTTGTGTCTTTATTTCTACGCTCTCTCATCTCCACACACGAGGAGAAACCCACCGACCTTGTGGCGCTGGTCCCTACAGACACAAAATGGCGCTAAAGCAACTGGTTACCTACTGGGAAGGGCGGGGTTCTACTGTAGACCAAAAGAAACCCCAAATGAATCAATAATTCTGTTTAAACAATAAAAGGTAGAGAAAAACATAAATGACTACTTGTTAAATCTCTTCATAAGACTTCAGGCTTAAAAGTAAAAATAACTAAATAAAAGAGAAAAAAATGGCTTGACATTAAAATTAAAACTTTGGTCCAAAAAAAAAGGAAAAGGCCAACAACCACCTGGGGCAATCCCCATCGTCCTTCACTGGAGGAGACTCACACTCGTGGAGAAGAGAAGGCCCCAAGGAGCCCACAGACACTCAGAGGCAGGTCACGAAGCGGAGTATGTAACACCTAGGGTGAGGGCAACCAGTGTGATGCCAATTAAATATCTGCAACGAGTGACACCATGTTTAATCCAATTTGGGGGTGGGGTGTTTCTGGGGCTGCCTCAGCCACCAAGGCACTGCTCAGAGAGCAGCTGAGAGCCACCAGGTGTGCAGACCCCAACACCACTCTCGTGTCCTGGAACCCAGAAGTCCATCTCTAAGGGCCCATCCTCACGAAACAATCCTGACACGAGAACGGGTCTGTACCCAAACCCAGGCATCCATGACTGCTCGTAAGAGGCGGGAAGTGACAGAGCTGAGGGCAGTATCGAAACACAGCGGAATATGACGGAGCCATTCATCAGCAGTTACATGAAATTAGGTGAAAAAGCACGATGCTGACTTGTTAAGATCATGCTGTGCACATTAAATGTCATAACGGTACAAAAAAGATAAACACGGTATACGTACTGGGTATAAGAATTACCCATATATTTTTTTCCAACTTCTATGTTTCAAGATTTCCAACTTTTTTTTGAGACAGGGTCTTGCTCTGTTGTCCAGGCTGGAATGCAGTGGGACAATCACAGCTCACTGAAACCTCAACCTTCTGGGCTCAAGCAATCCTCCCACCCAGCCTTCGGAATAGCTGGGACCACAGGTGCATGCCACCATGCCACGCCAAGATTTCCAACTTTTCTGCATACAGCATACCTTTTTTTTTTTTTTTTTTGAGATGGAGTCTTGCTCTGTTGCCCAGGCTGGAGTGCAATGGTGCGATCTCTGCTCACTGCAACCTCTGCCTCCTGGGCTCAAGCGATTCTCCTGCCTCAGCCTCCCAAGTATCTGGAATTAGAGGCACGCACCACAATGCCCAGCTAATTTTTTTGTATTTTTAGTGGAGACAGGGTTTCACCATGTTGGCCAGGCTGGTCTTGAACTCCTGACCTCAGGTGATCTGCCCACCTCAGCCTCCCAAAGTGCTGAGATTACAGGCATGAGCCACCGCGCCTGGCGAAAGGCATATTTTCTATTAAAGGGTTTCTAAGGCAGCACTCAATCTGCATGTTCTAGCAACAATATAACACCAAGCATCACCTACAACGCTGTGGATGCTGGCAAGCTCAGTCAATCAAGGGAGACGGGTGCAGCTGTAGAGCCACCCACAGTGACACGGAGAAGCATTCAGTCCTGAGAGCAAAGTGGGCTAGAGCAGGCTGCTCCTCCCTGGAGAGCAGAAAACGAACCTGTACTGCAGACAAATGCTGGCACAGGACCCCTCGCAGCCCTGCCCTTATTTGAACAATCCTCACCAAAAAGGGGTCTGAGAAGTACAGGAAACTCAGAACCTGCGGTTGAGTCTGGGAGGTGTCGAGGGAACCGGCCAAGCACCTGTAAGAGCTCTTCCACTGACGGCATCCGCCACTCTCAAACGCTCTTGAGAATCAGCGTGCGAGAGTGTGCGAGACCAAGGGGAAAAAAGCTCCACGGCACCCACGGCCCCAGGCACCACCTCTCCTGGATCCCAGGCTCAGGTGTTCTGAACTGAAACTGGCTCGGCCGAGAAGCACCTGCTTCTCCCGGCACTAGGTGGCGCTGCGGTGTCTCACCAGGAGTCCGCCCGGGACCCCGAGCCAGCGCTCTCACTCTTCCCAGAGGACCCCACGGAGGGAGAGGTCCTCAGATGGTGCCTCCCCCTCACCCACAGGCACCGCAGTCCGCAGAGCCAAGCTCGGCAAAAACCTACCCAGCCCTCAGTACTGCTGCTAAGAAAAGTACGAATAAAAGCAGATACTATCTTCCATTGAACGAAGTTGGCAAACATTCTTAAGGTTTGATCCAACTGGTAAATATGGGGAAAGAACTTTCAATTTGTTCAGCCTCTCCAGTAATTGCATTCAGACCCTGAAAATGTTCATTCCACTTGTAGAAACTCATCCCTAGAAATCATTCAGAATGGTACACAATTTTACATGGACCGTTTGCAACACTGAGTTTTAATACCAAATTGGGAGGGCAGCAGTCTAAATGTCCCACCACAAACGACAGGTAGAAAAGACACACTCGGGCCGGGCGCGGTGGCTCACGCCTGTAATCTCAGCACTTTGGGAGGCCGAGGTGGGCAGACCACGATGTCAGGAGATGGAGACCATCCTGGCTAACACAGTGAAACCCCATCTCTACTGAAAATACAAAAAAAATTAGCTGAGCGTGGTGGCGGGCGCCTGTAGTCCCAGCTACTCGGGAGGCTGAGGCAGGAGAACGGTGTGAAACCGGGAGGCAGAGCTTGCAGTGAGCCAAGATTGCACCACTGCACTCCAGCCTGGGCGACAAAGTGAGACTCCATCTCAATTAAAAAAAAAAAAAAAGAAAAAGAAAGAAAAAGAAAAGACACACTCGCACCAGGTCATCTCGTTTTGGAAGAAGACAATGGCACACCAGGCCCATCTCCTGGTCCGCGGTGCAAAGAATTGAGTGCAGCAACTGAGCCACGGACAGAGTTGGTGCCACCCCACGGGGAGACCATGGACAGAGTTAGTGCCACCCAGTAGGGAGACGGGGCCATCACACCCCCATGGGATGAAAGCACTCAAAGGTTTTATTTTGTACTTCATACTCTATTATCTAAATACATACAGATTACTTTTATAATTAGACAATCATCTTTTCATGTCCTTGACAAGACAGGAAGCAGCCTCTGCCCTCTCAGGAGGGGCCTCACCTGCTCCAGGGGACTCAGGCATTCCTTCCTCAGCTCCAGGCTATCACAAACCCCTCATCCAATACCTCCAACTGCCCCACAAAGGAAGTTTCTCTCCTCCCACTTCTCCGGGAAAGAAGCTGTGCAAGTTGTAGCTACACACCCGAGTGAAGGTGACGCTGCGTGGGGCACTGACCGTATTCCCAACCACAACCACCGAAAGGTTTTAGGACCAGCTTTCAACTTTCACCATTGCAGAGGGGGAAAACATCAACTGTTCTGACTCAGTAAACTACATACGTACTTAAAATCAGGTGTCATGTAAAATACTGATTAGAAATATTGCTTTCTTCCTTCTTGCATCTCATGAAACAGGTTCGCTCAGTCTATACACACATCCTTCGTATCTTTCCAACGCCGCAGGCCTGCTGCGCTCAGCAGAGAAAACTGCCTTCCCCTGTCTGGGGCACACGGGGGTGCAGTTAACACAGGACGTTGGGGGATTTTCATCCCCAGTCACAGAGGCCCACCACCACCCATCATCTCTACGGGAGACAGCCCGAGCTGTTTCTCATAACTGCCACCCCATCCCAGTGAGGGGGGGCTGCGCCCCAGGGATGACAGCCACACCTCTTCCAGACCTGCACTCCTGTCGATGGGCCTGTCAGGTGACCCCCACCAGCACCCCAAACCACCACTGAGGGTGGTCATTTCAGGGTCAGAGGTCTTCTGTGCCCAAACACTGCTGCACGCTCCCTCAGAGAAAGCCACAGAGTCCAAAGACTTCCCTGGGTCCTTCGTCTGAGGATTGAAGACACACATGAAACACGTACCCAAACAAACCCTTCTCAGAACGCACCAGCCACGCACCAAGAAATGTGCCATGGAAACTTACCTGGACACAAGGACGGCAGCTGCATCTCGGGCCTTGTCACTGACAATCAAGTAGGACTGCAAAAAAGGGTGAAGCACAGATACAGTCACTCCTGCACACGCCAGCCTCGGGGACCCCACGTGGTTGCCATTCCCACCCTCACCAGCTCCCGGAGGGCCCAGGTTCACAAACCTTAGCAGCACAGGCCTAAGTCCAAAGCTGCAAAAAAAACCTCTCTTCAATCTGAGCCAAGGGCTACAGCTGCCAACCGCTACACTCACCCAGGTAAGTGCCTGAGCTACACAGAGCGTTTGCTCACACCCCCTTGAAACACACATTTGCAAGAACAGAGCAGGAGAATGTAAACAAAGGAGTCACCCAATTGTAACAAAGAATCGAGAGTATTCATTGAGCACCTAATATGCCTTCCAGCACAAGGGAACCATCAGTATTGGAGTATTCAGACTAGATAAGAGGCCCTGTTCAAACTGAAGAGCACCTAGATTTACTACAAATGCCTAGTTTTTAATTTTTAGTGTTTAATTTTGGGGTACATAGTAGATGTATATATATATATATATATATATATATATATATATATATACATATATATATATTTTTTTTTTTTTTTTGAGACGGAGTCTTGCTCTGTCGCCCAGGCTGGAGTGCAGTGGCGCGATCTCGGCTCACTGCAAGCTCCGCCTCCCAGGTTCACGCCATTCTCCTGCCTCAGCCTCCCCAGTAGCTGGTCTTAGGGTTTTTTTGCTGTTGTTTTGAGACTGGGTCTTGCTCTGTCACCCAGGCTGGAGTACAGTCGTGCGAGCAAAGCTCACTGTAGGATGGGCGCTGTGGCTCACGCCTTAATCCCAGCACTTTGAGAGGCTGGGGCAGGCGGATCACCTGAGGTCAGGAGTTCGAGACCAGCCTGGTCAATATGGTAAAACCCCGTCTCTACTAATGATACAAAAATTGGCCAGGCATGATGGCGCACACCTGTAATCCCAGCTACTCAGGAGGCTGAGGTGGGAGGATTGCTGGAGCCTCAAAGGCAGAGGCTGCAGTGAGTTGAGATTAGACCACTGCACTCCAGCATGGGTGACAGGGCAAGACTCCATCTCAAAAAAAAAAAAACTCACTGCACCAACCTCCCCAGCTCAGGTGACCCTCCCACCTCAGCCTCCAGAATAGCTGGGACCAAAGGTGTGTACCACCACACCTGGCTAATTTTCTTCTATTTTTTGGTAGAGACTGAGTCACATTATATTGCCTAGGCTGCTCTCAAACTCTTGGGCTCAAGCTATCCTCCCGCCCTGGCCTCCCAAAGCGCTGGAATTACAGGCATGAAACCTCCATGCCCAGCTAGATTTATTTTTGGGAGGGCTGCCTTAAAATGTTTCCAATGCTTGTCTAGGCTAGTGTTTTTTGTTTTTTTTTTCCCAAAACGATACACTTAGAGATCTTTTTTTCTGGGGCAGGCGTTTTTTTTTTTTTTGAGACGGAGTCTTGCTCTGCTGCCCAGGCTGGAGTACAGTGGTGCAATCTTGGCTCACTGCAACCTCTGCTTCCCGGGTTCAAGCAATTCTCTGCCTCAGCCTCCCGAGTAGCTGTTCATTTGTAGGAGAACAGTTGAATAAATATGTAAGGATCACAGGCGCTGGCCACCATGCCCAGCTAATTTTTGTATTTTTAGTAGAGATGGGGTTTCACCATCTTGTCAAGGCTGGTCTTGAACTTCTGACCTTGTGATCCACCTGCCTCGGCCTCCCAAAGTGCTGGGATTACAGGCGTGAGCCACCACGCCCGGCCTCCGGGGCAGGCTTTCTAACGGCAATCACAGAGTGCCAAGTCTTGACAAACCATGCTCCCTTGACCTGGCAGTCCCTCTCCACAGGCAAGTAAACAAGGGTGGGCAAACCACACTACTTTTTTTTTTTTTTCTTCCAGAGACGGAGTTTCACTCTTGTGGCCCAGTGTGGAGTGCAATGGCGTGATATCGGCTCACCACAACCTCCGCCTCCCAGGTTCAAGCGATTCTCCTGCCTCAGCCTCCTGAGTAGCTAGGGGACTACAGTCACGCACCATCACGCCCAGCTAATGTTGTATTTTTAGTAGAGACAAGGTTTCTCCATGTTGGTCAGGCTGGTCTCGAACTCCTGACCTCAGGTGATCTGCCCACCTTGGCCTCCCAGAGTGCTGGGATTACAGGCGTGAGCCACCGCACCCAGCCCATCACCACACTACCTCTAACATAACAAAACAAGAACAAACAAAACATCCATCTATCAGAGAGAATTTTAAATTAGATTACAATGGAGTATCTTTTCCCTTAACGATTATGAGGGGGACACTTTCTGACATCGTGAGACACTAAGAACGTGTTCCTGAGGGTAAAAAGGACTCAGAACAGCAGGTCATGGGGCAGTGTTGAGCCCTGATGAAGAGCACAGACTCCAGAGATAAACCACCTGGATTCAAACATGGATCCACCATTTATGAGCAAAGTAAACTAAGTTATTAATTTTTATGCCTGTTGCCTTCTCGGTTAAACGAGGGTAAGAATTGTCAACAGCCTCATGAAGGAGAATTAAATGATTATTAATCACAGTTAATTAATCACTGATGATCTATCAATCATCAACGTATAGGTTAAATTTTTTTTTTTTGAGATGGACTCTTGCTCTGTCACCCAGGCTGGAGTGCAGTGGCATAATCTCAGCTCACTACAATCTCCACCTCCCAGGTTCAAGGGATTCTTCTGCCTCAGCCTCTTGAGTAGCTGGGATTATAGGTATGTGTCACCAGGCCCAGCTAATTTTTGTATTTTTAGTAGACACAGGGTTTCACCATGTTGGCCAGGCTGGTCACGAAGTCCTAACCTCACGTGATCTGCCCGCCCCAGGCTCCCAAAGTGCTGGGATTACAGGAGTGACCCACCACACCCAGCCCAATGTATAGGTTAAATTATTAATCCATAAGTGATTAATCTATGAGTGTTTGAACAGTGCCAGGCACACAGCAGGCACTCAGTGAATGCTGACCAGGGCTGTCGCGGTCAGCGTGGCAGGAAGACCGAAACGACTGAGATGGCTCAGAGCCTGACAGCCTCCTAGTGCTCGCTTGCGTGGGTTGGACTCGGTGACTTGCTGCCAACCACAGGATCTGGCAGAGGAACGGGACGTCACTTCCATGATCGGGTAACAGATTATCATGACTTCCTTCTCGTTAGCAGAGTCCCCCCTTGCAGGCTTTGATGGAATAAGCCACTAAGTTGGAGGGGCCCAGGTGGCAAAGAACTGAGGGTGGCCTCAATCCAGCGGCCTTGGGGCGAAGCCTGCCCATGTCGAGTTTTAACTGCAACTGTGGGCAAGCTTGACACAGAGGACCCAGCTCAGCCATGCCAGACTCCCAACCCACAGAAACTACAAGAGGATAAATGTGTGTCAAACACTCAAGTTTGAGGTAATTACTTATGATCCAATAGATAACTAATACAATAAGCTGTGTTTATATGCATAATATTTACATCAAGAAAAGTTTGAAGAAAATAAACAACTTATCTCTTGGCGCTAGAATTTCGTAAATTTAAATTTAGTATTTTTCTTGCTTATCTTTATTTTCTAGTTCTCCTACAAATGAACATCTTTTATATAACGTTAAGAACTAAATGTAAAATGGGTCCTTATTCTCTCTCACCATTGCCAGTAAACCCTTCCTTATCTGCCATGATTACCCTCAACAGAGTATTTGCATCATCTACAAAGAAATGAGATTTGCTAACTCAACCTGACCCCTACATGAATTATCACAATTTCAAAATAAGTTATCATATCGGATTTTACCCCACTGAAAAAAACAGCAGTTGAATAAATATGTAAGTATCAAAAACTTACCGAGTAAAACACTAATATCAAGACAGCATGAGTGTGAAAGTGAGTACTAATTAGCAGCTAATTATCTGCATGATATTTACCTCTGCTATTTGGAGAATACGGTCCATTATGGACATGCGTGTTTGCCCAGGCTGGGTGAGGAGGTTCCCGTCAAGGCGAGAAAAATCAAAAGGGATCAGGCAGGTCACAGAGAGCCATAGCAAAAGCATGTAGCGGGTTTCCCAAGTCTAAAAAATTAAATCACAGTAAGAATGAGTCTTGTTTGAAAAACAGAGGCCACTGGCCACAATCTACTTAAAGTCACTGCCCTCCATGCCCACTCAATGCCTACTAAAGCCATTCAAATGCCATCACCCTCAGGGCCAGAAATGCAGGCCATTCACCAACTCCTCGCCACATCCCCCCAGAATGCCCACCACACACACTCACTGCCCTAACTTAGCTCAGCAGACAAAAGAGACATCAAAATGAACAAAGAAAAATCATAATACATCAGTATAGCTGCTTCTCTTCGCTGGCACCTCTCCACATATAAACTGGCCTTTTGAAAAAGTGAAAAACAGATACAAAGTAAAAACACCTAAGAATAAAGAAAAAAGTCCGGGCGTGGTGGTTCACACCTGTAATCCCAGCACTTTGGGAGGCCGAGACGAGAGCGGATCACCTGAGGTCAGGAGTTCTTTTTTTTTTTTTTTTGAGACAGAGTCTCGCTCTGTTGCTGAGGCTGGAGTGCAGTGGTGCAATCTCGCTCACTGCAAGCTCCGCCTTCCGGATTCACGCCATTCTCCTGCCTCAGCCTTCTGAGTAGCTGGGACTACAGGCATGTGCCACCATGCTAGGCTAATTTTTGTATTTTTTGTAGAGACAGGGTTTCACCGTGTTAGCCAGGATGGTCTCGATCTCCTGACCTCGTGATCTGCCCACCTTGGCCTCCCAAAGTGCTGGGATTACAGGCATGAGCCACCGTGCCTGGCCGAGGTCAAGAGTCCTAAACCAGCCTGACCAACATGGAGAAACCCCGTTTCTACTAAAAATACAAAATTACCCTGGCGTGATGACGCATGCCTGTAATCCCAGCTACTCGGGAGGCTGACACAGGAGAATCGCTTGAACCTGGGAGGCAGAGGTTGCAGTGAGCCAAGATTGTGCCATTGCTCTCCAACCTGGGCAACAAGAGCAAAACTCTGTTTTTAAAAAAATAAATAAATAAAAGAAAACAATTATCAACTTCTAATAAAAAAGGAGTACCCTTATTTTCAGTAATTAGTAAAAAACATTCCAATTTGTCCCTGCAATCATTCCACTGGGGGCCGCTAGAAGTACCAGGGAAAGAAGGGCACGGAGTGCAGGGCAGCAGGGAAATGCCCCCCAGCTCTCATCAGTCACATCCACGCCAAGACAAGCCATCGCACTGCACGGTTATAAACCGTGTGCTCTTCCGAATACACACCGCGCAGACGACAGCAAGCATAGCAGGCCCCGCTGCTGTCTGAGGAAAGGCCCCTGGCGAGGCCGGCCCTGGGCTGGCATCCAGGGACCTGAACGCCAGCAGGGTTCCCACCAAGCCCTGCCTGATGAGGTCCCTCGCTGGCTCAATCTGCACAAACCGTGTGCTTTATGCTGGCACCTGCTTTCCTGCTGAGGGTCTGGAATTTTGTTTCGTGCCAGGCAGAGGTGTCCACGTGGCCAGACCCCAGTGAAAGCTCTGGGCACCAAGTCTCAAACGTGCTTCCCTGATAGACACCTCACAGGTGTGGTCACATCTCACTGCTGGGGGAAGGACACAGGCCCTGTGGGACCCAATTGGAGGACCCTGGGAGCTCCCACCTGGTTCTCCCCAGACCCCACCCATGTGCCTTTTCCCTTTGCTGATTTTGCTGTGTATTATTTTGCCATAACAAGTGACAGCCAAAAGGAGGAATCTATGCTGAGTGCTGTGAGTCCTGCTCAGGAAGTATCAAACCTGGGGGTGGTCTTGGGAACCCAACACAGTTATACTTCCACAAGTTAAAAAAACATATAAACAATGACAGATTTATTGTTAAACTATATCTAGGCATAATTTTTTTTTTTATAAAGGGGCTATTTTAAACGAAAATAATTTGAAGCAACTTGTACAAGAAGTAAAGGAAAAGTCAAAAGAAAAGAAAGAAAAGAGGAGTGACACAAAACAAAGGGAGATAAAATGAAAGAAACAGGAAGGGGAAGGTGCAGCAGGGTGGGGCAAGCAGGGAGGAAGGACAGGCACGGAGGGGCTGGAGACGAGGGAGGAGGTAGAGACACTCACTTCATGGTCCTTGGGATTCTGATTTGTGACCAAATCTAAAACAGGCTCTACATCAGCAACTTCGTGAGGAAATAAACGAAGAAATGTTTTATAGCCTCGAACCTATCAAATAAAGAGATGCTGAATTATACAATTTAAAAATACAGAGAGCAGCAAAATTGCCTTTCTACCCTTTCATCAAAAATCACCACCTATGCGACCCACTGATCAAAGAGAATTGTCACATTACAGTGACACAATTTAGTAAGACTATAGTCACCACAAGAAAGCTACCCATGGCCAGGAGCGATGGCTCACACCTGTAATCCCAGCACTTTGGGAGGCTGAGGCAAAAGAATAGCTTGAGACCAAGAGTTGGAGACTAGCCTGGGCAAGATAAAAAATTAAAAATTAGACAGGATGGTGGCACATGGCTGTACTCTGAGAGGCTGAGGCAGGAGGGAGAATCATTTGAGACCAAGAGTTCGAGGCTGCAGTGAGCTGACTGCACCACTGCACTCTAGCCTGAGTGACAGAGCAAGACCCCATCTCTCAAAAAAAGAAAAAAAAAGAAAAAAAGGCTTTCCTTCCTAAATTGGCTAGTGTTATTCATTACTGTATTTATGAAATCAGTCATTAAATATGTTCATTTATATGACTGTCCTCTGACATTTATGAGGAATAAGTGCCTACAAACCTCAAGGGCCCAAATTCATTAACACTTCCCTGAAGCTCAGTGATACCACACCTTCCGGAGAAATCCTAACCTCAAACAGCGGAGCTGCAGAGGCCTGCGTGTCCTTGGCAGCCCACCCGCAGTGTCCTCTCGCCGGCCAAGGACTCTCCCGCCAGACAACAGAAATGCTGCCTCGCCACTACGAACCCCAAGCCCCACCCTGAGATGGCTGTGAGTACTCCCATAGTCAAAACTGCCAACAGAGAGCCTCTGGGCCAGCACACAGACACCTGAAGTTTGTAAGAAAAGCAGACTATGAGACCCCCGCCTAGACCTACTTGCTCAAAATCTATAGTACAGCAAAATTCCCAGGAAATTCATCTGCACATTAAAGTGTGAGAAGCACTTCCATTTCCAGAGTCTCGCTCTGTCACTCAGGCTGGAGTGCAACAGTGCGATCTCGGCTCACTGCAACCTCTGCCTCTCAGGTTCAAGCCATTCTCCCGCCTCAGCCTCCCAGGCAGCTGGGATTAGAGTCATGTGCCACCCAGCCCAGCTAATTTTTGTATTTTTAGTAGAGACGGGGTTTCACCATGTTGGCCAGGCTGGTCTCAAACTCCTGACCACAGGTGATCCACCTGCCTCAGCCTCCCAAACTGCTGGTATTACAGGCATGAGCCACCGCACCCAGCCTGCTTTTTCCTTGTAAGAAATTTTTCTGATTTAGTCTCATCTCCACCCCATTCCCTTCCTATCTACACGGTGCTTCAATGTATTCAAATGCAAGATGCTAAATATCTTGACACTGTTTCAGCCAAAGGGCCCACATCACTAAATTCTGATCCCCAACATACAGTAAAAAGGGACAGAATTAAACCCACAACTTGTGTCTAAGAACTATCTTTCTTGAGAAATAACATTTTGGAGGCTAACCTCTGGACCAAGTATATTACAAAAGTATCTGTCAACTCTGAAGTGCTATGGAAATGTTACCTTGGTGATGATGTAAAGAAATTTAAAAGCCAGATGTACGAGGGAAGCTGGAGATGTCTGATCTTGTACTATGTCCAACAACAAGTTCATCATCCATTCTAGGGAAAAACATATGAAACATTTACTATAAAAGTGAGCACCAACATGACACTGCGGCCGGCCAGGTGTGGTGGCTCATGCCTGTTTTCCCAGCACTTTGGGAGACCAAGGTGGTAGGATCATTTGAGGCCAGAATTTCAAGGCGGCAATGAGCTATGATCCTACTACTGCACTCCAGCCTGGGCAACAGAGCAAAACCCTGTCTCTTTTTTTTTTCTTTTTTTTTGAGACAGAGTCTTGCTCTGTCCCCCAGGCTGATGTGCACTGGCGTGATCTCGGCTCACTGCAACCTCCACCTCCCGGGTTCAGACGATTCTCCTCCCTCGAATTCCCAAGTAGCTGGAATTACAGGCACGCGTCACCACACCTGGCGAATTTTTGTATTTTTAGTAGAGACGGGGTTTCACTATGTTGGCCAGGATGGTCTCGAACTCCTGACCTCAGGTGATCCACCCACCTCGGCCTCCCAAAGTGCTGGGATTACAGGCGTGAGCCCACCGCGCCTGGCCCAAAACCCTGTCTCTTAAAAAACAAAAACAAACAAACAAAAAGACATAGCTAGGTTAAATGTAAGCAGAAGGAAAAAGATATTCCAACCAATCACGAATCATAAGAGAGCTGGAGTGGCTCTGTTAATATCACACAAAGTAAATGTCAGAACAAGTATATTATCATCAGAGATAAACAGAATGTTTCATGATAATAAAAGGATCAATTCATCATGAAGACTAACAATTCTGTAAGTATACACACCAACCTACAGAACTTCAAAATAAGCAAAGAAAAAGCTGAGAGAAATGAAGGGAGACACGGTTGAAAACTTCGACACTCCTTTTTCAGGAACTGATAGAACAAGTGAGAGAAAACCACTGAAACCTAAACAGCACTATCAACCACCTTACTTTCGTGACATTTAGAGAACAATCTATCCAACAACAGAACAGACATTTTTCTCAAGTGCATGTGGAACATTCAACAAAACAGACCATACACCGGGCTGCAAGTCTTCATACGTGGAAAAGAACTGCAACTGGCATCCGGGAAACGCAGAGAAGGACACAACGAGATACACTCCCTGAAATGAGAGAGACTGGCAGCGCTGAGTGCTAAAGAGAACCCAGAGCAGCTGGAATCCTCATACCTTGTGGGTAGAAATGGTCAACAGGACAATCTTCATGGAATCAGTATGGCAGGTGATGATGAGTCATACACTTTTTTTTTTTTTTTTTTTGGAGACAGAGTCTCACTCTGTGACCCAGGCTGGAGTGCAGTGGTGTCATCTCAGCTTACTGCAACCTCCGCCTCCCACATTCAAGTAATTCTCGTGCCTCAGCCTCCTGAGTAGCTGGGACTACAGGCGCCCGCCACCACAGCCGGCTAATTTTTTGTATTTTAGTAGAGATGGGGTTTCACCATGTTGCCCAGGCTGGTCTTGAACTCCTGAGCTCAGGCAATCCACCTGCCTCAGTCTCCCAAAGTGCTAGAATTACAGGTAGGAGCCACCACACCTGGCCAAGTCATACACTTTCTACGAGTAAGACACTTTCTGCTACTCAGCAATTCCACGCATGCGTATTTTCCCAAGAGAAAATAAAACCTCTACCTAAAGACTTGTACATCAATATTTTCACAGTAGCATTACTTTTTTTTTTTTTTTTTTGAGATGGAGTCTCGCTCTGTCACCCAGGCTGGAGTGCAGTGGCAAGATCTTGGCTCACTGCAACCTCCACCTCCTGGGTTCAAGCAATTTTCCTGCCTCAGCCTCCCAAGTAGCTGGGACTACACGCGCACACCGCCACGCTGGGCTAATTTTTTGTATTTTTAGTAGAGATGGGGTTTCACCGTGTTAGCCAGGATAGTCTCGATCTCCTGACTTCATGATCTGTCCGCCTCAGCCTCCCAAAAAGTAGCATTATTAATAAAAGCCAAAAACCGGAAACAACTCAAATGTCCATCAACAGATAAAAGAAGAAACAATCCCAGCACTTTGGAAGGCTGAGGCGGGTGGATCACGAGGTCAGGAGATCAAGACCATCCTGGTTAACACGGTGAAACCCCGTCTCTACTAAATATTTTAAAAAATTAGCTAGGTGTGGTGGCGGGCACCCGTAGTCCCAGCTACTCGGGAGGCTGAGGCAAGAGAATGGTGTGAACCTGGGTGGCAGAGCTTGCAGTGAGCCAAGATCGCACCACCGCACTCCAGCCTGGGCAACAGACCAAGACTCTGTCTCAAAAAAAAAAAAAGAAGAAGAAGAAACAAATTGTGGTTTATCAGCACGAGAGAAAAGGTACAAACTACTGATACACCAACAATGGTAAGTCCTGGAGATGTTATTTTAACAACGGAAGACAAAAAGAGCACATACTGAATGATTCTAGAACAGGCAAAACTAATGAACAGTAACATTAACCAACCGTGGTTCCCTAGGGCTGGGGTGAGGGGACTGACAGCAAAAGGACATCAGGTAACTCCTTGGGATGACAGAAATGTTCCATATCTTGATAGCGCGGAGTGTATACATTTACCAAAACTCAAACATCTTACTAAAATGGGTGCATTTTATAGTAGGTAAATTTTAAACTCGATAAAGTTAAAACTCAATAAAATGTTCTAAGAATAAAAATTTATAATCGTGGATAAAGAGTAGCATTATTTACAAACTATATAATATTTACCTGCTAAGAAAACCCAAAAGAAACAACTGGCCGGGCACAGTGGCTAACGCCTGTAATCCCAGCACTTTGGGAGGCCGAGGCAGGTGGATCACCTGAGGTCAGGAGTTCAAGACAAGCCTGGCCATCATGGTGAAACCCTGTCTCTACTCAATACAAAAATTGGCCAGGCTAATTTTACAGGTGGCGCCTGTAATCCCAGCTACTCAGGAGGCTGAGGCAGGAAAATCTCTTGAACCCGGGAGAAGGAGGTTGCAGTGAGCCAAGATCGCGCCATCGCACTCCAGCCTGGGTGACAGAGCAAGACTTTGTCTCCAAAAAAAAAAAAGAAACGACTGAAAAACTATTGAAGTAAACATTTCATCGCACAGTGAACCTCGTAGACAGGATGCTAAGTGAAAAAAGCCAGTCCCAAAAGACCTCCTGCTGTATGATTCCATCACACAAAATGCTGAATACACACAAACCCAGAGCCAGATGAGTGGTTACTGCAGAAGCAGAGAATGGGAAGAATTGTTGATGGGAGTTGGGTTGCTTCAGGAGATGATGAAAATGCCTAGATTGTGGTAGTGATAGTTACACAACTCTGTAATACACTAAATACACTAAATAACACTAAAGTGTATATTTAGAAGGGTGAACTCTATAGTATGTAATTACATCCCTATAAAAATGTTAAGAAATGTATGTTTACACATACATATTCCATTACAGTGTTGCCATTTACAAAAACAGTATACAAAACATATCCTCGCTAGACATCAGCAATAACCAGTTAGAACACATAACAAAGAGTTTCACAAGAGCAATAAAGGACAAAACATACCTAGAAATAAACCTAAAAAAATGTCTCCAAGAATCATCTAAAGAAAATCACCAACCTTCACTGAGGAACACAAAAGATGTGAATAATTAGAGACATAATACCATGATCTTAGACAGGAAAATTAAATCTTACAAAGACTTCTCCCCTAGATGAATTTGTGAATTTAATAGAATTCCAAAGGGTGGAGAGTGATAAAATAATTCTGGATTTCATCCGCATTAATGAACGGGCTACAAACCCATCAAGAAAATAGGAGGAAAGGATGCCAGGCAAAATATAAAGTAACATCAAACAAAATAACCCAGGCCAGGCGTGGTGGCTCACGCCTCTAATCCCAGCACTTTGGAAGGCCAAGGCGGGCAGATTGCTTGAGGTCAGGAGCTCGAGACCATCCTGGCCAACATGATGAAAACCGTTCTCTACTAAAAATACAAAAATTAGCCAGGCGTGGTGGCATGTGCTACTTGGGAGGCTGAGGCAGGAGAATCTCTTGAACCTGGGAGGCAGAGGTTGCAGTAAGCCAAGAACGCGCCACTGCACTGCAGCCTGGGTGACAGAGTGAGACTTCATCTCAAAAAAAAAAAAAAAAAACAAAATGACCCAGAAAAAAGAGCATACAGATAGGTTAATGGAACAGGATAAAAAGTCTAAAAACAAAGGCTAATATATTTGAATATTTAATATAGATTTAAAACGGCATTTCGAGCAGGGGAGAGGCCACTAAATCTTCCAATAAATGAGGCTTACATAACTGATTAGGAAAAAATAAACTTTCTAACCGTACTACCAAACGCCAAACACAAAGAAACTGATAGTTTGACAAGCTAAATATTTCTACAAGTTCAGTAGAGACTGGCTGCAGTGGCTCACACCTGCCATCCCAGCACTGTGGGAGGCCAAGGCAGGATCGCTTGGGGCCAGAAGTTCGAGACGAGCCTGAGGAACATAGCGTGACCCTGACCCTGCAAAAACACTTTTTTTTTTTTTTTTTTGAGACAGTCTCACTCTGTAGCCTACGCTGGAGTGCAGTGGCACGATCTCGTTCACTGCTACCTCCACCTCCTGGGTCCCAGTTCAAGCAATTCTCCTGCCTCAGCCTCTCGAGTAGCTGGGATTACAGGCATGCTCCACCATGCCCAGCTAATTTTTGTATTTTTAGTAGAGACGGGGTTTCACCATGTTGGTCAGGCTGGTCTTGAACTCCTGACCTTGTAATCCACCCGCCTCGGCCTCCCAAAGTGCTGGGATCACAGGCATGAGCTACTGTGCCTGGCCAAAAAAAAAAAGTTTTTTAATTAACTAGGCATGGCGGCTTGTGCCTGTTGTCCCAGCTATGCAGGAGGATGAGGTGAGAAGATCACTTAATCCCAGGAACTTAAGGCTGCAGTGAGCTATGACTGCGCCACTACACTCCAGCCTGGGTGACAGAGCAAGAGCCCATCTCTTTAAAAAAAACAAACACGAAAAAACTTCAGTAGATAAAATACACTAGACACAATATTAAAAGGCAAAAGCAGGCCAGGCACAATGGCTCACGCCTGTAATCCCAGCACTTTGGGGGACCAAGGTGGGCGGATCACCTAGGGGTCAGGAGTTCAAGACCAGCCTGGCCAACATGATGAAACCTCATCTCTACTAAAATACAAAAATTAGCCAGGCGTGGTGGCACACACCTTAATCCCAGCTACTCGGGAGGCTGAGGCAGGAGAATCGCTTGAACCCGGGAGGCAGAAGTTGCAGTGAGCCAAGATTGGGCCACTATACTCCAGCCTGGGCAACAGAGAGACTACATCTCAAAAAAAAAAAAAAAAAAAGAAGCAAAAGGCTGGAAAAATGTGCAACAAATGAGAAAGGACCAGCATCCCACAACTACATTTTCCTTTTTCTAAAAGGGAATTCCAGAAAATAATGAACTCAGCTGGGCACGCTGGCTCACACCTGAAATCCCAGCACTTTAGGAGGCCAAGGTGGGTGAACTGCTTGAGCCCAGAGGTATAAGACCAGCCTGGGCAACACGGCAAGACCCTGTCTCTACAAAAAAAAATTTTTTATTTATTTATTTTTATTATTTTTTTTTTCCGAGACATTTTCGTTCTTGTTGCCCAGGCTGGAGTACAATGGCATGATCTTGGCTCCCCGCAACCTCTGCCTCCCGGGTTCGGGCAATTCTCCTGCTTCAGTCCCCTGAGTAGCTGGGATTACAGGCGTGCACCACCACACACGGCTAATTTTTGCATTTTTAGTAGATACGGGGTTTCACCATGTTGGTCAGGCTAGTCTCAAACTCCCGACCTCAGGTGATCCACCCGCCCCGGCCTCCCAAAGTGCTGGGATTACAGGCATAAGCCACCACGCCCGGCCAAAAAGTTTTTGCAAAGAAAGAAAATAACTCTAAAAATCATTCGCAGCACTCTAAGCAGCTCACAACAAGTGTGACTATTCCATGATCCACTCTGGAAAGAGGTCTGGCAAGAATAAAGACATTTAACTACAGGTCCAATGTTGTTACTTGAAGAGATATAAAAACACCACTTGCTACCTTGTGAGCAGTGATCACATTTGTTTCCTGGGAACCAGCGCTCACACACAGGAACTCCAGGAACCCAAGACCTCCTACAAGATATGGCCTGGGGAGCCCACTGCCTGCCACGCCATCCAGCACGGCTAGCCCCTCCACCAGATGTCAGTCATGTTCCCTGCAGCTGACCCTCTCCCAAGGACCTCTATCTTTGGTCTCCTTCACAAGGCCTATAAATTTTTCTAAGAGGACGGAAGGACAAGGCTGATCCCAATGAATTCTTGAATCCAGAATTTAGAGGGTATTTTTTTTTTTGAGATGAAGTCTCACTCTGTCACCCAGGCTGGAGTGCAGTGAAGTGATCTCAGCTCACTGCAAGCTCCACCTCCCGGGTTCACGCCATTCTCCTGCCTCAGCCTCCCAAGTAGCTGGGACTACAGGCACCTGCCAGCATGCCCAGCTAATTTTTTGTATTATTAGTAGAGACAGGGTTTCATCGTGTTAGCCATGCTGGTCTCGAACTCCAGACCTCAAGTGATCCATTCGCCTCCGCCTCCCAAAGTGCTGGGATTACAGGCATGAGCCACCGCTCCCAGCCAAAATCTGTTATTTGAAGTAAAAAAACCAGAACAGGATGCACAGCACCAGCTACTCTTTAAGAGGCACATGTGCGCACACGAAAAGCTGACCCTTAGCATCTCCCATACAGATCTCAACACCACAGAGGGGCGAGGAAACCCCAGCAAAGAGCAGCTCAAAGACTGAATGGTGAAACCGGGCTGTGAAGCCAGGGTGCCCCCACCCAGGGTGCTGCCTCTTAACGTGGTGAATATTGCTACCTTCCTCTTTCCCAGGTTAACTGCCAGGAGCATGTGTTACATTTGTAGGTAGAAAAAGGAAAATTTTAACCAGTGTGAAATACATCAAAAATAAAGAAAACAATAAGAAACCACACCTCTTACACTAAAGTAAGAAAACCGAGCCTCAGTGTCCCCATCTGTAAACTGGAGATGACAACAGATGCCCTCCTTAGCTGCTGTGAGGATTAAAAGATGACCCATGTAAAACACCTGACCCTGTATGACTATTATCAGAAAGACATCATGTGACCAGATGTAAACTAAAATAAACTAATGTAAACTAAAAACACATGAGGAGGCCAGGCGCGGTGGCTCACGCCTGTAATCCCAGCACTTTGGGAGGCCGAGGCGGGCGGATCACGAGGTCAGGAGATCGAGACCATCCTGGCCAACATAGTGAAACCCCATCTCTACTAAAAATACAAAAATTAGCCAGGCATGGTGGCGCATGCCTGTAATCCCAGCTACTCGGGAGGCAGAGGCAGGAGAATCCCTTGAACCAGGGAGCTGGAGGATGCAGTGAGCTGAGATCGTGCCACAGCACTCTAGCCTGGAGACAGAGCGAGACTCTGTCTCAGAAAAAACAAACAAACAAAAAAAAAAAACATAAGGAGCAGATGTTGTTTCCTTAGCAGAAAGGAATTAAGTAGCTCAAACACATCTCCCCCCAGCCTAGAATGACATCTGGAACTCAAGCCACTATCACAGGTCGGCTAAAACCAACCAGCCAGGCCCTGCAAGCAAGTAAGACAGGGACACTTCTTTGCATTTGATCCTGGCAAAGCACATGCATGTGCCAGCACCATACACCAAGGCCTCTGTGGTCATCTGTAATTGAATGATCAAAATCAGCAGCTTCTATTCTTACCAAGGTGTGGGTCCAACAGATGAGGCTGCTCCTGGTATTTGTCCATTATTACTAAAAACAAATATAACATGAAAATTAATTATCACTAGGCCAAACATACCCATGAGCCTCAGAAACCCCGTCTTCCCTTGCTAGCTTCCACAGGGCAGCTCCACCTCTTCCCCAGCTCTCAAGAGCACACCTCCCCTCTCACTCACGGAGGCCACACAGGCCACCTGGAGGGAATGCCCCACCTCCCTCTAGCATTTTGAGGGCCACTGCGGCCCAGCCTCGTGCAGTTTACTTGCTTGGCACACTGTTCCTCTTTTCCCACTTCCTCTATACTCTTCCTAACAGAGTCTCCTCCTCGCCTCTTCCTTCACTCTCTCCTGCCTCTGCCAGCCGTTAAGGGCCAAGCTCAACTCTGTCCTTGTGAGACACACATCCCTGGCACTCCTCTCACACTCCCCTGCCAAACATGCCTGTAAACTAAAAACAAAATTCTAAGCCCCCTAGCCATCTAACAGACCCCTCCTCTTGGCCAAGGGCATTCCAAACTTAACCTGAAGAACTAGTTCAGGCCTCTGATGGGAAGGGATTGTGGGGAGCGGTCCCAGTACGCCTCACTATACCCTCCTCCCGCTGGAATTCAGGCACAGCTGATCAGTATTAGCATTCAAACCGATCTTAAGTAGCAATAAGACACCAAATTCCAGCCTGACTCTAGTACAGCATCACATGACAGCCAGCAGGCCCCGAATGAAATCAAAATATTTTTCCCTAAAATATATGTGACATCTTTTGAAATGGCCCTGTTAAGTTGTCTCTTGTGGGGAAAAGCTACATTCTGTAGAGAATCTCTTCCCTTTCTAGGTCTTTTCCCTAATCCAGGAGAAAATTAACTAAGTCTGGTACCTTTTTAGTCTGATAAAAAGCATTTACAATCTATTCTCTCTGAAACCAGCTAACTGGAACCTTCATCTGCGTAAGAAGAACCTTTGTCTCCACAATTTATCTTAACCTAGACAATCCCTTCTATGGATTCCAGGTCGTCAGATAAACTCTTTCAACCAATCACCAATCGTGAAATATTTGAATCCACCAATGCCCTGGACGCCCTCCCACCCAAGATGTCCCGCCTTCCCTGACGAGACCAATGTACATCTTACAGGTATTGATTGACGTCTCATGTCTCCCTAAAACGTATAAAACTAAGCTGTAGCCCGACTTCCTTGGGAACATGTGACCTCCTGAGGCTGCCTCACAGGCACACCCTTACCCTTCTAAACTGACTGAGACTTGTCTCAGATACTTTTTGGTTGACATATCCAGGCACTGCTCCCTTCCACACAGCGGCCAGCTCTTCACAACCTCCCAGACCCTGAATCACCACTTTCTCCTCCTCTCAGCAGCTGAAACTGCTTCTGTCCAATCCGGCAGCTCCCACCTCCACATCTGACCACACCCACTGCTTACCAGCAAAACTGCCTTTGCAAAAGTTAGATCAGTGAGGAAATTGTGGCAATGGGGCAGATCTGATCCAGCCAACCCCCTCATGCCTTTAGTCTTAAAGCTGCCAAGCTACCTTTGGGAGACATTTAATTTATAGTTTAAATGCTAAGAGCCCTTCCCCAAAACTCAACTGCCTCTGTAAAGTTAATGAGAGGCCGCCAGGCTAGGAGGAGGAGAGGAGCCTGAATTCCGCTAAGGTGCAACATAATTGCCAGCCATTATTCTTGAGATCACAAGACATGCGAGTTCCCCAGTTACTCCTGCAGACCACGCCACTTACTGCAGAACCTGAGACTGGCCTTTAAAGATATCTTTTCAGATTGTTTCCATGTCTGACACCTACACTAGGATCCACCGACCCATGATAGCTCCACCTGGACCCGCCCACTGCTCCTGGGACCCCACGCAGACGCGATTCAGCACATCATGGAGGATCATTTCCGACTCCCCTATGATTGTATACTCCTAACCAATCAGCCACCCCCCACCCTTTCCCCTAGATTACCTCTAAAAAACCCTGGCCCTCAAATTCTCAGGAAGACTGATTTGAGTAATAATAAAACTCCAGCCGGGCGTGGTGGCTCACTTTGGGAGGCTGAGGCAGGTGGATCACGAGGTCAGGAGATCGAGACCATCCTGGCTAACACGATGAAACCCGTCACTACTAAAAATACAAAAAATTAGGTGGGCGTGGTGGCGCGCACCTGTAGTCCCAGCTACTCAGGAGGCTGAGGCAGGAGAATCGCTTGAACCTGGGAGGTGGAGGTTGTGGAGGTTGCAGTGAGCTGAGATCTCATCACTGCACTCCACCCTGGGGGACAAAGTGAGACTCCGCCTCAAAAAAAAAAAAAAAACCTCTAGTCTAGTCTCCCTTTCAACCGGCTCTGCGTGAACTAAACCTTCTCCATGGCAACTCCCCTGCTCTGACAAATCAACTCTATCTGGGCAGCCCGCAGAAAGAACCCACTGGGGCCAAGCGCAGTGGCTCACACCTGTAATCTCAACACTTTGGGAAGCTGAGTCGGGCGACCACTTGAGGTCAGGAGTTTAAGACCAGCCTGGCCAACATGGTGAAAACCTCTCCACTAAAAATACAAAATTAGCCGGGCGTGGTGGCGCACGCCTGTAGTCCCAGCTACTCGGGAGGCTAAGATAGGAGAATCGCTTGAACCCAAGAGGTTGAGGTTGCAGTGAGCCGAGATCGCACCACTGCACACTGCACTCCAGTCTGGGCAACAGAGCAAGACTTCGTCTCAAAAAAAAAAAACGAAGAAGCCATTGGGCTGTTACACCAGGAACAAGAAATCTGGCTTCACTGGTCCCTGGATGAGGGTCCCTCACCCTCAGAACAGTTCTGCACGAGAGGCATCGTTATCCGCCCCAGCTTACAGCCGAAGAAATGGGCAATCAAGTATCAGGTCCAAGCGACAGGGCCAGAATTCACAGGCAGGAGCATCTGACGCCGAAGCCGGCGCTCCCCACACGAGGCCCCCCAACCCTGCCTGACTCCTAAAATCAAAGTGCCGTTATTCTAAAATGAGGAAAGCCAAATAATGCAGAAGTTCTTCCTACTCAAAGGGTCTACAAAGATGATTTTACTGAATTACAAAGCCCCATGTAACTATTTAGCTATGAGCTCCTAAGGACTTGTTTGCAAATAACCCATTATAGACAGCGGTAAAGGTGGGTCTGAACTCAGAGAATTTAGACTCATCGAATGGCCTCCACAGGAGTACCTACACCCCGCCCCACCTGCAGAGGCACGGACTCGGCCAGCCCGCTCTGTCCACGGCGTCCATGGAACGGGCAGGCTACTGCCCTCCCCACCCGAAGCGCGCTTTGTTTGCAGCAGGTTTGTTTCCTGCGTTCCCCCTCTCTCATTCGCTATCTCCCTGTCCACACAACATTCACAGGAACCGCGCTCGGTGGAGGCAAGCCTGGGAGTCCACACTGCAGGGCTGACCATCCGTCCGGAGGGGTGTGGCCCGAGTCTCCCCGGCCCAGGCACCTCCTCCAGTGACGGAGACGGAGGACGGAGGGTTTCTGCACCCCGCCTCCCGGGGAGGCCGCAAAGGCTTCACCCCGTGCGAGAGCAGGCGCTCCGCGGGCCACGGTCCCTCCAAGGGAGGCGCGCGTCTGCCCCGTGCACATAACGCCGCGCCGGGGTGGCCCTCTCCCGCCTAGGAAGGCCGCGCCCCACCACAGCCCGCGGGACCGCGCACCCACAGCCCTCGCAAAGCGGCAGGCGCCGCCGGGCTGCGGTCCCCGCCCGGGAAAGTGCACTCAGCGCGCCGAGCCCGGGGAGGAAGCGGGCACGCGGCGCCGCCCACGCACCGCGGAACCGCTCCAGGGCCACCTCGCGCTCCGCGCCGCCGCCGTGCACCTCCCGCAGGCGGCCCAGCAGCGCCCGGGTCTCCGCGCTCTCGCCGAACGCTTCCAGCGCCGCGCCAAAAGCCAGTGTCTCGTCCTCCGCCTCCTCCTCGGGGCCGCCCGCGACCGGCTCGTCGCTCAGGGCCATGTCGGCAGCCTGGGGACCGCGCCCCCGCCTCACGTGTTCGCAGCTCCCACTCCGCTAGAGCGCGAACGCCGGGGATGAAGGATGAGGGATGAAAAGGAGGCACCCGCTGAGGCGGCAACCGACGCTGGCCCCGCCCCGCGACCTCCGACCCCGCTCGCCGGCCTCGCTACGGAACGCGCCGGCCGCCAAAATACCGCGCGCGGGACGGCGCCGTGCACGTGAGGACGCGAGCGGGAACGGGTCCCAAAGGCTCTGGAAGAGCGCGCCGCGGACCCCACAGGGAGCGAGTGGAGCCGGGACAGCTCGGCGGGGCCTGAGCACGCGGTAAGTGGGGCGGGACAGGGGGTGGGGCCTGAGACGCGGTGGGCCAGGCTGCGGGGTGAGGCCGGGACCGGAGAACAGCGGTGCAGAGCCCGAGCAGGCGGTGGGCGGGGAGGGGGCGGGGCTTCGGGATGGGGCCGGGGGCCGCCGGGGCGGGGCCTGAGCACGCGTGGGCAGGAGGGGCGGGGCTTGCGGTGGGGCCGGAGAAAGCGGAGCGGAGCGGGGCGGGGCGGGGCGGGGCGGGGCGGGGCGGGGGTGGGGCAGGGGCGGGTGGGACCGGGGAACGGTGGAGCCTGAGCACGCGTGGACGGGGAGGGGCGGGGCCTGAGCACGCGGTGGGGGGCGCGAGGCGAGCCCCGGGACCCACCCCTCAGAGCCAACCGCCCTGACACCCATTCGCGCCACGCTGGGACCCGCGCCGAGTCGTGGCGCGCCCCAGAGCGGGAGCAGGGCCCGGAGGCCGCGAGGGGCGCTGCGCCGACTTTGGCCTTGGCTACCGGGTCCGCGTGCGTTTCCCCTGAATCGCCGCAAAAACGTCCGTGCACAGCTCGCCGTGCGTCTGGCCCTGAAAGCAGCCCCACGCGCGGAGAAAGGAGGCGCAGGGCGCCAGCCGAGGCCCGCTGCGGGCTTTATTGGTCCCCAGGATCTGGGAGGGGTCGGGGGAAGGGGGACAGGGACGGGGGGATGGGGACGGGGGGATGGGGGTCGGGGACAGGGGGACGGGGGGATGGGGGTGGGGGACGGGGGGACAGGGACGGGGGGATGGGGATGGGGGTCGGGGACGGGGGGACGGGGGGATGGGGGTGGGGGACGGGGACGGGGGGACAGGGACGGGGGTCGGCGGGACGGAGACGGGGACAGAGGGACAGGGGAAGGGGGGACAGGGGCCACTACTTGAGCAGCCTCCGCATGGTGCCCAGCGAAGGGCTCCTGTACTCCCGCCCGAAGTGGTTCCAGTGGTTCAGGTAGTTAAACAGCTGGTAGAGCAGCAGCCGCTGGTCGAAGCCCGGAGCCTTGGGGATCTTCCGGTGGTAGGCGGTGAAGAAAGATCTGGGGAACCCCCCAAACATCAAGGCGATTGCCAGTTCAAACTCGGAATGGCCATAGAAGGAAGCCGGGTCGTAAATAATGGGCCCCACGTCGTCCTCAGCCACATTTCCCGACCAGAGATCCCCGTGGAGCAACGCGGGGACAATCTCTAGGCCACAAAACAGATCCGGGATCTTCACCTACGAGAGCAACGGCTGCAGTTATCGCTGGCCTCAGGGAGCCCCCGTCTCATCACCTCGTTCTTAGAAATAAGGCAAAGCCCACTCGCGATCTGCTTCGGTGTCCAGCCCCAGCACTGCCTGCCAAGCCCAGAAATAGGGGCCACCTGACTTCAGGGGAGTCTAGCTTTGTCTAACGTAGGATTTCCTCCTGATTTAGGTCTAGAAGCTCCACACAGTGGAGAACCTCCGAGGTTATAGTTTTAATCGACCCACAGAATAGGAACCAGTGTTGCGCTACCTTAGCAAACTCTGGCCACTTTTATTTCTCTACACATATATGTCTGCAGGTTTTGTTTGTTTTTGTTGTTTTTTTTCTTTGAGAGGGAGTCTCGCTCTGTCACCCAGGCTGGAGTGCGGCGGCGCCATCTCGGCTCACTGCACCCTCCGCCTCCCGGATTCAAGTGATTCTCCTGCCTCAGCCTACTGAGTAGCTGGGATTACAGGTGACCGCCACTACACCCGGCTAATTTTTGTATTTTTAGTAGACATGGGGTTTCACCATATTGGCCAGTCTGGTCTTGAAATCCTGACCTCAGGTAATCTATCCACCTCGGCCTCCCAAAGTGCTAGGATTGCAGGCTTGAGCCACCGTGCCCAGCCTAGCTTCTTCATTAATGAGTTCAAGTCTCTTTGATGTATACTCACTCTAGATTGACATGCACATTCTTTTTTAACATTTTGAGAGTTATATTTTGATTTTTTTTCTTTTTGAGACAGGATCTCACTCTGTCGTCCAGGCTGGAGTGCAATGGTGCAATCTCCCCTCACTGCAGCCTCTGCCTCCCGGGTTCAAGTGATTCTCCTGCCTCAGCCTCCCGAGTAGCTGGGATTACAGGCATGCACCACCATGCACGGTTAATTTTTGCATTTTTAGTACAGACAGGGTTTCACCATGTTGGCCAGGCTGGTCTCAAACTCCTGACCTCAAGTGATCCGCCCACCTAGGCCTCCCAAATGCTGTGATTAAGGCGTGAGCCACTGCGCCCAGCCGAGAGTTATGTTTTGAAATCAGTCACTCTGGATCATCTGGTACCCACATCTTCCCATGGGAGAGGAACAGGATGGAGTGGACAAGTCTTACTAATAATAAGAACAGTAATCATGGTAAACACCACCATTTACAAGCACCTGTGTTTCACATGAGGAAAGTCTGAGGCTAAATACCTGGTGACCTAGCAGTGGAGAGGGGCACGAGGAGCCAAGTGTGTCTTCACTCCTCACCCCTTTCGGACTCCCTGTCGGGGGAACCCCCTGCCCCTGCCCCCGGCTTCCTCCCTGATGTGTGCTCCAGGGCTCAGTGTTCCCTGCTCCAGCTCCGTTTTACAGAGGACCCCGCACAAATGCGGTGGGATCATGAGAGGACCAGCTCTTTCCCAGAGAAGTCACTGCCGTACCCACCTGTAGCCGGGACCAGAGTTCTCGTGCCTCTCGGTCAGCATAGTCCTTCTCAATGAGGTCCAGCTGCGCCTGGAGCCGGTGCCGGGCGAAAAAGGTCGGCCAGTCATCCTGCCACTCATTCACCTGGGCAACAAGGGAAAAGAGGCCAGTGCTGCAATTCAGAGCCAAGTGCTGCCTAAACCCTAGAGGGACCATTCAAAACACAGCAAAGATACCTAGTAAGCCAACAAAGGAGGTAAGACAGAAACATAAAATACTCAACCCAAAAGAAGGCAGGTAAAGAGAGAACAAAGGGCAGATGAAACAAAAAACAAATTGCAAGATGACAGACGCAAAACTAACCATATGACTAAGCACATTAAATACAAATGTCAAAAATAAATACTCTTGGTAAATGACAGATTGGCAGGTTGGAAAAATAAAGCAAATCCAACAATAAGTTATGTGCAAAAAGACATTATTAAAAAAAAAAAAAAAGCTTGAAAGGATAGGAAAGATATACCATGCTAACACTAGTCAAAAGAAAGCTGGAGGCCAGGCACAGTGGCTCACGCCTGCAATTCCCAGCACTTTGGGAGGCTGAGGGGGGCAGATCCCTTGAGCCCAGGAGTTAAAGACCAGTCTAAGCAACATGGGGAAACTCCATCTCTACTAAAAATACAAAATTAGCTGGGCATGATGGTGTGGGCCTGTAATCCCAGCTACTTGGGAGGCTGAGGTAGGAGAATCGCTTGAACCCAGAGGCAAAGGTTGCAGTGAGCTGAGATCTCGCCATTGCACTCCAGCCTGGGCAACGAACGAAACTCTATCTCAAAAAAAAAAAAAAGAAAGCTAGAGTGGCTACATTAATACAAGACAAAGTAGATTTCAAAGCAAAGAAAATCAAGTATAGTCATTTCACAAAGGGAGTCGACTAATGAACATAATAATCCTAAATGCCTACACCTCTAATAACAGCTTCAAAATACATAAAAGAACTGCACGAAAAATAGATAAATCCCATATCCTGCTATTGACTCAATGGTGCCCACCTCCATTCCTACGTTGAAGCCCTAAACCCCTAATATACCTGTATTTGGAGAAAGGGCCTCTAGGAGGTAATTAGGGTTAAATAAAATCATAAGGGTGAATTATTAATCCAATAGGATTAGTGACCTATAAGAAGAGGAATAGAGTAAGATTTCTCTCTCCATGCACCCAAATCTCAATAAATTGAGAAGAATTTAAGCATGCAAAGTATAATGAAATTCAATTAGAAATCAATAGGAAGGCCGGGCCTGGTGGCTCACGCCCGTAATCCCAACACTTTGGGAGGCCGAGGCGGGCGGATCACAAGGTCAAGAGATCAAGACCATCCTGACCAACATGGTGAAACCCCATCTCTACTAAAAATACAAAAATTAGCTGGGCGCGGTGGTGCATGCCTGTAGTCCCAGCTACTCGGGAGGCTGAGGCAGGAGAATCGCCTGAAACCAGGAGGCAGAGGTTGCAGTGAGCTGAGATTGTGCCATTGCACTCCAGCCTGGCGACAGAGCAAGACTCCATCTCAGAAAAACAAAACAAAATCAATAGGAAAAATTCTGGGAAATCCTCAAATATTTTAAAACTAAACACACTTCTAAAATCTGTGTAAGGAAGACGTCTAAAGGGAAATTAGAAAGTGTTTTCAATTGAATGAAAGCAAAAACACAACTTATAATTTGTGAGATGCCACTAAAGCAGTACTTGGGGAAAATGTATAGCACTAAACGTCTGTGTTAGCAAAGATCTCACAGTAATGACCTCAGCTGCTACCTTAACCAACCAGAAAAAGAAGAGCACATTAAACCTAATGTAAGCAAGAGGCCAGGCGTGGTGGCTCACGCCTGTAATCCCAGCACTTTGGGAGGCCGAGGCAGGCGGATCACAAGATCAGGAGTTCGAGACCATCCTGGCCAATATGGTGAAACCCCATCTCTACTAAAAATACAAAAATTAGCCTGGCATGGTGGCAGGTACCTGTAGTCCCAGCTGCTTGGGAGACTGAGACAGGAGAATCGCTTGAACCCGGGAGGCAGGGGTTGCAGTGAGCCAAGATCGCACCACTGTACTCTAGCCTGCTCAACAGAGTGAGACTCTATCTCAACAACATAAAAAAGGATAAGGACATTTTTTTTTTTTTTTGAGACCGAGTTTTGTTCTTGTTGCCCAGGTGGAGGGCAATGGCATGATCTCGGCTCACTGCAACCTCCCTGCCTCCCGGGTTCAAGCAATTCTCCTGCCTCAGCCTTTCCAGTAGCTGGAATTACAGGTGCCCGCCACCATGCCTGGCTAATTTTTTGGTATTTTTAGTAGAGATGGGGTTTCACCATGTTGGCCAGGCTGGTCTCGAACTCCTGACCTCAAGTGATCTGCCCACCTCGGCCTCCCAAAGTGCTGGGATTACAGGCGTGAGCCACCGTGCCCGGCCTCTGAAGGACAATTCCAAGAAAATACACTAACAACAAACTAGGAGACACTATTCACAAATCATATATCTGGTAAAAGACTCATATCCTAAATACACAAAGAACTCTCAAAACTCAATAATAAGAAAAAACCCTATTCACAAACTGGACAAAATAATTGAACAGATAGTTCACCAAAGAAGATATTTTGTCAGCAAACAGGCACATGAATAGATGCTCCACATCTTTAGTCATTATGGAAATGCAAAATAGAACCTCAGTGAGATAATATTTCACGCCCACTAGGATGGCTGTAATTTAAAACAGAAAATCTCAAGTGTTGACAAGGATGTGGAGGAACTGGAACTCTCATATGCTGCTGGTGAGAATGTAACATGGTGCAACCACTTTAGAAACAGTTTGGTAGTTTCTTTTTTTTTTTTTTTTTGAGACAGAGTCTTGCTCTGTCGCCCAGGCTGGAGTGCAGTGGCGAGATCTCGGCTCACTGCAAGCTCCACCTCCCGAGTTCACTCCATTCTCCTGCCTCAGCCTCCCAAGTAGCTGGGACTACAGGCACCCGCCACCATGCCCAGCTAATTTTTTGTATTTTTTAGTAGAGACGGGGTTTCACTGTGTTAGCCAGGATGGTCTCGATCTCCTGACCTTGTGATCCACCCGCCTCGGCCTCCCAAAGTGCTGGGATTACAGGCGCTAGCCACCGTGCCCGGCCAGTAGTTTCTTAAAGAGCTAAATATGGACCTACCGTATGACACAGTCATCCCCCTCCTAGGTATTTACCCAAGATAAGTGGAAGCATTTGTCCAGACCAAGATTTGTACACAAAGGTTCACAGCGGCTTTATTTGTATGAGCGAAAACTGGAAATGACCCAGAAATCCATCCACATGTGAATGGATAAACAGGCTGTGTTAGATCCATACAGGGGAATGGGCTTTTGACACATGCAACATGGATGTGTATCACGGATGAATATCAAAGGATTTTAGACTTGGATAAATATCAGCATGATTATGCTGAGTGAGACAAGCAGACAGAAGACATACCACATGATTCTATTTATATTAAATTCCACAAGATGCAAAGTAATCTACAGTGACAATACTGATGAACGGTTGCCCAGGGGCAGGGAAGGGCGCGAGGAACCTTTTGGGGGTAATCAGTATACCCACCGTGACTGTGATAAAAGGTTCAAACGTCAAAATGTACCAAATTATACATTTTAAATGGGTGCAATTTATGTCAAATTACACCTCAGCAGAGAAAAATACGAAGCTGATTTTATACAAAGGGTTATTTTGTAAAACTCCTTTGGGGAGGACCGCCCTGGTCAGCGGCCCCCACCAAGAATCTCCCTGCACATGGGTGCTGTGGTGACTCGGCCCCCGGGCTCACCCTTTGGTGCTGTGTGCACCTCAAGAGCAGGATGGAAAGGCCTCTCCCCATAGCCTGGCTGTCAGATCCCCAGCTCAGAGGTGCACCGTGCAGCCTCCCGTCATTTCCCATTTGCCTGCCCAAGCTCCCAGCGTCTGAGCTCTGTCCTCTTTCTGGAAGACAATCAGGTTTAGTGTTGGGAGCAGGTGACCAGCCTGGGCTAGCCCAGTCCCGCCACCTGAATAGAGGGGCTATGATCCTCCAAGCTACCCAGGGAAGGTGCCACCTGGGTACACAGCTGGTCCCAGTGACCAGGCCTCCCCTGACAGAGGGGCTGCGTCATGGTCAGGGCCTGTGGTCTGAAGCCAGACTGAGGGTCGAAGCCCAGCTGCCCTGCTGACAAGCTCCACGGACCCAGGCGTGAACTCTGCATGTCACTTTCCTCATCTATAAAACGGATCAATGACATTATCTGCCTGGTTACCTGCTAGGGCAAGTGGGTGAGTTGAGTTCAATGAAGTGCTTAGAAGGGTGCCTGTATGTGGCAGTGTACAGAGCATGGGGCAAGCACCACAGCCGACCCGGCTGGCAGCCCGAGGGGGCCTTAGTGCCCAGGTGTCTGAGGAGCCCACCGCTCAGCACTGTCCCCCAGTGGCTGCAGCACACACTCCCCCAGGACCCGTTGAGCCCTCCCAAGGAGTGGGAAGCCTCCGGAACCTGGTGCTGTCCGAGGCACAAGCAGGAAGCAGGGCAGCTGTCCTCCCTGGCCCCTGGCCCTTCCTAGCCAGGCTGCACCTTATCTGGGTGGGTTCCTTGATCCTGGAGTCCGAGGGGCATTGAGGGGCTCCCTGTGCTCCAAACAGACTAGCCCCCTTGTCGTCTGCTTCACACACAGGGGCTCTGGGTAAGATTTCACTTCATTTCTTTGAAACACCACTCTGCTGGGCCAGCCAAGTCCTGTAGACCCCGCCACGTGCAGCTCTTGACCTCAGCATCCACAGCAGGACCACAAGCTGCACCCAGCCGTGCTCACCTGGACAGGTGAAGAGGGTGCTGCTCACTGGCTGCGGACAGGTGTGTGACCCCAAGGGAGCCAGCTGTGGCTGAGATCTCGGGGGTCTCGGTAAATCTGGTAAGCTCCACGTGCAATTCTAGCAAGCCCAGATGTGAGGACTGCCTGTTGGCTGGGAACCCTAAATCTGCTTGGGCTTCATGAGGATCTTGCCCCAAGTGACCTCCAGCTGGGAGAATCGCCCTCCACCCACACCAGGGAGAGCTTGGTCATTGTCCACAGGGACCCAACTAGTCAGGACGGACGTCAACGAGGAGGCAGATTTGAAAGTATTCTCTCTTCAAGAAGCAGTGACTTTGAACTAGCTCTTATATAATGGGTGCTGTGTTCCTAACAAAACCAAAATGTGGTTCAATATTGGCTTCTTCGAGGGAAGCACAGGGCAGTTGGGCTGTCCAAAGCCTTCTTTGGAACTTCACAGATTTCAAAGATGATGGTTCAAGAGGCCCCGGTATTATTCAGCCATAAAAAGGAATATGTAAAGAAACGTGTGGCCTCGCCATAGAATGGAATATTATTCAGCCATAAAAGAATAACATTCTAACACCTGCTACAACACGGAAGAGCCGTAAAACATGATGCTGAGTGAAAGATGTAGAAGGTCACATATTATGTGTTTCCACTCATATGAAATATCCAGAAAATTCAAAGAGACAGAAGGTACATTAGAGGTTGCCAGGGACCAGGAAAGGGGGAAATGGGGAGTGACTGCTAATGGGTTCTGCTTTAGGATAATGAAAATGTTCTGGCCAGGCATGGTGGCTCACACCTGTAATCCCAGCACTTTGGGAGGCCGAGGTGGGTGGATCACCTGAGGTCGGGAGTTCAAGACTAGCCTGACCAACACGGAGAAACCCTGTCTCTACTAAAAATACAACATTAAGGCCAGGCACGGTGGCTCATGCCTGTAATCCCAGCACTTTGGGAGGCTGAGGACGGCAGATCACCTGAGGTCAGGAGTTCGAGACCAGCCTGGTCAACATGAAACCCCGTCTCTACTAAAAATACAAAAATTAGCCGGGTGTGGTGGTGCACACCTGTAATCCCAGCTACTTGAGAGGCTGAGACAGGAGAACTGCTTGAACCCAGGAGGCCGATGTTGCGGTGGGTCGAGATCGCGCCATTGCGCTCCAGCCTGGGCAACAAGGGCAAAATGCCGTCTCAAAAAAAAAAAAGAAAGAAAGAAAATGGTCTGCAGTTAAACAGCAGTGATGGTTGCACACCATTGTGAATGTACTAAAAACCAATTAATTCTAATCCTTTAAAATGGTGGATGTTATGTGAATTATATCTCAATTGTATCTAAATAAATAATAATTTGTAAAGGCCTCAGGAGAGGAGCTGAGTAATCAGGACTTAATCCCTGACTTTGCACACTACCCATCACCCACTGTCTCCAGTCCCTCATACTCGTCAGAAGCCTTGTGCAACACAACCTTTGCACTCGAGGCCCCCTCTGCTTGGAATGCTGATCTGCCTGCCCGAGCATGTCCCATGAGCCTGCCCAGCTCAGCTCAGTGACCCTCAGCATCTGCTCTCCCCATTCCAGGTATCACAGCTTCTACTCTGCTTTCAGAAATCAAGTAGCCAATCTTGCTGGTGCCTGGAGGATTGGCATTCTGTCACATATAAAGAGTGGGTGACCAGCATTAGGGCATCAGGGAACACCCTCACCCAGGCACTCACCTGCGGGATGAAGCCGCAGCACGTCACTGTGTGGAAGCCGAACTTGTTCACGTACTGAGGCTCAGCACCCTCACCTCTTCGGCCTGTTGACAGAGATCCTTGGCCTGAAGGAGCTGTTTGTCTTTCTCTTAAATGCCAGACCTCAGCAGAGCATCAGTACAAGCCTGGGCTACGCATGCTAGAATATAGGTGGTCTGAGGATGTACTACATACAGTAGCAATTAGTCAATATATAGATCTGCCAGGACACTCCTACGTCAAGCACAACGGACAGCAGGGCTGGGTATAAAAGGGGTTATTATTACCTCAAACCCACCAGACAGGAGGGCTGGGTATAAAGGGGATCATGTGCCAATTCTACTAGCTTATCAGCTACATCAAAATTCTTATTTAATAATCTCATTTTCATAATGTAGTGTAAAGAGAGACGGTATACAACTCAACCTACTATTGAAATGCCACCAAGAAGTACCATGAGCACCAATCTAGGGTAGACAATGTGGCTGGGTCAAGGGTACCCAAAAGCAATCTGAACATACCCACTGTGTTCTCCTCCTCCTTCAACTTCTCCCTGAGCTTCTGGTTGTAAAGATGCAAATCTGCCATCTGCTCTCCAAGTTTTGATGCTTGACTGAGGAAAGAAGAAATGCAGCTGATTAAAATAACAAATAATAAATAACACCACCCAGTTTGTTCCATTTTGAGAAATTTTAAAATACATTAAAAACTACTCTCCATTCTTTAAACAGTAAAAAGTGAACACCAGGCGATGACTCTTTCTTTTCCTTTTTCTTTCTTTTCTGGGGCCAGGCCTTGCTCTGTCATCCAGGCTGGAGTCATCCAGGTTGGCACAATCATGGCTCACTGCAGCCTTGACTTCTAGGGCTCAAGCAATCCTCCCACCTCAGCCTCACAACTAGCTGGGACCACACGCCTGTGCCACCAGTCCTGGCTATTTTTTTTTTTTTTTTTTTTTTTTTTTTGTAGAGATGGGTTCTCCTCCTGCCTCGGCTTTCCAAAATACTGGGATTACAGGTGTGAACCACCATGCCTAGCACTGGCAATGACTCTTTCCAGAAAATAAAATCATGTAATCACAAAGAGGAATTAACCAAGTGAGCTTCAACAGAAGTCTTAGGAGGTACCAGGAATTAAGGGAGGAGTGCTGAAAAAGTAATGATAAGTGAAAATGCAGGGCCAGGCACAGCGGCACAGTGGCTCATGCCTATAATCCCAGCATTTTCGGAGGCCAAGGCGGGCAGATCATGAGGTCAGGAGTTCAAGACCAGCCTGGCCAATATGGTGAAACCCTATCTCTACTAAAAATACAAAAATTAGCCGGGCATGGTGTTGCGCCTGTAGTCCCAGCTACTCAGCAGGCTGAGGTAGAAGAATCACTTGAACCCAGGAGGCAGAGCTTGCAGTGAGCCTAGACCGCGCCACTGCACTCCAGCCTGGGCAACAGAGTAAGACTCTGTCTCAAAAAAAAAAAAAGGAAAGAAAAAGCAAAAGAAAAAATTGGACTGGGTGTGGTGGCTCATGCCTGTGTAATCCCAACACTTTGGGAGGCCAAGGCAGGCGGATCACTGAGGTCAGGAGTTTGAGACCAGCCTGGCTAACATGCTACTAAAGATACAAAAATTAGGCCGGGCGCGGTGGCTCACACCTGTAATCCCAACACTTTGGGAGGCCAAGGCGGGTGGATCACGAGGTCAGCAGATCGAGACCATCCTGGCTAACACGGTGAAACTCCGTCTCTACTAAAAATACAAAAAATTAGCCGGGCATGGTGGCAGGCGCCTGTAGTCCCTTCTACTCGGGAGGCTGAGGCAGGAGAATGGTGTCAACCCAGGAGGCAGAGTTTGCAGTGAGCCGAGATCGCACCACTGCACTCCAGCCTGGATGACAGAGAGAGACTCCGTCTCAAAAAAAAAAAAAAAAAAAAATTAGCTGCATGACATGGTGGGGTGCCTGTAATCCCAGCCACTCGGAAGGCTGAGATAAGAGAATTGTTTGAACCCAGGAGGCGGAGTTTGCAGTGAGCCGAGATTGCATCACTGCACTCCAGCCTGGGAAACAGAGCAAGACTCTGTCTCAGAAAAAATAAAATAAAATAAAAATAAAGTACAAAGCAAATGATGGGTTCAAATATACTTATTTTGGCCAGGTGTGGTGGCTCAGGCCTGTTACCCCAGCACTTTGGGAAGCCGAGGTGGGTGGATCACTCGAAGTCAGAAGTTTGAGACCAACCCGGCCAACATAGTGAAACCCCATCTCTACTAAAAATACAACACCTGTAGTCCCAGCTACTCAGGAGGCTGAGGTGGGAGAATCATTTGAACCCTGGGGGCAGAGGTTGCAGTGAGCCGAGATTGCACCACTGCACTGTACTCTAGCCTGGGCAACAGAGCGAGACTGTGTTTCAAAAAAAAATAAAATAAAATAAAATAAATAAATAAATATATATATATATATATATACACACACACATATATAATGCAGCCTCATTACAGCCAAACTTATCTAGGAAAACCAGTCATATACCAGAAAGCAGTAACTTTTTATCTCCATTAAGAATGGCAGGGTGGAACTCTTGGCCCTGCCTCTGATAACCGGGCAGTTGTATAGACGGCTCAGCCACAGGCTTCTCCCTGTTTCTGTCTCCCTCCCCCTCTCTATCCCTTTCTCTGTCTCTCTCTGTGTGTCTCTGAGTCTCTCTCTGCCTGTACACATGTGTGCATATGGGTCTCACACATACTCACCTGCTCAAGCTCCTCATCTTCAAATGCTCCATCACAAAGGCGGCCCCACCTCCCGGCAGGTCGATGACCTTCATGGGCCTCGGCACCCGCACCAGGCCCGTGCTCCGGAGGGCCTCCAGGCTGGCCACCTCCCCCTCAAACATCTGCCGGGCCTGCATCCAGAACACAGCCTTGTCGGCCTTGTTGACTCAGCCAGGGCCTCTGCCCACTGGACCCTTGACTGCAGCTACCACGTGGGAGTCACAAGGACCTTCAGTCACTGATAGCTGGCTCTGGCTGGGAGCTGGCGTCCACCGCAGAGGGCAGGATGCAGAGGGGCCCCCCCGTCGGAGACGAGAGGTTGCAAGGCTGAGGCTGAGCCCGGGGTGTGAGGGGTATGGGGTCTGCAGGCTGCTGTGACAGCAGGATGCACAGGCCACGTGTGGGTGTCAGGGAGCACTGAGGGCGTGGGGAGGTGTGAGTGAACCAAGGTCCAGAGCTGGACCCCCGGGTTACCCACCTTCCTTGCTGCCTCTTAGGGTGGGGCAGCCACAGCAGAGGCATCGGTGCAGCTGACTTGGGCACACACTTCGGGCAGGGAAGAAGAGGGATGGGCCCATCAGGCAGGGCCTCAGCTCCAGGGCAGGGGCTGGGAAGGTAAAAGGCACCGCACACCCGGCCGGCCCCCAATGCCTCCCACGGAACCTGGGCCTTCCTGTTTCTGAAATATTCCCACAAACATTCCAATTTTCAGTTAGGTGAACTCTCACCTCACGTACACTACACATTGGTTGAAAACATGCATTGACGAACGTGGTCTGTGAATACCTCGGGCTATAGAATTGCATGTTTGTTTGTTTTGAGACACGGTCTCACTCTGTCACCCAGGTTGGAGGGCAGTGGCATGATCTCAGCTCACGGCAGCCTCCGCCTCGTGGGTTCAAACGATTCTCCTGCTTCAGCCTCCTGAGTAGCTGGGATTACAGGTGTAGGCCACCGCACCCCACTGTGTTTTTTTGTATTTTTACTAGAGATGGAGTTTCACCGTCACGCGCAGTGGCTCGCACCTGTAATCCCAGCACTTTGGGAGGCCGAGGTGGGCGGATCACGAGGTCAGGAGATCGAGACCATCCGGGCTAACATGGTGAAACCTCGTCTCTACTAAAAATACAAAAAATTAGCCAGGCGAGGTGGTAGGCGCCTGTAGTCCCAGCTACTCGGGAGGCTGAGGCAGGAGAATGGAGTGAACCCGGGAGGCGGAGCTTGCAGTGAGCCGAGATCCAGCCTGGGCAACAGAGCGAGACTCCATCTCAAAAAAAAAAAAAAGAGATGGAGTTTCACCATGATGGCCAGGCTGGTCTCGAACTCCTGGCCTCAAGTAATCCACATGCCTCAGTTTCCCAAAGTGTAGGATTGCATGTTTAAAAAAATCAAACCTCATGAATGAGACCAAAGCATCTGCTGGTGCACGGGAACAGAACGCCCTTTCCTTCAAAGTACCCCAGGGAAAGCCCAGGCACAGCCTCCCCAGCCTGGCAGCCCTGGCCAGCCTGCACCGAGGGTGGGTGTGAGAGTCCACAGGTGGGAGGGCGGCTAGCACACCCCAGCCCTGCTCCAGGGCGAGCCCCCCATGCACCAGGCCAGGAACTCCCGGCCTTGGGGCTGCTAAGCCCCAGGGGCCCCAGCATCATCTGCTCTGATGCATGGACTCAGCAGCTACTGTGTGCAGGCCCCTCGCGGGGGTGGGAGGGAAGGAGGGGTCTCACCCTGCAGAGCTTTCAGGACCAGCCGAGGAAGTTTCCCAGGGCCCGTGGGAAGCCCGAACCAAAAACTGCTTCCCTGTGAGTGGGACTCCCCACTTTGAGGGATTTGGGTTCTGAGCCCGCAGAGCAGATGATGCCGGAGGATCCGATCGCACGCCCAGGCTGCATGGCTCTGGCGTTCCTCCTGCCAGCACTCCCCACCAGGACCCCCGCTGCCCCTCAGAGAGCCCCCCCCCCCCCACCAGAGTGTGCAGGGCCTTTGCCTTTCCCCACCTGCTGGCTCTCAAGGCTGAAGCTAACCTTCTCCACTTCCTCCGTTAACATTTTCCATACTTTTTTTTTTTGAGACGGAGTTTCGCTCTTGTTGCCCAGGCTGGAGTGCAATGGCGAGATCTTGGCTCACCGCAACCTCCATCTCCCGGATTCAAGCAATTCTCCTGCCTTAGCCTCCCGAGTAGCTGGGATAACAGGCATGCGCCACCACCCCGGCTAATTTTGTATTTTTAGTAGAGACGGGGTTTCTCCATGTTAGTCAGGCTGGTCTTAAACTCCCGACCTCAGGTGATCCACCTGCCTCGGCCTCCCGAAGTGCTGAGATTACAGGCGTGAGCCACCGCGCCCGGGCTTTTTTTTTTTTTTTTTTTTTTTGAGATGGAGTCTTACTCTGTCACCCAGGCTGGAGTGCAGTGGCATGATCTTGATCTCGGCTCACTGCAACCTCTGCCTCCCGGGTTCAAGCGATTCTCCTGTCTCAGCCTCCCAGTATCGGGGATTACAGGCCCGTGCCACCACACCCGGCTAATTATTGCATTTTTTGGTAGAGACGGGGTTTCACCATGTTGGCCAGGATGGTCTCGAACTCCTGACCTCAGGGATCCACTCACCTCGGCCTCCCAAAGTGATGGGATTACAGGTGCGAACCACCGCGCCCGGCCTTCCATACATTCTTAAATAGAACTATTTTCAGCAGGAGATAGAAATCAGGTCTAAACACAGGCAAGGCCTGTGGGAAGGAGAACACTTGCCTGGCCCGTGGGGTCCCTGCCAGGGGCCCAGCCATGTCTCTGCTTCTTCCCCACTGGCAGGAGGACGGTGGGCTGAGAGGGGCGGCCCAGAGCTGAGCCAGGGACCCCAAGCCTCACATGCCCCGACGCTTGCTGGATAGAAAAGTTAAAACCACCCCTAAAAGCCTGCGCGCTGCGCATGGAGGCCAAAGGAAGGTCACGGATCGTGCAGACACAAAACCTTCACAGAACGCTTGAGCCGGGCTCACCCAGCAGGTGCCACCTCCTAAGGGCCAAAGCCGACCCCTCCCCAGGCCCAGCCCCAGGAAATGCGCCTGCCCCCGACCCCTCCGCCTCCCCAGGCGCCGCAGAGACCCGCAGAGCCCCCGCCTGCGCACGGGCCAGCACCTGCGTCCTGCGGTTGACTTTGACGAACACGGGGCCTGCGTCCGTGTCGTAGGCTCGGCCCTCGCTGATGCAGCCAGCGCCGGGGCCGCCGAAGGCCCGCAGGGTCGCGGTGCGCAGCTCGGCGCGCAGCAGCTGCTCCATGGGGTGCGGGGCGCGGGACTCTCTGCTCGCTCGGAAGCCCGGGTCGGCCGAGGCGCTGCGGGGCGGGGCGAGACCGCGCGGCGGGGCGAGACCGCGCGGCGGGACCGCGCGACGCGCGACCCCGGGCGGCGGGAGGGGCGGCCTTGGGCGGGCTCGCCGCGCGCTCCCCCGCGCGCTCCCTGCGTTCGTCCGGCTTCCCGCTTCCTGAGCCCGGGATTCGGGGGAAGGAGCGGGGAGTCCGCGCAGCTCTTCGCGGGCGCGCTGGGGCTTGAGCTCCTGCAGGGACCCGGTATCCCTGCCCCGCCGCAGACGCAGGTCCGGCCCTCGGACCGGGCGCGGGTCACAGGCCTGGCCGGCTTCCCACACTGCAGACCAGGCCGGCCCGGCGGCCCCCGTGATGACGTGGGGCTTGCGCACGGGGGTGCCAGGTGCCAATCGGAGAGAGAGGCTGACGTGGGGGCTCCGATGGCCCGCGCTGACCCGGCCCACGGTGGGGCCGCTGATTCCAGGACGTCCTGGGAAAGGGACTTGAGACAGGAATGCCCACGCGCGCCCATGCATGCATACACGTGGGTACACACGCGTGCACACGAGCAGGTGCGCACCTGAGCCCCGTCCATGCTGAAGTCATTTGACGTGAGGTTTTTTTATTGTTTGTTTTTTGTGTTTTTAAGAGATGGAGTCTCACTCTGTCTCCCAGGCTGGAGTGCAGTAGCGTGATCTCGGCTCACTGCAACTTCTGCCTCCTGGATTCAAGGGATTCTCCTGCCTCAGCCTCCCGAGTAGCTGGGACTACAGGCGCCGCCACCACGCCCGGCTAATATTTTTGTATGTTTTAGTAGAGACAGGGTTTCACCATGTGAGCCAGGATGGTCTCGATCTCCTGACCTCGTGATCCGCCCGCCTCCGCCTCCCAAACTGCTGGGATTACAGGCGTCAGCCACCGCGCCCAGCCTGCCCAGCTACATTTTGTAGTTTTAGTAGACACGGGTTTTCCCCATGTTGGCCAGGTGACCTGCGTGCCTCAGCCTCCCAAAGTGCTGGGATTACGGCCGTGAACCACTGCGCCCGGCAGTGCATGAGGTTTTAATCAATAAATGTTTTTTTTGGGCCCCAAGAATTGTCTTTTCCCACAGAAATGCAGGGGTCCGGCTGCGGGGAGGGAGCCTTTGGGAGCTGCCTATCCCCGCCGTCCTGCCCACTTGCTCAGCTGGGCTGCGGTCATCGGAAGGCTCCTTAACTCCTACATCTGGCACCTCGGCCAGGATCACCGGAACCTGGGCTTAGCAGTCACTGTCAAGCAGGACACGTCCATGTGGCCTCCTGGTGTGGCCTGAGCTTCCCTGAACATGGAGGCCAGGTTCCAAGAGTGAGCACTGGGAGAGCCAGGGCTCCCAGACAGCTGGCAGAAGCAAAGGCCTTTTCTGACCCGGTCTCAGAAGCCACACACCATCATTTCCACCTCCTTCCATTGGTCTCCAAAGCCACAATCAAGGCAGGGGGATCCGCAGCCACCTTTTTTTTTTTTTTTTTTGAGACAGGGTCTTGCTCTGTCACCCAGGCTGGAGTGCAATCTCGGCTCACTGCAACCTCCACCTCCCGGGTTCAAGCGATTCTCCTACCTCAGCTTCCTGAGTAGCTGGGATTACAGGCACGTGTCATCACGCCCCGCTAATTTTTGTATTTTTAGTAGAGACGGGGTTTCACCATGTTGGCCAGGATGGTCTCAAACTCCTGGCCTCAGGTGATCTGCCTGCCTCAGCTTCCCAATGTGCTGGGATTACAGGTGTGAGCCATGGCACCCGGCCAAGCAGCCACCTCGTGACAGGAGTGGCAGGGCTGCCACAGAACAGCAGGTAGGACAGGAGGATGGCTGTGGTGTCTGCAGAAAGGGCATGTGCCAGTCCCTGGCTTTTTCTCATCTGAAGCCCACCCTGCTATTGTATCTTGACAGAAGGTTCATGACAGGCCAACGTGAGCTCTCGTACATCTGTAAATTTCTTTATTCCTAGTTGACAGTTTGGCTGGGTATCAAATTCCACCTCGGAGATCAGACCGTGTTCTTTAGGAACCGAGAAGGTGCCAGCTCCAGTTTTGATGTTGAGAAGCTTATGGTCATTTTGGTTCTTATTCTTTGTGTAGAAACTGTTCTATCTCTGCAGGCTTTTAGGGTCTTCTCTGTGACACCAGTGAAAAATTCCCCAGGGAGGTGTTAGGGTGAGTCTCCTGTCATCCCCTGAACAGGACTGGTGGGTCCTCCAATCGTGGGACAGCTTTTAGCTCTTTATGGCGTTCTCCCTCTGTTTTCTTGGTTCTCTTTTTTGGAATTCCAACACTGTGGTCTAGAGTCAGTCCTCTCTGTTACCTTCTCAAAGCCCCTTGTAATTTTTCTTCATACAACTCATGAGTCTACAGTCAGATATTAGGCGTCACACAGAGAACCGTACGAGTGCTCAGGTCTCTCAGTGAGAAGAGGTGCCTGAATGAAGAAACAGATATGCAGGCACCAGGCTAGGAAGTCCTCTATGTGGGGGGTTAAGAGCTGTTGAAGATTCAAGGGCAGGGCAGTTAAGTGATCCCAAGTTTCTTAGAGAATTAGTAGTGTAAATTGTATGGTATGCAAATAATACTGTTTTTAAAACGACCTGTATCGGCTGGTTGCAGTGGCTCATGCCTGTAATCCCAGCTCTTTGGGAGGCCGAGGTGGGTAGATCACAAGGTCAGGAGTTCAAGACCAGCCTGGTCAACATGGTGAAACCCTATCTCTACGAAAAATACAAAAAAATTTTAGTCAGGCATGGTGGCACACACCTGTAATCCCAGCTACTTGGGAGGCTGAGGCAGGAGAATTGCTTGAGCCTGGGAGTGGAGGTTGTACTGAGCCAAGATCACGCCACTGCATTCCAGCCTGGGTGACAGAACAAGACTCCGTCGCAAACAAAACAGAACCTGCCCTCTGTCCGGTTTCCCGTTCTGGGAGTGGTACCACCCATCTTTTTCCCCGTCCGCCTGGATGTCTTAGCACAGGGCCTGGTCTGCGGTGCTGGTCAGGTCTCGGGGCCACCCATGCTTGTGATCCTACCATCAGCCCAGAGGAGAGGCGTGGACGGAGTAGAGGTGGGATGTGGACCTCAAGCTGGAGGAATCAAGGAGGACCCAAGAAAGGGGCCTGGCACAGACATGGGCAGGGTGTGGGGAGACCACAGGACAGAGCTGAGCCTGGCTACAGAGCCGGTGCCACCCAGGCCTGGGGTGTGGGCTCGATGAAGGAAGTCCGAGAACAATATCCTAACCTCATCCACCCTCCCCATCTCCTCTCGGCTCCCCTGGGCCACCCCAAGCAGAGGCCAGCTGGTTAATGAGTGGTTCAAGCAGAGGTGTGGATGGGTGGAGGTGGGATGTGCAGAAGTGGCACAGGCTTCTGTGAAATACGTGGACGAGCCGGTGGCACTGCTCCCTCTCTCACCACCCTGTCCTGGCCCCTCCATGGCTCCTGGGCCTTTGTCCTTCTCACAATCCTGCTTATCCACTCACAGGAAAGCCCCCCACCAAGGCCTCTCCCTGCCGCCTGGAATTCCCCCTCCAATTTACCCCTTACAGTGCACCCCTACGTCATCTTTCCAAGATACAGGTCTTCCCCACCCCGAGATGGAGTCTTGCTCTGTCTCCAAGTTGGAGTGCAGTGACGCGATCTCGGCTCACTGCAACCTCCGCCTCCCGAGTTTAAGCAATTCTCCTGCCTCAGCCTCCCGAGTAGCTGAGATTGCAGGCGCACGTTACCACACCCAGCTAATTTTCATATTTGTGGTAGAGACAGGGTTTTGCCATGTTGGCCAGGCTGGTCTCGAACTCCTGACCTCAGGTAATCCGCCCGCCACGGCCTCCCAAAGTGCTGGGATGACAGGCGTGAGCCACCGCGCCCGGCCGCTTTAGGTGCACTTTCATTAAAAGGATGAAAAGTAAAACGCTTTGGGACAGAAGGCTTGACTTCAGGTATCTAAAGACTCACTTCTGTGGAAAAGCTGACGCCCTGACAGTGTTAGATTAGGTGTTTTGATATAATCCCACTTACAGTAAGAAATAAAAAGTGGAGCCACATTGCCCCCAAGATCCCAAAGATGAGAACTGAGAGTCCTGGATGGGAGCTCAGGGCAACCACCATTTCCCTGGACTTCCTCTCCGGAGGTCCTAGCAATGCTCACGGCTGCCCAAAGAGAACAAACCTCTTCCAGCTGTTCCCTTGACCGAGGAGTCTCGGAGCTGTGTCCAGAGCCCATTCCCTCTGTGCTTTCAGATGTCAACACAGCAGCCTGCAAGGACAAAGCACACAGCTGTCCCTTAAAACTATGTCTCCAGGCTGGGCGCAGTGGCTCTAATCCCAGCACTTTGGGAGGCTGAGGTGGGTGGATCACGAGATCAGGAGTTCAAGACCAACCTGGCCAAGATGGTGAAACCTCGTCTCTACTAAAAATACAAAAAAAAAAAATTAGCTGGGCACGGTGGCAGGTGCCTGTAATCCCAGTTACTCGGGAGGCTGAGGCAGGAGAATCGCTTGAACTCGGAGGGTGGAGGTTGCAGTGAGCCGAGATGTCACCGCTGCACTCCCAGATGTCCTGGGTGACAGAGTGAGACTCCACCTCAAAAACAAACAAAAACAAAAAACAAAAAACTATGCCTCCAAATCAGAACCTATCCCCTCCCCCATCTCTTCCAGCTGAGCCAGCCCAGAAAACAGCACAGCTTTGGATGAGAAGTTCATCCTCTGATGACATGTGTATGGTCTCTCATGGACAGAATCGTCCAGAAAAATCAAGTCTGAGTAGATGCAGGGGCATCTATTGTGCCTGAAGCCTATAGGATTTTGATAGCCCTTTATGAAAAAAGTGTGTATATGTATAAATATATAATATGCATATATTAAAATAATACAAAATTAGTATTTTAGAATAAGTATTGCATCAACTTACAAATTTAAAATGCTGACACGGGGACAGACGTGGTAGCTCACACCTGTAATCCCAGAACTTTGGGAGGCCAAGGTGGGTGGATCACTTGAGGTCAGGAGTTCGAGACCAGCCTGACCAACATGGTGAAACCCCATTTCTACTAAAAATATAAAAATTAGCCAGGCATGGTGGCAGGTGCCTGTAATCCCAGCTACTGGGGAGGCTGAGGCAGGATAATCCCTTGAACCTGGGAGGCGGAGACTGCAGTGAGCCGAGATCGTGTCACTGCACTCCAGCCTGGGTGACAGAGTGAGACTATCTAAAAAAAATTAAAATTAAATAAGAAAATAAAAAATAAAAAGCTAACACATACCGCAGCATTGCAAAATCTGAAAACTACCACACTACTGTTTACCATTTCGACACCCCCGAGACACCCCTCCTGATGGTTCCATTTGGCTGTGCTCTCGGCAATGGCCTCTCACAAGGTGCAGCCCTGCAATGTCATCGAGGAAGAGAAGGCCACCGCCTCTGGAGTACCGAACCATCCTTCCCATCAGCCACTCGGGGACGCTCTCGTCACTGGTGATGTTGTGCTGATGCAGAATGACGTCCAGGGCCCCGGGCACCTGATGTGCTGACACGGAAGGATGATGTCCAGGGTCCCGGGCACTTGATATCCTGACAAAGAAGGATGATGTCCAGGGCCCCAGGCACCTGATGTGCTGATACAGAAGGATGATGTCCAGGGTCCCGGGCATCTGATATGCTGACAAAGAAGGATGATGTCAGGGCCCCGGGCACCTGATGCTGTGCTGAGCGAAACGATGATGTCCAGGGCCCCGGGCACCTGATGCTGTGCTGAGCAGAAGGATGATGTCAGGGCCCCGGGCACCTGATGCTGTGCTGAGCAGAAGGATGATGTCAGGGCCTTGAGCACTCAATGCTGTGCTCACACAGAACCATGTCCAGGGCCCCAGGCCCCTTGCAGCACCAGCCCTTCCTTGTGGCTGGCACAGCCCCCGGGAGGACTCTGTCAGGGGAGGGAGTCTGGGTCATCCTCCTTCTTGGGCAGGCCGGCCGTCCTGTCAGCTCCTCCACTGACCAACAACCCAGGGAAGCTGCCTCACACTCTCCAAATGCAGCAGCATCGGAGCCAAAAGCTGTTCACCTTCTCAGGGCTATGGGGTTCTAGGCACTGATAGTTTATGTAAAATACAGGAACAGGAAATGGAGACTCTTCTTTTCCGATTCTCTTTATTTATTTTAGAGATGAGGTCTCACTATGTTGCCCAGGCTGGTCTCAAACTCCTGAGCTCAAGCGATCCTCCCGCCTCGGCCTCCTCCCAAAGTGCTGGGATTGCAGGTGTGAGCCGCACGTCCAGACGTCTCTTCCAATTCCCTAAAGCTGAACGGATCCACATTCCACCGACTGTTTCCTGGCCCGATGGCCATTCTGCCCCTGCGTGACTAACCACAGATAGAAGGAGCCTGGGCTGTGCTTTCCGGACGGTTTCAGTTGTGGACTCATTATCTCTGCGGAAGGCCTCAGGCCTGGCAGCCGCCAAAACCAAAACCCTCCTGGAAATCGACTGCATCGCTCCGTAGGACCTACCCGGTGGGGAGCCAAGCGGCACAGGTGCCGTCGGGATGGAGCTACCCGGTGGGGGGTAGTCGAGCGGCACAGGTGCTGTCGGGATGGACCTACCCGGTGGGGAGCCCAGCGGCACAGGTGCCGTCGGGATGGAGCTACCCGGTGGGGGGTAGTCGAGCGGCACAGGTGCTGTCGTGATGGACCTACCCGGCGGGGAGCTGAGGGGCACAGGTGCTGTCGGGATGGACCTACCTGGTGGGGAGTTAAGCAGCACATGTGCCATCGGGATGGCGCCGCTTTGGGACGTCCCTTTTCTTGGGAACACTTACCTTCTTCCCAGGGTCAAAGTAACAAGCTGCAGTCCTGGCCAATGGTAGCAGGACCTGTCAGGTTGGAAACTGACCACACTCGCGGTCCTTCCTCACTCCACACAAAAACCAGCATTCTAAAGGAACTCGGTTCTGTTCTGCCTTCTGCTGAGGGGCCCTGACTTACAACAGAAACAAGCAAACAAGACAAGTAATCAATCCATCCCCTTCAGCCCGGTTCATGACACCCTGGGTGACCCCTCAAACACGGGTGTTTGCCAAGTTCACCAAGTGGCTTCTTCCCCCAAAGGTAATTCTACAGCTACTTTCATTCTCCCTTTAACGTCTTCCACAAGGTGAATAAGAATGGCAGCTAGGCTGCACCTCTGGTCAAATATCGCAGACAGTTCTTAGGCTAGTCCTGCTCTTACTTTGAAGCTCTGAGCTATCCTTTTATCCTAACAACAAGACAAGGTTAAAAAGAGTTTTTTTTAAGAAACAATAGTTGGGCCAGGGATGGTGGCTCAGGCCTGTAATCCCAGCACTTTGGGAGGCCGAGGCAGGCAGATTCCTTGAGGCCAGGAGTTCAAGACCAGCCTGGCCAAGATGACAAAATCCCATCTCTACTAGAAATACAAAAATCAGCCAGGTGTGGCGGCACACACCTGTAATCCCAGCTACATCAGGAGGCTGAGGCAGGAGAATCCCTTGAACCCAGGAGGCAGAGGTTGCAGTGAGCTGAGATTGCACCACTATACTCCAGCCTGGGTGACAGAGCAAGACTCCATCTCAAAAAAAAAAAAAGAAAAAACAAACAGTTGGGAGGCTGAGGCGGGTTGATTGCCTGAAGTCAGGAGTTGGAGACCAGCCTGGGCAACATGGTGAAACCCCGTCTCTACTAAAAATACAAAAATTAGCCAGCGTGGTGACACACCGGCTACTCCAGCTACTCGGGAGGCTGAGACATGAGAACTGCTTGAGCCCAAAAGGCGGAGGGCAGAGGTTGCAGGGAGCCAAGATCGCACCATTGCACTCCTCTAGCTTGGAAACAGTGAGACTCTGTCTTAAAAAAAAAAAAAAAAAAAAAAAGAAAGAAAGAACAGTTGGGTCAGGCATGGTGGCTCAGGCCTGTAATCCCAGCACTCGGGAGGCTGAGGTAGGAGGACTGCTTGAGCTCAGGAGTTCGAGACCAGCCTGGGCAACATGGCAAAACCTCATCTCTACTAAAAATACAAAAATTAGCCGGGTGTGGTGGTGCACACCTGTAGTTCCAGCTACTCGAGAGGCTGAAATGGGAGGACTGCTAGAACCTGGGAGTTTGAGGCTGCAGTGAGCTATGATCACGTGACCGCACTGCAGCTTGGGCAACAGAACAAGACCCTGTCTCTAAAAACAACAACAAAAACACTAGTTGTACCTGTTTGTCACACCATATTACAAAAGTTTTTCAGCAAACAACTAAGATAAATATTGAATTACAATAAACGAGGGAAATATACAATCTTGTACATTATCGAAACCACTGAAAGTTTATTCAAATTTTTGTGCAAAGGATTTATTAGCATCAATGCCATTCATGAAATATTTCTCATTACTACAACACTGAAGGAACGAAAAATATTAGTTCAGCATGTATTTTAATGTTGCAAAGGAATGACAACTCAGCAAGCTTTAGAAAATGGCAGAGGAGATGGGGTAATAACAGAAGCAATGAAGACTCCTGGATTTACCCAAGGACACCCTACGGCCAGCAGCTTGGTCTCTCCCAGAATCAGTTTACAGACTCGCTCAGCCTGCGGCAGGGCCCAGGATCATGCAGGAAAAGGGAATATGCTTGATTTTGGAATTGGTCACTTTAAGACGCTTTTAGTAAGACGGTTTCATGTCTACACCCAAGTCTTGCCAACCAAGAAGCATCAACGTGAACAGCTCAGAGACATTCCTGCACAGGAGAGCAGGGAGGAGGAGGCGGCGGCAAGGTACCTGCGAGCAGCAGTGCCCAGGGGCGCTGGCCACCACCCTACACACCGGATACCCTCCCCCGCACCCACAGGAGTTCACTTACAGTTTCTCCACCTTGCAGCGGCAGTGGGGCTCAGAGTCACCCACACTCCATACATCCCTCTGCTCATACCCTGCCTGTAGCGTGGCTCCATCTACCTACAAATCCCCACAAAGTGGACAACGGTGGGATGACGAAACCTTTCCTCTTAGATATTATATACTTTGCAAGGCCTGGAAATCAGCTACTGCGTTGGTCTTAAGCTACTCCGGCCATGTGAAGAAGCAAGGATCTGCCCGGAAGAGGACTGTGGAGAAACCTCTGCAGCCTCCTTCCAGAGCAAGACCCGCTCACTTGACCAGATTCCTCATGATGTTCAGGGAGGATCCTCTGTACCCCGATCCAAAATGATTCCAGTGGTTCAAGTAGTGAAAGAGCTGATACAACTGAAGGCGCTTCTCGAATCCTGGGGCCTTGGGGATTTTGCTGTGGTAGGCAGAGTAAAAGGAGCTGCTAAAGCCCCCAAACATGCCAGCTATTGCCAGCTCATATTCCGAGTGGCCGTAGAAAGAAGCTGGGTCAAAAATGACCGGCCCAGAGGAATCCTCTGCCACGTTTCCGCCCCAGAGGTCCCCGTGGAGTAAGGCTGGGATGATCTCCAGGTCACGGAACAGGTCAGGGATCTTCAACTGCAGGGAGCAAAATGGAGCCTCAGCAAATTGATCAAAGCGTGCATGAGGGGCGCCACTCCAGGTGCCCGCCCCCAGCCCAGGCAGCAGCGGATAGGACACCGCCGGGCACCCGCTTCCCACCCAGAATCAGACTCAGAGGTGGCCTCACCTGCCTTGGTGCCTCCCCTACCTCAGGCAAGTGGGGCGTGTGGCAGGTGCTGGGCATGCAGTGGGGCCCCGCTCACCTGCAGAGCAGACCAAAGCTGGAGGGCCTCCCTGTCCCCAGACTCCTTCTCCACCATGTCCATCTGGGGCTGAATGCGCTGCCGGGCATAGAACACGACCCAGTCCTCCTGCCAGTCATTCACCTGCACAGTAACAGCAAAAGCACAGTTCACTGGAAAATGCCAGAACCGAGGGAGAGCTCAGCTACCCACAAGCATCTCAAAGTGGAGAGGGCTGCAGGGGCGGTACGTGGGAGGGCTGGCAGTCACAGGAGGCTGAGGAGGGAACCACATCCCGAGGGGAACCGGAGTCTCATGGACATGCTGAGACCTCAGATCCTATCCCAAGAGCAGTGGGAAGCATGGGGATGCTTCAGGACCCACTCTGTAGCCTTCCAAGAATGAAGGCTTCTAGAACATTTTTTTTCTTTTTGAGATAGAGTTTCGCTTTCATCGCCCAGGCTGGAGTGCAGTGTCGTGATCTCGGCTCACTGCAACCTCTGCCCCCAGGGTTCAAGCGATTCTCCTGCCTCAGCCTCCCAAGTAGCTGGGATTACAAGCATGCGCCACCACACCCGGCTAATTTTTTTGTATTTTTAGTAGAGACGGGGTTTCACCATGTTGGTCAGGCTGGTCTCAAACTCCTGACCTCAGGTGATCTGCCCGCTTCGGCCTCTCAAAGTGCTGGGATTACAGGTGTAGGCCACCGCGCCCGGCCCTGCTCCCGCTCTCTTTACGTTGTTTTGTAGCAGCTGACGACAGTTCATCAGATGATGCACCAGAACTTCACCCAGTGGTCCTCTGGATTTTCCTTATCATAGTACCAAGAGTGGCGCAGCAAATACCCTTGTGTCTGTGCCATTTTGCATACATGTAAGTATGCCTGTAGTATCAATCCTAAAGGATAATTACTGGGTCAGAGCATAAGTCCATTTAAAATTTTGAAAGGGGGGCCAGGTGCGGTGGCCCATGCCTATAATCCCAGCACTTTGGGAGGCCGAAGCGGGCAGATTGCTTGAGGTCAGGAATTCGAGACCAGCCTGGCCAACATGGTGAAACCTCGTCTCTACTAAAAATACAAAAATTAGCCAGACATGGTGGTGGGCGCCTGTAATCCCAGTCACACAGGAGGCTGAGGCAGGAGAACTGATTGAACCCAGAAGCGGAGGTTGCAGGGAGCCAAGATCGCACCACCACACTCCAGCCTGGGTGACAGCGAGACTCCATTTCAAAAAAAATAAACAAATTTAAAAATTTGAAAGGGGGCTGGGAGTGGTGACCAATATCTGTAATTCCAGCACTTTGCGTGGCTGAGGTGGGAGGATCACTTGAGGCCAGGAGTTTGAGACCAGCCTGGGCAACATAGTGAGACCCGTCTCTACAAAAAAATTAAAAAATTAGCCAAGTGTGGTGGTGCATGCCTGTAGTCCCAGCTACATGGGAGGCTGAGGCAGGAGGATGGCTTGAGCCCAGAAAGTTTGAGGCTGCAGTGAGCTATGATCGTGCCACTGCTCTCCAGCCTGGGCAACAGAGTGAGAGTCTATCTTTTAAAATTAAAATTAAAACTAAATTTTAAATTTTTGGCCAGGCACGGTGGCTCATGCCTGTAATCCCAGCACTTTGGGAGGTCGAGGCAGGCAGATCACGAGGCCAGGAGATCAAGACTGTCCTGGCTAACACGGTGGAACTCCATCTCTACTAAAAATACAAAAAAAAAAATTAGCCGGGCATGGTGACGGGCACCTGTAGTCCCAGCTACTCAGGAGGCTGAGGCAGAAGAATGGCGTGAACCTGGGATGCGGAACTTGCAGTGAGCCGAGATTGCACCACTGCACTCCAGCCTGGGCAACAGAGCGAGACTCTGTCTCAAAAAAAAAATTTTTTTTTGATAGGCATTGCCACGTTGCTGTCCGTAAAGATTGTTGCCCCAAGTCACACTCGCATCACAGGGTGCCACGGGGCCTGCTCCCTCGTGCTCTGGCTGACACACGTGCAGCACACTTTTTGGTCTTTACAGGTTCCATATGTAACAAAAGGTATCTGACTGTACTACTTTTTAGTTTTTTACTTTTTACTTTTTATTTTTTTCTTTTTTGAGATGAAGTTTCACTCTTGTCACCCAGGCTCGAGTGCAATGGCGTGATTTCAGCTCACTGCAATCTCCGTCTCCCGGGTTCAAGCGATTCTCCTGCCTCAGCTCCCAGAGTAGCTGGGATTACAGGTGCGCACCACCAAGCCCGGCTAATTTTTGTATTTTTAGTAGAGACAGGATTTCACCATGTTGGTCAGGCTAGTCTCAAACTCCTTATCTCAGGTGATCTGCCCGCCTCAGCCTCCCAAAGTGCTGGGATTACAGGCGTGAGCCATCGCGCCCGGTCCAGAACATTTTCTCTTTCTTTTCTCATTTTTGTGAAACAAGGTCTTGCTCCATTACCCAAGCTGGAGTGCAGTGGTGCAATCAGAGCTCACTGCAGCCTTGAATTCCCAAGCTTAAGCAATCCTCCCACCTCAGCCTTCCAAGTGGCTGGAACTACAGGCACGCACCACCACACCCTGCTAATTTTTTGTATTTTTACTAGAGAGAGGGTTTCGCCACGTTGGCCAGGCTGGTCTCGAACTCCTGGGCTCAAGCAATCCTCCCACCTCGGCCTCCCAAAGTGCTGGGATTACAGGCGTGAGCCACCAGGGCTCTTTTATTTAAAAAAAAAAAAAAATTTTTTTTTTGCTGCTAAAGCAACTGGCTAACAGTTCCTCTTAATTTACACTCACGCTGGAGTACTGAGGCCAGAGCTGGCTGACCTGCCTTGACCCCATGGCTCACTTCTGACATCTGTCCAGACAGCCCCTCCCCAGACAGTGATAACAGGAAAAGTCACATGGAGCCCCATGGAGAAGGACCCCAAGAAAGGACATCCAGGTCACAGGTGCTTACCACTCAGGAGGGAAGCAAGACAGACACACAAGACTGGAGTAGCACACGATGCCAACATCATGCATCAGGCACACAGTCATGCGCACACACGCCTGCACACACACGTGTGCACACACGCGTGCGCACACACACGTGCACACATACACAATGCACAAGGCGCCCATGCACCCACACATGCACACACGTGCACGCAGATGTGCATACGTGTGCATGCACACATATGCACATACATACACATATGCACACACACACACGTGCACACACACACTGTGAGTACAGCCACAAGACGAAGGGGTGGAGCTGGCGAAAAACCCCTCGGAGTAGGCAGGACCAGAGGGCGCCACTCCCCGCTCCTAAGCAGGTTTCTGGACAACCTTCAACATTTCCAAGTCTTTCTACTGCCCTCTGCGCCCGCCAGGAAACCCTGGAAAGTTTTCTGGGTTCATCTGTGTCCTCCTCCCGAGGACAGGACAGGAGCCCTGTCCACTGCACACGTGCTGGGCGCCAAGCAGAACTCCCCAGGCGGAAATGCAGAGGGAAGCCACCACAAAATCACACAACCAAAAGTGACAAACCCTTGCCATTCCACCCTCTTTGAGAGTTTAGTATACCTAAAATAAAATATGTGTTAAATTCCCTCATTTTTACCCACCTTGAAATCCAGCTCCTAACCTGCTGGTCCTCCTCGGTTTCTTCATGCTTACCTAGCATATTAGGTGGGTCAATCTCACGTCAACCTCTCAAACATCAGCAAAGAGAAAACGGTGCAAATACTTTTACTAAAGCTCACAAAAAAAGGAAGGGGGTGTGTCCCCCTGACCCCTGTGTCTGAACAGCTGACCTGATTGTGAAATAGAAGCAAACACCGTGCACTCACCTGGGGGAGGTATCCACAGCACGTCACCACGTCAAATCCAAACCGGTCCACAAAGGGCCGCTCCTCCCGCCTGCCTCCTCTCCCTGCAAGCAAAGTGAAAGAAGGAAAATCAGTTCCAGGGATCCCAGCGCCCACTCTCGAAACCGAGTCACCTTCAGACACGACCCCAGCGAGCTCCTACCAGCTTAGGCCCCTGCCAGAGACAAACAGGGCCTGGGTCTCCACCAGCTCACACAACACCCCGAACAGAGCCTGCTCCAGCAGACGTCAGCATCAAAGACACTAGCTGCTCCCGAGCAGCGGCACCAGAGGACACGCACAGGACAGGGAGCCTGCGGGCACCTCTCAGGGGACCTGTCTCACATCCCAACACGCGGGGGTGTGGGGGAAGACCACACTGTGTCAGGAAAAAAAAGAGGATGTTCTTAAAGAGGAAAGACACTTTGGGAGGCTGAGGTGGGCGGATCACCGGAGGTCAGCAGTTTGAGACCAGCCTGCCCAACGTGGTGAAACCCTGTCTCTACTGAACATATAAAAATTAGCTAGGCATGGTGGCAGGCGCCTATAATCCCAGCTACTCGGGAGGTTGAGGCAGGAGAATCACTTGAACCCGGGAGGCAGAGGTTGCAGCGAGCTGAGATCGTTCCATCGCACTCCAGCCTGGGCAACAAGAGTGAAACTCCGTCTCAAAAAAAAAACATAAAAATGGCCGGGCACAGCGGCTCATGCCTGTAATCCCAGCACTTTGGGAGGCCGAGGCACGTGGATCACCTGAGGTTGGGAATTTGAGACCAGCCTGACCAACATGGAGAAACCCCATCTCTACTGAAAATACAAAATTAGCTGGGCATGGTGGCACATGCCTGTAATCCCAGCTACTCAGAAGGCTGAGGCAGGAGAATCACTTGAATCCAGGAGGCGGCGGTTGCGGTGAGCTGAGATCGCGCCACTGCACTCCAGCCTGGGCAACAAGAGCAAAACTCCGTTTCAAAAAAAAAACAAAACAAAACATAAAAAACATAAAAAGTAAAAAACAGGCCAGGCGCGGTGGCTCAAGCCTGTAAGCCCAGCACTTTGGGAGGCCGAGGCAGGTGGATCACGAAGTCAGGAAGTCGAGACCATCCTGGCTAGCACAGTGAAACCCCGTCTCTACTAAAAATACAAAATATTAGCCAGGCGTGGTGGCAGGAGCCTGTAGTCCCAGCTACTTAGGAGGCTGAGGCAGGAGAATGGCGTGAACCTGGGAGGCAGAGCTTGCAGTAAGCAGAGATCACGCCACTGCACTCCAGCCTGGGGAACAAAGCAAGACTCTTTCTCAAAAAAATAAAATAAAAATAAATAAATAAAGAGGAAAAAGAATCTGCCCCCAGTCCATCAGAAAGGATGGCTCTCAGTGGCAAACCTGGTGCCATGTGTGTCAGATAAACTATTGTGCTTTGACATAATCTCAGGCAGGGTGCAGTGGCTCATGCCTGTAATCCCAGCACTTTGGGAGGCTGAGGTGGGTGGATCACCTGAGGTCAGGAGATTGAGACCAGCCTGGCCAACATGGTGAAACCCCGTCTCTACTAAAAATACAAAAATTAGCTGGGCGCGGTGGCGTGCACCTCTAATCCCAGCTACTCGGGAGGCTGAGGCAGGAAAATTGCTTGAACCCAGGAGACAGAGGTTGTGGTGAGCCGAGATTGCACCACTGCCCTCCAGCCTGGGGGACAAGAGCGAAACTCCATCTCAAAAAAAAAAAAAAAAAAGAAAAGAAAAGAAAAGAAATAATCTCACTCCTCTGCAGTCTCCCTAACTCAAGGAAAATCCCAATGGGCTAAACTCCGTAAGACTGGAAGGGACAGGACAGGCGACTTGGGAGGCCTCTCAGTGGATCCTTACCACACAGGCTGCCTGGGGGGATCCGTCATGGACCCTCACAGAACAGACTGTCTAACAGCATGTCTGTGTCTCGTACAGCAGGCCCCTGGTGATCTGTTCCGATCGTCAGCTAATCTCCCCACATTTACCATGTGGGCTGCGCACAGATTCCAAATGTCAGCAGATTAAAATACTGGAAAATTCCCTCGATCCTGACAGCGCGTTACGTTCTGGAAAGGTCAGACATGATGGCTGTAATTCTGAGCCTCAAGTATGACTGTTTTATAGGAACAGACCCTGTGGTTAAAGGTCTTGCTTTTTATAGAAAGCCAGAGAGCCTCTGCTTACACTCTTCTGGGGAACAAGAGGTAAAAGCAACCGTAACACTAGGGGCATCTTGCGTCCAGCAAATGTTTTCATCTTTCAAATGCATTTAGGACACAACAGACACATCACATTCACTGTGTTCAGTGCACTGTGAGATGTGGCTCAACGTCGACATTCCCTTGCTCCGGCATCAGCCCACATCCGACCCTCCCACGGCTGCTGCACGGTCCCCCCTCTGAGCCCACACTGGCTGAACGTCCTCCTCTAGGCGGGAGCACCCATGGCCCATGCAGTGCCATACCCACTGTGCCCGCCTCCTTCAGGAGCATCTCTCCATGCTTCTTGTTATCAAGGTGTAAATCGGCCAGCTGGGCTCCAAGCTTTGCAGCATGACTGTCAAATCAAAGGACAGCAACTAAACAGATGACACACAGAAAGGCAACACACCCACTGCTCAGTCTCAGGGCACATAAAGAGGGTCAAACTTTTTTTTTTTTTGAGACGGAGTCTCGCTCTGTCACCCAGGCTGGAGTGCAGTGGCACGATCTCGGCTCACTGCAAGCTCCGCCTCCCAGGTTCAAGCCATTCTCCTGCTCAGCCTCCCGAGTAGCTGGGATTACTGGCGCCTGCCACCACGCCCGGCTGATTTTTTGTATTTTTAGTAGAGGCGGGCTTTCACTGTGTTGGCCGGGCTGGTCTCAAACTCTGACCTCAAGTCATCTGCCCACCTCGGCCTCCCGAAGTGCTGGGATTACAGGCGGGAGTCACCGCACCCGGCTAATAGGTCGGACATTTTGAGGACAGAAAGTCGGTTCTGGTGAAGCAAGAGGGGGATAAAGGTGTTAATTATTTGACGATCTTTGCCAGCCTCATCCAAGTTTGCAAGAGGGTTTTTTTTTTTTCTCTTTTTTTGAGACTGAGTCTCGCTCTATTGCCCAGGCTGGAGTGCAGTGGTGCGATCTCAGCTCACTGCAACCTCTGCCTCTGCCTCAGCCTCCCGAGTAGCTGGAATTAGACACGCCGCCACCACATCCAGCTAATTTTTGGATTTTTGGTAGAGATGGGGTTTCACCATGTTGGCCAGGCTGGTCTCAAACTCCTGACCTCAAGTGATCCACCCGCCTCAGCCTCCCGAAGTGTTGGGATTCCAGGCGTGAGCCACCGCGCCCGGCCCGCAGCGGGGCCTTCGGTCAGCATCTCACTTTGGGAGATTCCTCTTGCTTCCGCCCTTGGTTGCAGAGAGTGCCTGCCGTTCATTCTGCAGAACTCACGGTATGTGGAGTCACGGGTTCTTTGCATTACACTCCTCAAAATGATGCCCCCAGTACAAGCTTCAGTCATCAGAGAACCACTTGGTGGAAAAGAAAGCCAGCTGAGGGCTGGTGTGAAGGCGCACCCGCTCAGATAACAAAGCCAGCCAGGGGATGGCATGAAGCCAGCTGGGGGGTGGTGTGAACACACACCTGTTCAGATAATAAAGCCAGCCAGGCCAGGGGGTGATGTGAAGACACACCTGCTCAGGTAACAAAGCCGGGGGCGGGGGAAGGGCGGTGCGGTGAAGACACACCTGCTCAGATAATAAAGCCAGCCTGGGGCTGGTGTGGAGATGCACCTATGCACCTGCTCAGATAATAAAGCCACCCTGGGGGGGGCGTGGCGGGGTTGTGAAGACACACCTGCTCAGATGCCTCATGTCCAGGTGCTCCATCACCAGCACGCTCCCGCCACCTGGGGCATCCAGAACCTTGATGGGCTTGGGCACTTTCACCGTGTTTGTTTTCAGGATGGCAGTTAAACTTGCCATCTCACCTTCAAACATTCTTCTGGCCTGTCAGAAAAATACCAGAGGAAGTGGAAATGGAGGCAGGCGAAGTTACTTCCGGAAAGGTTCTGTAGACATGTTTTCCTCTACCATTACAACTTCAAACCAAGACTATCCTGACTGAGGATTCCATATACATGGACAGTGTTTTCAAAGGCAGTTGCCAACAGGGTAGGCTACAGGTTCCGATGCCGTACTGGAAGAAGAGGGCTTGAGCTTTCTAGTGTTGGACTATATTTGTGTGCTATGGTGGAATCGGGAGGTTCTCTGGAGAGAGGAAAGTCGAAGGTACTAATTCCACTAAGATCCGGCAACAGTGGGACTGTGAACATGGGTTACCTGTCAGTGTCCTCAGACAACACCTCAACTGCAGTCCTGTTCCACCTACAGGACACAGACTCACCCGGCCTCTCAGGTGCAGGTGGCACCCTGACTGCCTATGCCAGTGACCTGGGGTCACTTTTCACCTGAATAGACCACCAAGTTCTACGCCACCTCCTACCCAGCACTGGAAACCACCTCATCTTGAGATGCCGTTTCCATCTGACTCCCCGGGACCACAGCGACTCCTCCCTTGGGTCCCCCTGCTCACCGCACAGCAGTGATCCCTGGAGAAGAGGTCAGAGCCAGCAGCCTTTCCTTTCCTCCTGCTACACACACCACCGCCCTGCCCGCTCTCCCATCCTCACCTGGGGCTCCACCTTTACACACAGAGACACATAACACACACACACAACATACACACAATACACACAACATATAGACACACAACACACAACATACACAGACACACATACATACGACATACAGACACACCATACACACACAACACACAAACACACACACACAACATACACAGCAGTGATCCCTGGAGAAGAGGTCAGAGCCAGCAGCCTTTCCTTTCCTCCTGCTACACACACCACCGCCCTGCCCGCTCTCCCATCCTCACCTGGGGCTCCACCTTTACACACAGAGACACATAACACACACACACAACATACACACAATACACACAACATATAGACACACAACACACAACATACACAGACACACATACATACGACATACAGACACACCATACACACACAACACACAAACACACACACACAACATACACAGCAGTGATCCCTGGAGAAGAGGTCAGAGCCAGCAGCCTTTCCTTTCCTCCTGCTACACACACCACCGCCCTGCCCGCTCTCCCATCCTCACCTGGGGCTCCACCTTTACACACAGAGACACATAACACACACACACAACATACACACAATACACACAACATATAGACACACAACACACAACATACACAGACACACATACATACGACATACAGACACACCATACACACACAACACACAAACACACACACACAACATACACAGCAGTGATCCCTGGAGAAGAGGTCAGAGCCAGCAGCCTTTCCTTTCCTCCTGCTACACACACCACTGCCCTGCCCGCTCTCCCATCCTCACCTGGGGCTCCACCCTTACACAGAGACACACAACACACACACAACATATACAGACACACAACACACACAACATACACAGACACACGTACATATGACATACAGACACACCATACACAAACAACACACAGACACACACACACACAACATACACAGCAGTGATCCCTGGAGAAGAGGTCAGAGCCAGCAGCCTTTCCTTTCCTCCTGCTACACACACCACCGCCCTGCCCGCTCTCCCATCCTCACCTGGGGCTCCACCTTTACACACAGAGACACATAACACACACACACAACATACACACAATACACACAACATATAGACACACAACACACAACATACACAGACACACATACATACGACATACAGACACACCATACACACACAACACACAAACACACACACACAACATACACAGCAGTGATCCCTGGAGAAGAGGTCAGAGCCAGCAGCCTTTCCTTTCCTCCTGCTACACACACCACTGCCCTGCCCGCTCTCCCATCCTCACCTGGGGCTCCACCTTTACACACAGAGACACATAACACACACACACAACATACACACAATACACACAACATATAGACACACAACACACAACATACACAGACACACGTACATATGACATACAGACACACCATACACAAACAACACACAGACACACACACAACATACACAGTAGTGATCCCTGGAGAAGAGGTCAGAGCCAGCAGCCTTTCCTTTCCTCCTGCTACACACACCACTGCCCTGCCCGCTCTCCCATCCTCACCTGGGGCTCCACCCTTACACACAGACACACAACACACACAACATACACAGACACACGTACATATGACATACAGACACACCATACACAAACAACACACAGACACACACACACACAACATACACAGCAGTGATCCCTGCAGAAGAGGTCAGGGCCAGCGGCCTTTCCTTTTCTCCTGAGACACACACCACTGCCCTACCCACTCTCTCATCCTCACCTGGGGCTCCACCTTTACACACAGACACACAATACATACACACAACATACAAACATACACACATACAACGTACAGACACACAACATACACACAGACACACACACTCTCCTTGTGCTCCTGACTTCCAGCTGTCTTCAGCCTTCTTTCAGTTCTTCAGAGTCCCCACCTCCTCAGCCTCAGAGCCCCACCACAGCTGCCATGTCACCGCTGCTAGAACACTCTTTTTTTTTTTTTTGACACAGAGTCTCGTTCTGTCACCCAGCAGGCTGGAGTGCAGTGGCACAATATCGGCTCACTGCAACCTCCACCTCCTGCGTTCAAGTGATTCTCCTGCCTCAGCCTCCAGAGTAGCTGGGATTATAGGTGCGTGCCACCATGCCCGGCCAATGTTTGTATTTTTATTTGTGTGTGTGTGTGTGTGTGTGTGTTTTATTTTGAGACGGAGTTTCACTCTTGTTGCCCAGGCTGGAGTACAATGGCACAATCTCAGCTCACTGCAACCTCTGCCTCCCAGGTTCAAGCAATTCTCCTGCCTTAGCCTTCCCAAGTAGCTGGGATTACAGGCATGTGCCACCATGCCCGGCTAATTTTGTATTTTTAATAGAGATGGGGTTTCTCCATGTTGGTCAGGCTGGTTTCAAACTCCCGACCTCAGGTGATCTGCTCACCTTGGCCTCCCAAAGTGCTGAGATTACAGGCATGAGCCACCGTGTCTAGCCTTTTTTTTTTTTTTTTTTTTTTTTGAGATGGAGTCTCACTCTGCCACCCAGGCTGGAGTGCAGTGGCACGATCTCGGCTCACTGCAAGCTCCGCCTCCCGGGTTCACACCATTCTCCTGCCTCAGCCTCCCAAGTAGCTGGGACTACAGGCGCCCGCCACCACACCCAGCTAATTTTTTTGTATTTTTAGTAGAGACAGGGTTTCATCGTGTTAGCCAGGATGGTCTCAATCTCCTGATCTCATGATCCACCCACCTTGGCTGCCAAAAGTGCTGGGATTACAGGCGTGAGCCACCGCGCCCAGCATTTTTTTTTTTTTTTTTTTTTAAGACAGAGTCTTGCTCTGTCACCCAGGCTGGAGTGCAATGGCACAATCTCGGCTCACCGCAATATCTACCTCCCGGGTTCAAACAATTCTGCTACCTCAGCCTCCCAAGTAGCTGGAATTACAGGTGTGCGCCACCACATCCAGCTAATTTTTGTATTTTTAGTAGAGATGCGGTTTTGCCATGTTGGCCAGGCTGGTCCCAAACTCCTGACCTCAGGTGATCTGCCCGCCTCGGCCTCCCAAGTGCTGGAATTATATGCCACTGTAAGCCACTGTGCCTGACCTCCTCTTGATTATTTTTATCTGTCCCTGGCATCCTTGTGTAATTGGTTTTCTCCCATCCTCCTCCCATAAGTTAATCTTTTGTACTACTACACCCCAGCTGATGCTTAATTTTACCTTGGGTCTACTCTTAGCTTTAGTTAAGAGTAGTTAAACTCAGGGCTACATCCAAGTGGATATTTCTGTGGAGGAGCCTTGGCCTCTAGCTGGTTCACAGACCCTCCTTCCTCTCTCTCTGCATTTTGTTTGTAGTACTACCCTTATTTTCTTCTCAAGTAGTACTCTAGTAAAAGTACAGCTAAGACCCAGTTTTCCCTTTATTTTCTAAAGATAATGCTTTGAAAATTCTGCTTACACAGTGCTTATCTTCTTTTTCAGTAACTTTATCTCTCTTAAGGAGTGATGATAATATTTATAAAGTGTTTAGAATGGACTGCGGGCCAGGCGAGGTGGCTCCACGTCTGTAATCCCAGCACTTTGGGAGGCTTGAGGCCAAGAATTTGGGATCAGCCTAGGCAACATAGTGAAACCCTGTGTCTACAAAAAGTTTAAAAATTAGCCAGGCATGGGCCGGGCGCAGTGGCTCACACCTGTAATCCCAGCACTCTGGGAGGCCAAGGCGGGCGGATCACCTGAGGTCAGGAGTTCAAGACCAGCCTAGTCAACATGGTGAAACCCCATCTCTACTAAAAATACAAAAATTAGCTACGTGCACGCTTGTCCAGATACTTGGGAGGCTCCGGCAGGAGAATCACTTGAACCAGGGAGGCAGAGGTTGAGAGATTGCACCATTGCTCTCCAGCCTGGGTGACAGGGCAAGACTCCATCTCAAAAAAAAAAAAAAAAAAAAGGACAAGGACAAACAGTTGACGGATTCCTAGAAAAGCCACATACAGGATGACCCGTAGCTGATCTCTCCAGAACAAAGGTTTGAAGGGGAGTCTCGAGAGAACATCCATGTTCCAGAATAAGATGATTCCACATCATGGAAGGTGAGATTCAATTCTGGGAATTAAATGTAAATCACTACGAGAATGATTTTTTATTTTGAGACAGAGTCTCGCTCTGTTGCCCAGGCTGGAGTGCAGTGGTGCGATCTCGGCTCACTGCAACCTCTGCCTCCTGGGTTCAAGCGATTCTCCTGCCTCAGCCTCCCTAGTAGCTGGGATTACAGGCGCCCACCACCACGCCCAGCTAATTTTTGTATTTTCAATAGAGATGGGGGTTTCACCTTGTTGGCCAGGCTGGTCTCGAACTCCTGACTTCGTGATCCACCCACCTCGGTCTCCCAAAGTGCTGCGATTACAGGCGTGAGCCACCGCGCCCGGCCCGAGAATGATTCTAACAGAAGGACAGAGCATGCCAGGGTGTGGTGAGGCGCAGCAGCTGGCCTGGGGGCAGCACCTTCGCCCGTTTCACAACGCACTGACCGAGGCTCACGGGGGACGGACACCTCCAGAGCCACTTAAGCTGAGGACTTAACCAGCTTCCCCGGCTAGAACGACCCCACTTAACAAGCACCGCAGGGCAGGAACCCCGGGAGCAAGACTGCAGCAGCCAGACCCGCCCCATTTCACGCAGCGCCCCCGAGAGAAAGTTCACGGAGAACAGCAGGTGAAGGGCGGCCGCGGTTCCTGCTCCGGACAGTTCCCCGCAGGTGCAAACTCCTCCGGACGCTTCCACCGCCCCTGTTCACTGTTCACCGCTCGCCCCGCGTAAAGGGTTCCCCCCAAGGGGCGGCGGCGGCAGTTCCGGGAGAGCCACCCCCCTCCTCCGGCAGGAGAAGCCCAGGCCTCGCCCCGCGCCCCTCTCCGGAAGGAGACCGGTCCCCCGGCCCGCCCGACCCGCGGCCTGACCTCCGCCTTGGGGTTCACTTTCACGAACACTCGTCCTTGGTCCGTGTCGTAGCTCCGGCCCTGGCTGATACACCCGCCCCCCGAGTGGCCCGTGGCCCTGACAAAGCCGCAGCCCAGCTCGCGCTTCAGCAGCTCCTCCATGTTCCCGCCGCAGCCGCGGACTCGCCCCGGCCTGGCAGAGACGCGAGAGACGGCGGCCGAGCAGGCAGACATGAGTCCGCGCGGGGATTGGGCGGGGGCGGATGGGGGCGGGGCCCGGCCGCAGAGACAAGCGCTAGGATTGGGTGAAAAGCGGGAAGGGGCGGGGTCTTACCGCAGAGACGAGCACAGGGATTGGGTGGCGGGAGGGGGCGTGGCCTCATAGATGAGCGCGGGGGATTGAGGGGCGGGAAAGGGAGGGGCCGGGAGGCAGGTAGGCGCGGGGGATTGGGTGGGGATGAGGTGACGTCAGGGGGCGGGGCCTGACCGACCCGACCCGGACGGTTTGGGTTCAACTCTCCTGCACAAAACAAGTGGAAATGCTGATGGAAATAGTTAGAATATATTTTCTAAACAGCTGACCCAATAGCAAGGGACATCAGCCCAAGGTCTGGGTGCCGGGAGCCCAGAATGTTAAGACTGCTTTTGCCCGGGCGTTTGCTGAACCGGAGGAACAGAGCTCCTGATGTGGGGAGTGGCGGGCGCGCTCGGGGTGCACGTGCAACGGAGACACCTCCCCTGAACCTGGGGCCCAGAGGCTAACAGCTAACAGTGGCCCTGCTGTTACGGCCAGTGTCAGGTGCCAGCTGGGCTGGACCAGGAATTCCTAGAAACCTGGCAAGGCATAGATTTGGGGTGGGTCGTGCTGAGGGCCACACCATCGGCTTCCCCGCTTCTGAGGCCTTCAGACCTGGGCTGAGCCCGGCTACCCGAGTCCCGGGGTCTCCCCCTCACAGACTTCTCGGCCTCCGTAATTGCAAACGCCAGCTCCCCCAGTCCATCTCCTGTCCTGGATCTACGTCTATATCCTACTGGATCCGTCTCTCTGGAGAACCCTAATATAGCTGTCAACACAAGGATGAACTAACTACAAGACGGCCTGAATAGGAACTCTCCCAGGGGACGAAGAGGTTTCAGCCTTCAGCAAAGGATGGTTCATAGAAACCGTTCGCATAGTCGGGCCTTCCAGGGATCGCAACCCTAATTAATATTACCTGCAGTAAACAAAAAATTCAAGTATAGATTTTAGTCTAGAGCAAATAGGAACTGTCGCTTCCCTGGACATTGGGAGAATCAAACACGAATCCTCTCCTGAGGCCAAGCGCGGTGGCTCACGCCTGTAATCCCAGCACTTTGGGAGGCTGAGGCGGGCGGATCACTTTATAACTATCTATTAAATGGTACGTATCTGTGTGTTCACGCACTTTTCTGTGTGTATACCGCATTTCACAATTTTAAAAAGCAAAAAAGATTAGTGGGGCGTGGTGGCGGGCGCCTGTAATCCCGGATACTCGGGAGTCTGAGGCAGGAGAATCGCTTGAACCCGGGAGGCGGAGGTTGCAGTGAGCTGAGATCGCGCCATTGCACTCCAGCCTGGGTGACAAGAGCAAAACTCCGTCTCAAAAAAAAAAAAAAAAAGGCAAAAAAGAGCAGATGAAAATCTACAGATGGTAATAGATAAATCAAGGAACACATTAGAGAAGAGTGAGAGAATTAAAAGGTGCTCCAAAGGCGGTGGAGTGGGTGAACCACTCCCTGTATGCTCCTCCCCTCGGGCCAGGGCCTGCGGATGTCCCTGTATTAATCCGTGGCCTTGACCGTTTGGACATTTTAACTCCATGCCATGAACATGAACATCTTCATCAGAACCATGCCACCGTTAAGTTTTTGTTGAGAAACTTTTTTTTTTTTTTTTTTTTTTGAGATGGAGTCTTGCTCTGTCGCCCAGGTGGGAGTGCAGTGGTGTGATCTCGGCTCACTGCAACCTCCGCCTCCCGGGTTCAAGCGATTCTCCTGCCTTAGCCTCCTGAGTAGCTGGGATTACAGGCGTCCACCACTATCCACCATGCCTGGCTAATTTTTGTGTTTTTGTGGAGATGGGGTTTTGCCATGTTGGCAAGGCTGGTCTCGAACTCCTGACCTCAGGTGATCTGCCCGCCTTAGCCTCCCAAAGTGCTGGGATTACAGGCATGAGCCACTGTGCCCAGCCGAGAAAGTACTTTTAAGAGTGACTTTTGGGCCGGGCGCAGTGGCTCACGCCTGAAATCCCAGCACTTTGGGAGGCGGAGGCAGGTGGATCACAAGGTCAGGAGATCGAGACCATCCTGGCTAATTCGGTGAAACCCTGTTTCTACTAAAAATACAAAAAAAAAAAAAAAATTAGCCGGGCATGGTAGCGGGTGCCTGTAGTCCCAGCTACTCGGGAGGCTGAGGCAGGAGAATGGTGTGAACCCGGGAGGCAGAGCTTGCAGTGAGCCGAGATCTCACCACTGCACTCCACTGCACTCCAGCCTGGGCAACAGAGCGAGACTCCATCTCAAAAAAAAAAAGAGTGACTTTTGGCCAGGCACTGTGGCTCACGCCTGTAATCCCAGCTACTCAGGAGGCTGAGGCGGGAGAATCGCTTGAACCCGGGAGGCGGAGGTTGCAGTGAGCCGAGATCGCACCATAGCACTCCAGCCTGGGTGATAGAGTGTGAGACTCCATCTCAAAAAAAAAAAAGAAAAAAAGAAAAAAAAGTGACTTTCATCAAGCCAATTTAATTCCTAACCAATTTTCTTTTTTGTCCATTCAAATGGTTTATGAATGACTTTTTCATTTTCATTTTCAATTAAATGATATTATCTTCATCATCTCAGTTTAAGTTTTCAGTCCATTTTTCCTGTCCACATGGAATTGCCAACTGAGCAAAGAACACATGAGGGTTCTCTCAAGGCCATCATTTCCGCAGAGTCCCATTTCCTGACTCAAATGACAAGCTCTCAACTTTCTACTCAAGATCATTGAAACATCTGTGTTGATTATTTGTAACCGGGATATGCTTTATTTATTAGGTGAGAGACTAACTGTTGGTGCGTTGATGAGTTCATTCTTGAGATGTTCTGTGTTGTTCTGTGGCTGAGGATGTGGCTGTGGTGTTGCTGACCCCACACATCTGCGCATTTCTGGGTCTTGCACACGCACCCGCGCTACAGGCCTTCACTCCTGCATCCTGCTTTGCTCTGGCCTGCTCTTGCTGTCTTTCTCAGACTTTCCGTTCCGGCAGCTTTTTCCTCCTCTGCAAATGGGACTCTCTTCCCGGTATCCCAAGGTCAACATCCCCAGTAATTCACTCCTCCAGAGGATGGCTCCAACTCACTTCTCTGCCCACACCTGCCTTGTGCTTGGATACATGTGCACACATGGAGTCCCTGCCTGACTGTCCCCCTTGCGGCAAGCCCCTGGGTCACTCTGCATGTGGCACCCACAGATGGCAGCGGCGGCCTGTCTGGAGCAGTCACTGTCATGACGCCCGCAGCAGTGGGGAGGTGGCGCCGGGGCTGTGTGCTCCACGGAGCTGGTGGGAGCCAGGAACAGGCAGAAGCCACCCACCTTCCAAGCCAGCAGGGAGAGACCCTCGTGCTCCCCAGGTTCAGTGGCAGCTGCCCAGCCATGGCTCCAGATCTGCGCATTCCTGTGCTCTTGGGGGTGGGAGTGGGCAGGAACCCCATCCTCCTGGGTGCAGCTGCAGCCTCCCGACCATGGCTGAGAAGGGGCTGAGGGCAGCTCCTTGGCACAATCAGCCTGGACGCCATAGATGATGGCAGGAGGCAGAGAGGCTCTTGGGTGCAAAGGGCAGGTCCACAGTGAAGGCCCACCCTGAAGCCAGGGATGGCCTGAATCCTGGGAGCTGGGCTGATGGACCAGAATGGGAACTTATGGTGCTTTCTCCAGGCCCACCCATGGCCGCCCATGAACCAGTCAGCATGCACTTCTTCCCCTCTGAAGCCCATGAAAACCCCAGACTCAGCCAGATTTGAGGAGATGACAGGACGACCTGCCTGCAGAGAGGAGCTACCCGCTCCAGGGTCCCCCCTCTGCTGAGAGCTGAGCAGATGCTGGGACTACCAGCTGTAGAGAGGAGCTACCTGCTCCAGGCTCCCCTCTCTGCTGAGGGCTGAGCAGACATTGGGACTGCCAGCTGCAGAGAGGAACTACCCATTCCAGGGCCCCCTCTCTGCTGAGAGCTGAACACTAGCTGGGATGCCCTGCCTGTGGAGAGGAGCTACCCACTGCGGTCTCCTCTGAGCTGTTCTGTTCCTCAGTAAATCTCCTCTTGGCCTTGCTCACCCTCCACTTGTGCCCATACCTCATTCTTCCTGGATGCAAGACAAGAACTCGTGACCCGCCAAATGGCAGGGCTAAAAGAGCTGTCATACAAACAGGGCTGAAACACGTCCCTTGCTAACAATGTTGTGAGTGACAAGAAGGAGAGAAGAGAGAGGGAGAGAAGAGCTGTGGCCCTTCGGGAAGCCCAGACCTAGGACCTCCCCCAGCCAGGGCTGTGACACCCTCTCTGAGGCTCTGCGGCTCCCGGTGTCTCCAAGTTTCTGGGTGCCACCGCATTCCCCCATGCCAGCCATGGAACCTGCTCGGGGTGCACCTGGTCCAGCTGCAGCCTCGCAGGGAGCCGGCGCCCCCAGTGGCACCTGAAACGGCCTGCTCCACCATAGCCGCTGTGCCTGGCTGTGCACAGTGGCCAGACCTCATGATTTCTCACTCACACACCCCTTGCCACTCCATGCCGGGCAGGTGTGAGATTCATACCAGTAGCATGCATGAGCTGAGCATGAATGAGCCCAGTGAGCCTGAGTAAAAACTTGGGCAAAGGCGCGACTGGCCACAGAGGTTTCCAGCTGGCGAAGCAACACCCCAAGGATCTCGTGACATCGCCACAGCGCCTGGTGCCCCCGCCCAGAGCCCGGCACCCCCACGACACCGCCGCAGAGCCTGGCACCCGTAGCCTGGCACCCCTGTGACATGGCCACAGAGCCTGGTGCACTCAGAAAGTGTCTGCCGGCCGGGTGCAGTGGCTTGTGCTTGTAATCCCAGCACTTTGGGAGGCCGAGGCAGGTGGATCACCTGAGGTCAGGAGTTCGAGACCAGCCTGGCCAACATGGCGAAACCCCGTCTCTACTAAAAATATAAAAAGTAGCTGGGTGTGGTGGCAGGCGCCTGCAGTCCCAGCTACTCAGGAGGCTGAGGCAGGAGAATCACCTGAACCCGGGAGGTGGAGGTTGTACTGAGCTGAGATTACACCACTGCACTCCAGCCTAGGTAACAGAGCGAGAGTCTGTCTCAAAAAAAAAAAAAAAAAAGTGTCTGCTGTGCCCAGGATGGCCCAGGGTGGTCATGGAACTCGTGGCACATTTTCATCTTGTGGCTCCCTGAGATGCGCAGGATATGCTAATGAGTAGGATAAGTTTGGCTACTGTGTTGCAATCCCCCAAAATTAAACAAAACTCTGTTGGACTTGGGTAATGCACACCCTGGGTGTTGGAGGGTAACGGGCACAGAACTGAGGCTCCACCCAACAGCCGACGTCAACTGATATAACTGGGCAGGTCCTGTGCTGGCAGCTGTAAACACCTCACATGTGCAAGGAGCCGTTCCCACCCAAGACACAGGGAAACTGAGACCCAGAGGGGGCACTGCTGCCCAAACAACTTGGCAACCTGGCTGGGAGGAGTGGAGTCAGGATTCCACCCCAGCCAAATTTCTCACTCCCTCTGACCTCCAAGTATGCAAAATGAAGCTCACAACACTCACCAGGTGGGACGTGGATTAAAGACATGAACGGACAGAAACAGGTGTTCCCAAGAGGGGGGTTGGCCCTAACTAGGGGGCGTAGCTGAGCCGGCAGGAGCCTTTGTGTCCTCCACGTGGCTCCTGTCGGCCTGTGTGCGGTCTGGCCGCCTCAGGGCTGCCCGCAGCTGGTGGAGCCTCTGCAGGGGCCTGGGGCCATCTCTTCGCACCAGCCTGCGGCATCACCTCCATCCTAAGTGAAGCTGCTGTGGTGCTGGGAAGAGCAGATGGGTTCCCCCTTGTACCCTGGGGAATGGCTTTGCCTGCTCTGGCTTTGAAAAGTGACACCTTTTGAAGGGTCCCCGCCCGTCCACCTCCTTCGTGTCCTCCCCTCCAGCATCCTGCTCCTCTGGCAGCCCCACCTCACCCTCAGGCGCACCTGCTGACCTCCCCAGGCAGGGGCCTGGGCTAAGACCAGGGAGCAATGTTCCCCCCGCCCTCCTTGAAGCTGGTCCTGCTTGACCCACTCAAAACCCGAGATTCTCCCCACAGCAGGCACATGGGGGAGGCTGCCCATGCAGGCCGCTGCGGGGGCCGTGACCAGGTTAAGAGCTGCCACGGGGCTCAGAACGGGTCGCCTTTGGCCACCAACAACTGCAGCACCGGCTCCAACTGAAGTTTGTATGTTTAGCCTGCATCCCTCCCCCTGACAACTGCGGGGTTTTCAAGCTCCCCAGAGCCTGAGTGGGAACCCTGGCGGCTCTGAACTGTAGAGCCAGGCGGGAACAGGGAGGTGAGGAGGTCCTGCTGGAACTTTCCAGAACAGAAACGATAGAGCACCCATGTGAGCCCAGACCCATCCCATCTTCTCTACTTGCGTCTGCCTGCCGTGAACTGTCAGGGGCAGAAACCTGGCAGGAGGTGGGGCAAGAACTCAAGGACACAAGCCTTAGAGGCTGGACACTCCAAGTGTCCACTGGAGTGTGGTGTGTACACCCAGGGTCTGAGCCTTGGAGGCTGGAGAACACCTGGCCTGCGGTGTGGATGCCTGGGGTCCAGGACACGCAGCAGCCATGTGGAGCTGGGCAGGCCCGAGCCACAGCCTGCCCAGGGATGAGCGCTACCCTTCCCAGGTACAGGCCAAGGGGATCTGTGTCCAGCCTTGTGTGAGGCCCTGTCCACTCCGGCGCCAACCCCACCCCCAGCTCCTCCGGCCATGCAGGACACGCCCTCCTGGGCTGTTGGAGCCTCATCGCCCTAGGGTCTGTGAACACACACCTGAGGGGTCTCCTTGCTCCCTCACCCTTCCTATGGGCTCACCCGGGCCCACCCAGACCTCCCCTACCTGTCCAGCAGCTACAGCTCCGGCTGCTGAGGTTGGGGATGAGCAGGTGCAGGTAGGGTGTGCAGAGAGGGACCGGGAGAGCGTGGCAGGAGAGCAGAGGCGGAATGGGTGGAGCAGAGGGCGGGCAATGGGGGCAGTGGGCGGGGTGAGTGAAGCAGTGGGTGGGGCAGGTGGAGCAGGGGGCAGGCACGGTGCGGGGGCAGGGGACGGGGTGGAACACAGGGGCAGGGGCGGGGCATGGGGGCAGCGGGTGGGGTCAGGGGTGGTACAGGGGGCGGGGCATGGGGGCAGCGGGTGGAATGCGGGGGCAGTGGGGGGAGGCATGGTACAAGGGGCGGGGCATGGGGGCAGCGGGTGGGGTCAGGGGCGGTACAGGGGGCGGGGCATGGGGCAGCGGGTGGGGTCAGGGGTGGTACAGGGGGCGGGGCATGGGGCAGCGGGTGGGGTCAGGGGTGGTACAGGGGGCGGGGCATGGGGGCAGCGGGTGGGGTGAGGCATGGTACAGGGGGCGGGGTGGGTGGAGCAGGGACCTGGCATGGGGGCAGGAGACAGGGGGCGGAACACCAGGACAGTGGGCGGAGTGGGGGATGGAGCAGGGGCAGGGCATGGGGGCAGTGGGTGGGGCAGTGGGCGGGGCTGTGGGAGGAGCCCTGTGTGAAAATGGGTTTTGTCTTCAGGGCTCTAGTACATCCGGGGCATCCATGAGGTTACAGTTTTGCTTAAAATAGGTTTTCTTTCTTTCTTTTCTTTCCTTTTTTTTTTTTTTTTTGAGACAGAGTCTCACTCTGTCACCCAGGCTGGAGTGCAGTGGCACGATCTCGATCCCCCGGGTTTGAGCGATTCTCCTGCCTCAGCCTCCCAAGTAGCTGGGATTACAGGCACCTGCCACCATGGCCAGCTAATTTTTGTATTTTTAGTAGAGACGGGGTTTCACCATCTTGGCCAGGCTGGTCTTGAACTCCTGACCTCGTGATCCACCCGCCTCGGCCTCCGAAAGTGCTGGGATGACGGGCGTGAATCACCAAGCCTGGCCAAAATAGGTTTTCTTTCTATAGCAGAAGAGCAGCTGGCCCCCTGGCTGTGAATGCTTCGTGAGTCATCAGCTAACATACATCCAAACTGCTCAGCTGTTAGTTTCTATTTACTTCTTGAAGCAGAGGAGAGAAAAAAGAAGAGTTAATTGCAATGCTTGAGTGCCTGGCTTTCAGGGAAATATGGTCAGTGTCTTTTTACAGTTCCTCAGTCTATTTTTATCTAGGCATCAGAGAATGAAACTTAAGAAAGAAATGCTTTCCAATAGTCCGATGGTATAAAAATGTCACATTATGTAAATAAATTCCTTGTGTATTGCCTAGAGGTGGCAGGTATTCCTCCTCCCCTCCACCTTCCACAGCAGGGACCCCCGAGCCCCATAGCCGTGCTCTAGGCCAGAGACCGCCAACTGATGCCGCAAAACACCCACCGCAGGGCAAACTGCAGAATGAGTTCTTGCTGCAAAAACACAACCCACGTCTGGCCGTTCCTCAAACCATCGAACGGAGAGCTACCGCGTGATCCAGCAATTTTACTCCTACATATGTGCCCAGGAGAAATTCAAACACATCCACGCAGAGGCTCGTATACAGTGTTCACAGCAGCTCAACCTGCAGTGGCCAAGAGACGAAGCCACTCAAGTGTCCATCGAGGAAAGAACCGATGGACACCATATGGCATTTCCATATGATGATATTATTCAGCCAGGGCCGGGCGCAGTGGTTCACGCCTGTCATCCCAGCACTTTGGGAGGCCGAGGCAGGTGGATCACGAGGTATCAGGAGTTCAAGACCAGCCTGGCCAAGATGATGAAACCCCGTCTCTACTAAAAATACAAAAATTAGCCCGGCCTGGTAGCACGTTCCTCTAATCCCAGCTACTCGGGAGGCTGAGGAAGGAGAATCACTTGAACCCGGGAGGCAGAGGTTGCAGTTAGCCGAGATCACACCACTGCACTCCAGCCTGAGTGACAGAATGAGACTCCGTCTCAAAAAAGAAAAAAAGAAAGAAAGAAAAAATAATTACAAAAAATTACCAGGGCATGGTGGCATGTGCCTGTAATCCCAGCTACTTGGGAAGCTGAGGCAGGAGAATCGCTTGAACTCGAGAGATGGAGGCTGTAGTGAGTCAAGATTGTGCCATTGCACTCCAACCTGGGCAACAGAGCGAGACTCTGTCTCAAAAAAAAAAAAGGGGGACTTCTTTTTTTTTTTTTGAGACAGAGTCTTGCTCTGTCTCCCAGGCTGGAGTGCAATGGCATGATCTCGGCCCACTGCAACCTCTGCCTCCTGTGTTCAAGTGATTCTCCTGCCTCAGCCTCCCAAGTAGCTGGGATTACAGGCATGTGTCACCACACCCAGCTAATTTTTGTAGAGACGGGGTTTCACCATGTTGGCCAGGATGGGCTTGAACTCCTGACTTCAAGTGATCCGTCCACTCTGGCCTCCCAAAGTGCTGAGATTACAGGCCTGAGCCACTGCGCCCAGCCCCAAAATGTAGGCGCTTCTGACACACGCTACAACACGGATGAAACTGAAGGACGTTATGCTCAGTGAAATAAGCCAGCCACAGAAAGACAATACTGTGTCATTCCACTTATACGAGGTCCCTAGAGTTGTCAAATCTGTAGAGATGGGACGTAAATGATGTTGTAGGGGTCGAGGGAGGACGGATGGAGAGCTGATGTTCGGTGGGACCAAGGTTCTGTTTGAGGAGATGGAGAAGACCTGGAGATGGAAGGTGGTGACAGCTGCACCGCAGTGTGAATGTGCTTAACGCTCCTGGACACTGCACTGGAAAAGGGTGATGGTAAGTTTCATGTCACCTACATTTTACCACCATGTAAAAATCAAAACAGGCCAGGCACAGCGGCTCACGCCTGTAATCCCGGCACTTTGGCAGGCTAAGGCAGGTAGATCACTTGAGGTCCGGAGTTCGAGACCAGCCTGGCCAACACAGAGAAAACCTGTCTCTACTAAAAATACAAAAATTAGCCGCGTGTGGTGGCTCATGCCTGTAATCCCAGCTACTCGGGAGGCCGAGGCAGGAGAATCACTTGAACCCGGGAGGCGGAGGTTGCAGTGGGCCGAGATCGCACCATTGCACTCCAGCCTGGGCGACAGAGCAAGACTCCATCTCAAAATAAATAAAATAAAAACCAAACAAGGCTGGGGCTGTGCTGCAGTGCTGACCAGCTCCAGTGAGGGAGGCCGAGGCAGGACAGTGACCAGCACGGTTTCTCTGAGTCCCTGTTTCCTCAGGCAGCAGCAGGAATGATAACCTCCACCTCTCAGGGTTTCTGGGAGGCGAACGTGGGTGAACCTCGGATGCCCTGAGGTGGTCCCTACCCGTCGACCACCAGGACAAAGGCCAACCTTGGGAACATGCCTTGCAGTGCAGGGACAGGATGACGATCTCGGGAGAGAGGCTGCCACATGGACATCACATTTCTGTCAACCAGTGCTCTTCAACTGTTGGGAAGGGCAGCACCCCCCACTCTGACAATTCTGGGGGCATTTCTGATTGTTGCAGGAGGTGGCGGTGTTGCTGGCATCTAACGTACGGGGGCGAGGACACTGCCCAACACCCCACAGTGCTCAGGGTGCACCCCAACCAAGAACCCTCGGCCCCACGCATCCACGGGCTGGGTTGGAGACACCCTCGCTTAGTGCTGAGGGCCATCCAAGGGCCCCTGGACTGGAGGCCGAGGGGACAGCCACACCCACCTCCCTGCTCAGGCTCTATGGGGTGGGCTCCACATTCCACAACTTGCTTCCACCCTCGGTGGTGCCCAGGTCCCCGCCCCACCATGGGCCCTATTATGGACCAAATGTTTGTGTGCCCCCAGATTAATCCACTGGAACTCCACCTGCAAAGTGATAGTCTTTTATGGACCAAATGTTTGTGTGCCCCCAGATTAATCCACTGGAACTCTACCTGCAAAGTGATAGTCTTTGAAGATGGGGACTTTGAGCTCCCGTCTTTGGACTCTGCAGCTGCAGACCAGTCCTGCATCCTCACTGTCCCCAATCCACACCTGCAGGGCCAGATGGCCCATGGCAATCAAAATGATGGAGCCACTTCTTCCAGGGTTCCACCGACTCAAAACCAGCTCAGACATGTCCCCGTGCACTGCGCGCCCTGCCTGGCTCCGAGGGGTGGGAGGTGGTTCATTAAGAGGCTGCACAGTGGTGAGCACGAGCCGGGAGTGAAGAGGTTTGGGTCCGGGATTTGGGTTGTCCTGAGGACAGACCACCCACCTGCCTGAGCCTCCCATTTCCTATGAGTGCGGGACTCATTCCTATGGGCGTAGGAATGCCGAGGGGGAGTGTCGGGACGACAGGCAAGGTGGGGGGCATCCAGGGACCGGCCAGGTCCCGGGAAAGGCCCGAGGCTGCACTTCTCAGCCCTCACTGACCCAGCGCGTCCGGCCTCAGCTGTGTCTGGAAACGCGCCAGATGCCTGCAGAGAGCCCACACTCCCCTGGGCGTGGTCGTGGTCTCAAGCTGTTAGAACGTCACCCTCACATAAATGGGAGGTGAACACACGTTAGGTTCACCCGGCTCACGAGTGGGGTGCCCGGAAAGACTCAGGAGCTGGCTGGAGACGTTCCTGAAAGCTCCGATTCTGCAGCCGGTAGAAGCAGCAGTGACCCAGAATTGCTAAGTCAGACGCCAGGCTGCTGGGTCCACAGGACCAAAACCGCTGGGCCAGGCAGGGTCACGTTTTCCATTTTCTACAAGTTCACTACAAACCTTCCAGGGCTGCGCAGTCGGCGTGGAGGAGAAGTCAAAGGTCATTCCCCGGGGAGGTGCGGTGGCATTGCCCTGTGGTCAGCCCCGCCCCGGAGGCGACGGGTGTGTCCACTGATGGTTCTGATGGGACCAGGGCAGAGGGGCTTCCTGCCGGAGCTGTCGCCCCCCCGGGTGGAGTCCTGAAGGACCCAGGGGCGCTGACCCAGTGAGAAGGGCCACGCACGTGCAACACGGGGGCCTGGTTTGCTCAGGTGCTGGAGTGGCACGAAGTATTCCAGAAACACATCGTCTGGTGTCCTCAGCAAAACAGCTGAGAAGAGCAGACGTGGGCTGTGCCCTCTCATGGGGCAGGAGCAGAAGCCACAACAGGGCCATGAGCTCGGCGCTGCCGGGAGGCGCGGCCAGTGTGAGCAGGGCACGTGAGCAGGGCACGTGAGCAGGGCACGTGGGCTCCGCCGGACTGCAGTAGAGGTGGGGGTGTGAAGAGGTCAGGTGAGGGTTGGGTGGGGGTCGAGTGGGGGTTGCGTGAGAGGTGGGAGTTGGGTGGGGGTTGGGTGAGAGGCGGGGGTTGAGCGGGGGTCAGGTTTGAGGTGGGGTTTGGGTGGAAGTCAGGCGAGACAATGAGGTGGGGCCTGAGGGGTCTCAAGGGTGGATGGAGAAGCCCCCGAAGCCCCCCAAGCACTCACCCCGGGTCTCTTATGTCCCAGCCATGGCCAGCAGCCGTCCCCGAACTCTCCCTGCTGTGCCCAAAGGGCGGAGCCAGTGCCCGGGGCCCTCACACGCTGGGAAGACCGGAGACCACAGGGCTGGAAGGCGGACGCAGGCTTCCCCTCTGAGCATTTGGAAGGCACGCGCTGTCTCCCGTTGGGGGTGGGCGCTGGTGCAGCTGTGTTTGGAGAGTCCCCTCCCCACTTAGTCCTCAAAGTGGGGTTCCCGGAGCTGTAGCATCAGCACCATCTGTAACCACACTGGAAATGCAGATTCCTGGGCCCCCAGTGCTGAATGGGAGCCTCTGGGTGTGGCCGCTCCAGCGTGAGAACCACCGGCGTGGGGCTCTGCTTCTGAAGGGAAGAGGGGAATCGAGACTGTGTGAGGGGCAGCGGTGCAGGGGTCCCGTAGTGCAGGGGAGAGCAGAGAGGCGCCTGGAGACGGCCTCTGCCTCGCCCACCAGCCGCATCCAGCTGTGACCTTGTTGCCGCCGCCCCCGCTGGCCCTCCCGGCTGGAAGCTGCGTCATCTGCTGGGGTTTCGGTTGCGTGCGCTCAGAGGACGCACTGAGATGCAGAGATGTGGGGACCCAAGCATGATGAGACCCCCAATGTAGCTGATTCACCCGGAGGTGGGTGCTGATCCCCACTGGGGAATTCCCTTATATGGGAATTTGGGCCTGAGAGTGAGTGAGGCCGTTCTCTCAAACCTGGGGGCCATGTTTTCTCCTGTAAGGAGGGAGCCTCTCTGCAGCGACAGGAAGACAGGCAGGCACCGTGGAAGGAACAAAGGGGCAGGTGGGCCGGCCTCGCCGGCACTGGGTCCCTGGCTCAGCTACTTCCAGCCCGGCCACACCTGGCCCTTCCCACAGCACAGCCGATCAGCCCTTCCCAGCTCACAGGAGACACTCCCAACCATCCTTCCATAACATCGACCTCATGCTCAGGCTGGTTCAAGTTGTATTTCCACTGTTTGCACATCACGGACGGAACTATTTTAAAAATGAAAAACATGTTAGCCTTTAAGCTAAATTTGGAAGAAGAAAAAGAAAAATGCCCCCTCCCTGTGCCCCCTCCGTGGGAAAATGCTGAAATAGATATTATGTGAATTACCGAGGCCGGTTTAACTTCCAGCAACAGAAAATCCATCTGGAGGTGGCACCAAGGAGCTGCTCTGTGTCACAGGACAGGAGGCTCGTGGGTGGGCCTACAGTGCCCAGACGCTGAGAGGGGACTTGGAGTGCGGGGTTCCCGTTTGCGAACCCCCAGCAGACGCCCTCATGTCTCACTGCTGGAGTCTCCTCGTGGGCCACACCTACGTGGTCACAGGAGATGGGCGTGGCTCAGAGCAGTTTTCACAGTGGGGCCCATGGACCCCCACACGTCTCTGAGACCCTTTCATGGTCCTATTGGATTAGAGCCCACCCTACTGACCTCCTCCTAACCTGATAACATCTGCAAAGACCAAAATATTTCCAACTAAAGTCACAGCCACAGCTTCCAGAAGGTATGATTTCAATAAATCTTTTTAGGGACTCTGTTCAACCCAGACAACCATCACTTCATACATGGTGAACCTTTGTCTCCTGTTTTCTCACGATTGCAGACAAGCCTAAATAAGATGACTTTTTTTTTTTTTCTTTTTTGAGACGGAGTCTCGCTCTGTCACTCAGGCTGGAGTGCAGTGGCGCGATCTCAGCTCACTGCAAGCTCCGCCTCCCAGTTTCACGCCATTCTCCTGCCTCAGCCTCCCGAATAGCTGGGACTACAGGCGCCCGCCACCACGCCCGGCTAATTTTTTTGTATTTTTAGTAGAGACGGGGTTTCACCGTGTTAGCCAGGATGGTCTCGATCTCCTGACCTCGTGATCCGCCCGCCTTGGCCTCCCAAAGTGCTGGGATTACAGGCTTGAGCCACCATGCCCGGCCTTTTTTTTTTTTTTTTTTTTTTTTTTTTAAAGATGGCATCTCACTCTGTTGCCCAGGCTGGAGTGCAGTGGTGTGACAGTGGCTCACTACAACCTCTGCTTCCTGGGTTCAAGTGATTCTCCTGCCTCAGCCTCCTGAGTAGCTGGGACTACAGGCTAGCGCCACCATGCTCAGCTAATTTTTGTATTTTTAGTAGAGATGGCGTTTTGCTACGTTGGCCAGGCTGGTCTCGAACTCCTGATCTCGAGTGATCCACCCACCTTGGCCTCCCAAAGTGCTGGGATTACAGGCATGAGCCACCACGCCCGGCCTCACCTCCACCTTCTGATGACATTTTACCCGTGGAGAAGCATCAGTAAATGTTCCTTTCATTCCTTCTGCCCACTGAGGCCTAGTCTCCAGAGCAGCTCCAGGCCATGGGTGGGTGGACGTTCAAGGAGATTTCAGCCTGGCCACAGGGAGGACTATTCCGATGATCCGAGATGGACAGGTCTGGAAGCCTGGCTCTGAGTTGGGCAGAAGGTGGGCTAGTGCTGTCCAGACACCTCCAGCCTCTGCCTGGACTTTACACATGTACTGAAACTGGGGAGGAGGGAGAGGTATCCCACCACAGGACTGTCCCTCAGGAAGCTGGAGGCCCTGGTGGGAGGAACACTTCTGCTTTGGCTTTAGAAATAAACATCTCTGTTTGGTGAAAGCAATGTTTGGGGCAAGAAGATGGATGCCATATCTGAATACAGCCCTCTTCTGATGTGGTTATTTTACCTGGCCCTCCAGGTGGGAGTGGCCATGTTCCAGCTCAGCCAAGGCCAGCTTGGAGGTGACAACTAGGAGGTGGTGAGGACCTTCTGTGGGGCAGGAGAAGAGCAGACAGGGGCTCCCCCATCACCTGTCCTCTGCAGGAAGTGGTCTGGCCACCCCTCTCCATGCCCCACTGTGAACACTGCTGGACTGCTGGGTGTGACCCCGAGGGTGGGCTGGGGGCCTCCTGACCCCTATTGTACAGTGAGTCTGGACGTGTAGGTGGGGAGCGAGCAAAAGAAGGTACCCTTTCCTTACTAGGTAATATCCATGTGACCCACAGCTGATTGGAACATGGAGACTGAGGGTTAGGGATGGGAAGCAAACTCCCCTGAATTCTTTTTGGCAGAGTGGTGGGGCTGGGGACTAAATGCCATCTTTCTCATAGTTTTCTAGCATCCATCTTCCATCCTCTTTTCTTCCTCTGACCTTCCTTCTAAAAAAAATAGTGCTGTAATCCCAGCATTTTGGGAGGCCGAAGTGGATCACTTGAGGTCAGGAGTTAAAGACCAACCAGCCTGGCCAACATGGCGAAATCCCATCTCTACTAAAAATGCAAAAATTAGCTGGGTGTGGTGGCACATGCCTGTAATCCTAGCTACTTGGGAGGCTTGAACCCAGGAGGTGGAAGTTGCAGTGAGCCAAGATTACGCCACTGCACTCCAGCCTGGGCAACAGAGCAAGACTCTGTCTCAAAAAAAAAAAAAAAAAAAAAAAAGTGGCTGCATTAGTAACTAAAGCAACTAATCAACCAATGAACAACAGGTGTTGCAAACTAAATTGGCATTCCAAAGTAAACATTTTCTAGGTCCAAATGAATGCAAATGACAAATATAATAATCTTGACTTCAGTCTCTTTTGTAATTCTTCTTCCGCTCCCTCTTCTGTTCCTCCCCCACAAAAAAATTTCTAATGGGGTCTAGAGCAGTTCCCTACACAGCGCAGGGTGGAGGGGATGAAGTAGTGCGGGCATTATCCTTCTTCTTGGACGGAGCTAGCCCTTTGCCTGCTGCCTGAATTCTGCACCAAATAAACCAATGTGCACCTGGTGAGACCCTCAGAGCGAAGGGCGGGACTCAGCCTGGCACCCCTTGCTCTCTAGAGCAGAGGAGAAGCGAAAAGGCTGGAGGGTCTCACCCAATGCTCTCCTTCAGCACGCACGCAAACACATGCGTGGATGCACAAACAGGCAAGTGCACGCACACACAGGAGCACATGCATAGACAGAAGCAGCACACGCAGACACACACATGCAAAGATGCCTGCAAAGGCACACATGCACACGCACATACATGTGCAGACACCTGCAGAGGCACACATGCATACGCAGACACACAGATGTGCAGACATCTGCAGAGGGACACATGCACACGCAGACACCTGCAAAGGCACACATACACACGCACATACATGTGCAGACACCTGCAGAGGCACATGCACACCCAGACATGCACACCCACGAACACATGCACACGTACACAGGCGCATGTGCACACACAGGCATTCAGGCACGCCGCGTAAATGGGGCAAGGACGAGGCCCTGGATGAACCGTCGGGAGAGACCGCGAGCCTGTATTCTACGGCGACAGGGACTCCTGCGGCGAGGCGGCCTGCGGGGGCCTTCCGGCCGCGTCCGCGAACTGGACCGACCCCGAGCCCCACCCGGCCCGGCGCCCGAGGTCTCCCTGGTGGGCAGGTGGGGAGGCCCCACGCTGGGACCCTGCACCGCCCCTCGCCCCTCCCGACGCGGGGCGTGCAGACCCGACGACCGTGGGAGCGAGTTGGTGGCGCTCACGGGCGCACGCGAGAGTGTAAACACCCGGCCCCACCCCCTGCTCGCCCCCACCCCGCCCCGCCATTGGCTGCGGAAGCAGAGTCCCCGCCTCCTGCTTGTTCTGGCTCCGCCCCTGCCCCGTCTCCGGGCCTCCATTGGCTGTGGCGACAGCGACCTTTCAGGAGGGGCGGGTGGGCGTCAGCCCGGAGGCGGTGACGAGAGTAAGATGGACGGACAACCACGCCAATGAAAGCGCGCAGCTGCCCTAGCAACTGCGGCCCACCAATGGCGGGGCCGGGCGGGGCTGCGCGCTGTCAGCGCTGGGCGGCGGGGCGGGGCCGGCGGCGAGCAAGGACTCGGGGCCCGCGCGGCGCCTCTCGGGGCCGGGCCGCCGCCTCTGCGCTCAGCCCCGCAGGCCGGGCATGGGTGGAGGCGCCGGGCCGGCACGATGAGCGCCCTGGGCAGCCCCGTCCGGGCCTACGACTTTCTGCTCAAGTTCTTGCTGGTGGGCGACAGCGACGTGGGCAAGGGCGAGATCCTGGCGAGCCTGCAGGACGGCGCGGCCGAGTCCCCGTACGGCCACCCGGCGGGTGAGCGCGGGCGGAGGGCGTGCCGGGGTGCGGACGCGGGGCCGGGGAGGGGCGCGGGGCTGGGGAGGGGGTGCGGGTGGGGGTCCGGGTCCGGGGGCGCGAGACCGGGCGGGGGTCGGGAAGAGGCCGGGGCGCGTGGCCGGGGAGGGTAGGAGTCCGGGTCCGGGGGCGCGGGGCTGAGGCGGAGCGCTGTTCGCGGGCGGGCCTTTCTCCGCCCGGCCCTGGCCCTCGTGCGGCGGCGTCCCTGTTGCACCCCCGGTTCCGCTCGAGGCCCCCGCGGCGCAGTCTCCATCCTTCTCCGCAGTCTGCGCGCAGCGGGAGCCCGCGGCTGGGCCGGGGGCTGGGCTCCTCCCGACCTGGGGCCGCCGCTGTGGGGACCCGGGGAGGACTCGAGTCCGCACGTGCGCGTTCGGTCGCGGGAACAGGAGGGGCGGGAGGGGACGCGAGCTCCGGGGCGCCTGGGGCGGAGCGCGGCGAGCAGGTGCCCAGGGGCTGGGTCTGCGCGTGGGTCGGAGGGGAGGGGAGACCAGGGTCTGGTCCCGAGGCCAGGGGTCCCGCGTGTCCGGGGGAGAGGAAGGAGCACAGGTGACTCGCGTGCGGAAGAGGGGACCCCCCACGACAGCGGCCGGAGAGGGGGTTGGGGCGAGGGGAGGCCGGAGCGCCCAGAGCTCCCAGGCAGGCAGCCCGGGGATCCCCCAAGTTTGAGGCTTGAAAGCCGGCGCCTGGCGAGGGGGTGGACGGCGCCGGGGAAAGAAAGGCGGGGGCAGGAACCCAGGAGAAGGGGGAACGCGCAAAGGCGAACACCTCGGCTGGGAGTGAGGAGCAGGCGGGGCCTTCACCCACCCGCATCCCTGGAACAGCCTGGACAAGGCCGACCCTGAGGCTGTGGAAGGAGCCCCGCCTGTGCCCACCTTCCTGCCGCGCCTCGGGGCTGAACCCACACTTCCAACAGAGACCTGCTCTGGGTCCTGAGCGGAGGAGGGCAGCCGGGCGTGGAGATGGAGTCTTAGTGGGAAGGACCTGTCAGCTCTGGGGCCTGGGAAGGGTCTGGGAAGCCCCAGGTCCAGGGTCCTGCCAGAGATGAACTTTGCGGGAGAGGGTGGGAGGAAGCGGGATCTGAGGCTGCTCGGTAGAGGGTGCAGGCTATCCCCTAAGGGCAGCTCCAGGCAGGCGGCGTGGGCACTAAGGGAGTGTGGCACGGCTGGAGGGGGCGGCCTGAGACTGTGGAGCGTGGGGTGGGACTCAGGTGCCCGGCCACACCTCAGCTTAGGGGAGGGGGTGAGAAATGGGCAGAGTTTGGGGGAGCAGCTGAGATGGGCTTGGGCTCCCGACCAGCACCCGGAGGCCTCCTGAAACTGCAGCACGCGGGGGAGTCTCTGGCAGCCGGTGGGTGCAGAGTGTGCTCCGTGGAGCAGGAGGGGAGCCTGCGTCTCTACCTGTTCCCAGGCACTACTGCCCCCGCATGTCCTACCCCCCTTCCCGCTTGGTGGCAGGTCTTTAGGACCGTGGTGTCCAGTAGGATGCCATGAGCCACGTGTGGCTGTGGAAGTGTAATTAGAAGGAAAGAGAACAAAAAGCTTCCATTAGTCACATTTCCAGATAGTTCGGATGTCGCTGTGGCAAAGTTCGCGGGCCAGCGCTGCCCTGGAGATTGAGCGCCTGGAGGACAGGGCTGGAGATTGAGCGCCTGGAGGACAGGGCTTTGTCCGCACGGTGCCCTCGGGGTCTGGGCTCAGTGAGGGATGAACCCTGCCAGAGCTACAGGAATAAAGCACCCAACAACGTGTACGCCCAGACGAATGTGGCGCTTTAAGAGCTGTGCGTGTTTTGGGGGAGCAGAAGGTTGACAGTGTTGAGTTTGATTGAAGGTGAGTGCCGTGGGGCGTGTCTGAGAAGGGCCACGCGCAGAATGTTTGTGAAACTTCCTTCTGGTTGGTTTGAACGGAGGCTCAGGGATGCTTCTGCTGCATGACTTTTGGTTGCTACATGCTGAACTGAGGACGACCCAAAACCATGGACCAATGCTTTGTAATAAAGGCTTTCCCTTGACACCGAGGGAGGATTTAGGCTAAAAATACACCTCCCACCGGGCCGGGGGCAGTGGCTCACACCTGTAATCCCAACTTTGGGAGGCCAAGGCGGGCGGATCACCTGAGGTCAGGGGTTCGAGACCAGCCTAATCAACATGGAGAAACCCTGTCTCTACTATAAATACAAAATTAGCTGAGCGTGGTGTCACATCCCTGTAATCCCAGCTACTCGGGAGGCTGAGGCAGGAGAATTGCTTGAGCCCGGTAGGCGGAGGTTGCAGTGAGCCGAGATCGCACCATTGTACTCCAGCCTGGGCAACAAGAGCGAAACGCTGTCTTAAAAAAAAAAAAATCCTATCAAGAGCTTTGTTGTCTACTTGGCATGAGCTGCTGTAGAAAAAAACTGATATCATGGGTGAACCCTTGCAGGTTTTTGATTTACCAAATATTTGTTTTAGAGTTAAGAAAAGGTGTTCTGAAAAATAGTAAGAAGTTGAGATCATTATGTTTTGTTTTTGATTTTTTCAGAGACAGGGTCTTTTCTGTCGCCCAGGCTGGCGTGCAGTGGTGTGACTGCAGATCACTGCAGCCTTGACCCTCCTGGGTTCAAGCCATCCTCCTGTTTTGGCCTCCTCAAATGCTGAGATTATAGGCCTGAGCCACAGCCCCTGGCCATGGTTTTTTTTTTTTTTTTTAATGACATGTTTCACTGAGAAACAGTATAGGTGCTTGTTATTGAAAAGTGAGGGCAGCCGGGCGCAGTGGCTCACAGCTGTAATCCCAGCACTTGGGGAGGCCGAGGTGGGCAGGTCATGAGGTCAGGAGTTTGAGACCAGCCTGGCCAACATGGCGAAACCCTATCTCTACTAAAAATACAAAAATTAGCTGGGCATGGTGCCACGTGCCTGTAATCCCAGCTACTCAGGAGGCTGAGGCAGGAGAATCGCTGGAACCCAGGAAGTGGAGGGTGAAGTGAGCTGAGATCGCACCATTGCACTCCAGCCCAGCGACAGAGTGAGACTCCGTCTCAAAAAAAAAAAGAAAGAAAGAAAGATGAGGGCGTTCGTAACTCCACACTCCATTTGCCTCCACTCAATTCCTCCTGAGTTTTGTAGCCCAGGCTGTTATTTTTATATTGTCCAGGTTTATAGCCCTTGCTTCTGTATCGTGGCTGTAGTGCCCGCAAGAATTTAGTATCAATTCAACATTTAAATACAGTCAGTGCTCACCAAAGTCCTTTTACCATTTCTGTGTCTGTTCATTGTGCTGTCCCTCTTAATCAGCTAGATTTCATTATCAGTCATTTTTTCAGAAGGACTCGAGTATTTCCTGAGTGTTTTTTTTTTGTGTCTGAGAATGTCTGCCCGTGGTCTTTATCTTTGAACAATATAGAGATATCTTGGCTGGGTATAATACTCTTAGGTTTATTTTCTTCCCCAACACTTTGCAGCTGTCGTTCCACCATCCCCTGCCTCACATGTGCTGCGGGGAAGCCTGAGGTCGGCTGATTTTTCCCCTTGTGGAGGCGTGTCCTTCCCTTCATGAATTTCTGAGGAATTCTTTCTTTTTGTCTCATAGTTCTTCTGCTTAACCAGACCATGTCTCAGAGTTGAATGTTTTGTGTTAAACTTTTAGTGTGCATGTATTCTTTGAGTTTCCAGGTGTGTGTGTGTGTGTGTGTGTGTATATATATATATATATATTTTTTTTTTTTTTTTTTTTCTTAAATGTAGTCTCAATCTGTTGCCCAGGTTGGAGTGCAGTGGTGTGATCTCAGCTCACTGCAACCTCCACCTCCCAGGTTCAAGTGATTCTCCCGCTTCAACCTCCCAGGTAACTGGGATTACAGGTGCCTGCCACCACGCTGGGCTAATTTGTTTTTGTATTTTTAGTAGAGACGGAGTTTCACCATGTTGGCCAGGGTGGTCTCGAACTCCTAACCTCAGGTGATCTGCCCGGCTCAGCCTCCCAAAGTGCTGGGATTACAGGTGTGAGCCACAGTGCACGGCCTGAATTTTTCTGATTATCTTATGCCTTTCCTATTTGTTGGTAATTTTGATTTCAGTAAACTGTTCTAGCTGTTTCTAACTTATTGATTAGTTTAGTAAAGATATTATTTTCATCTCCTAATTTTCTCTTAGTTTTGGAGTTTTCCTTTTTTTTTTTTTTATTTTTGAGATGGAGTCTCGCTCTGTTGCCCAGGCTGGAATGCAGTGGTGCGATCTCAGCTCACTGCAACCTCTGCCTCCCAGGTTCAAGAAATTCTCCTGTCTCAGCCTCCCGAGTAGCTGGGACTACAGGTGTGTGCCACCATGCCTGGCTAATTTTTGTATTTTTAGTAGAGACGGGGTTTCACTTTGTTAGCCAGGATGGTCTGGAACTCCTGACCTCGGGTGATCCGCCTGCCTCGGCCTCCCAAAGTGCTGGGATTACAGGCGTGAGCCACCGCGCCTGGCCTATATGCACTTATGTGACTGTGTCTCTGGCCCCCGTTATGTGAATGAGACTCTCCCATGTTGTGTGAGGCTGTGGGGTGTTAATTCTCATGGTGTGTGACATCCCTTTTGTGACTCTACCATGATTTATTCTCCATCCTGCGGGTGACGGGCATTTGGGTGGTTTCAGTTTTCTGACTATTATGGCTTGTTCTGCCATGAACATTCCTGGTACATATCCTTTGCATTTGTGTTGAAAGTTACCTATGCGTGTGAATCGCTGGGTATCAGGCATGCAAATGTCTGCACAGGTTTCCCTGTAGTAGATTCTCCCAAAGCATTTTTCACTTGGTGCTCCCACCAGCAAAGCCAGAGGCCCGGCTGTGTCACCTTCCCTCCCAGCACGGGGCTGTCTCTGTCCTTCTGTGGTGTGTAGTTTGCATTTCTCTGATGACTAATTGAGCACTTTGTCATACGTCTATGCGAAATTCCTCTTTTGAAAAATGCCCAAGTTGGCCTGGCCTGGTGGCTCACACCTGCAATCCCAGCACTTTCAGAGGCCGAGGCGAGTGGATCACCAGAGGTCAGGAGTTCGAGACCAGCCTGGCTAACTTGGTGAAACCCTGTCTCTACTAAAAATACAAAAAAAAATAGCCAGGTGTGGTGGCGGGTGCCTGTAGTCCCAGCTACTCGGGAGACTGAGGCAGGAGAAGCACTTGAACCCGGGAGGCGGAGGTTGCAGTGAGCTGAGATCACACACCAGCCTGGGCAACAGAGTGAGACTCTGTCTCCAAAAAAAAAAAAGAAAGAGAAAGAAGAAAAATGCCCATCTTGTGTCTGTTTTTTCATTTAGGTTGAATTTCTTTCAATGATTGCTAGGAGTGTTTAAAATATAGATTCTGGCTGTGAGTCCTTTGTCGGCTGTGTGATCCTGGATATCCACTCTCATCTGCACGTTACCTTTCCACTCCTTCAATAGTATTTTTGGATGAACAGAAGCTCTTAATTTTAACATAATCCAAATTATCAGTGTTTTGTGGTTAGGACTTTGGGTCCTGTTTAACAAAACTTTGCTGCTCCCAGATAAAAAAAAAATGTTGTCTACAAGCATCGTTTTACCTTTGACATGAATGGCTGCCTCCAGCTGGGGTGAGGCCTGAGGCAGGGATCAAGACGCACTTTTTTCAGTTGGATGCCCCCCACCCCCACCCTGCATTGCACGGCCACCGTTGTCTCAGCCCGGAGCCCGCTTGTGGGTCTGGGTCTGCACCGTTGGCCCGCCTGTCTCTCGTGTGTGTGCCCCGGGGCAGACTCTGTCTTCTGTGGATGGACGTGCCCTGTGCTGGCCAGGGCAGTCAGGTGCATCTTGTCCTTGCTCAGGCAGCTGTGCCCAGGTGTTCCCTTTGCTCTGATACAGTCAGCGAGGCCTGGATTCTCCCTCCTGGGCATTTGTCTTCCTCTCAGTCTGTAGTTGGAGGGTGGAGTTCTTGGATCCTGGACCCTGTCGGCAACCTGAGTCCACGGACCGTGCGGACCCCACTGCTCTGCCTGTCACCTGAGTCCACAGACCGTGCGGACCCCACTGCTCTGCCTGTCACCTGAGTCCACAGACCGTGCGGACCCCCACTGCTCTGCCTGTCACCTGAGTCCACGGACCGTGCGGACCCCACTGCTCTGCCTGTCACCTGAGTCCACGGACCGTGCGGACCCCACTGCTCTGCCTGTCACCTGAGTCCACGGACCGTGCGGACCCCACTGCTCTGCCTGTCACCTGAGTCCACGGACCGTGCGGACCCCACTGCTCTGCCTGTCACCTGAGTCCACGGACCGTGCGGACCCCACTGCTCTGCCTGTCACCTGAGTTCACAGACCTGACAGACCCCACTGCTCTGCCTGTCACCTGAGTCCATGGACCATGCGGACCCCACTGCTCTGCCGGTTACCCAGGGAAATGTCTTCTGTTCTGCAGCACACTTCACACACGCTGGTACCCCTGTTTCCTGGTGGCCTGGACCCCGTTTCCGTCTGGCAGCTGGGTCCCCGGTTCAGGCTCTTTCCCCTTGGAAGTTCCATTTCTCTCCAGGCAGGGGTAGAAGGAAGGCATCACCAGGCTAGCCCAGGATACGGTCGGGGCACAGCAGGGCCCTGCCTTTCTGCCATCCCAGCTGGTGTTTCCAACACCGGATTGTGTCCCTTCTCTGAGTGCTGAGTTTTCTGCCTTTTGCACATTTTTTTTTGTTTGTTTTTTGAGACAGAGTCTCACTCTGTCGCCCTGGCTGGAGTGCAATGGTGCCACATCGGCTCACTGCAACCTCTGCCTCCTGGGCTCAAGTGATTCTCCTGCCTCAGCCCCCCGAGTAGCTGGGATTACAGGTGTAACGTGCCCAGCTAATTTTTGTATTTTTAGTAGAGACAAGGGTTTCACCATGTTGGTCAGGCTGGTCTCAAACTCCTGACCTCAGGTGATCCGCCCGCCTTGGCCTCCCGAGTAGCTGGGATTACAGGCGTGAGCCAGCGCGCCCAGCCTTTTGCACATGTTTATTGGTGACAGGGAGGGGGGTGGATTAACTACACCAGATGCCACCAGCACATGTTTATTAGTGACAGGGAGGGAGGGGGATTAACTACACCAGATGCCACCACGTCTTGCCTCCCACCCTTTCCCCCAGCATGAGGCCCTCATTGTCTTCTCCAATCCTTTCTCCTGGCTGTTTCTTCAGTGTCCTTTTCCCAGCATGAAAGTCCCATTGTTCTTTCTTAGTTTCATTTTTGCTAAGAGCTAATAATAATAACCCTCACTTACTGAGAGGGGGAATCATCTTGAGAGAGGTTATGTTGTGAGGCCCAGAGAGGCTGAGCCACTCCCTCAAGACTACACAGTACGTGGACGCACCGGGGTGCAGGTGCAGGGCCTGGCCCTCCCCTCTGTTTCCAATGTTTAATGTTGGGAGAAGGCTCCACTGAGGGAGCTTTTCTTCCCGGAGAGGAGCATCAGAGCCTCTGTTACGGAAAGTGACACAGTTGCTGGGGTTTGCTCCTTCCTCTTTACCTTGGACAGATGTTCCCCTGGGACACGCGTGCCCACTCCATGCTCCTCTGGGGCACACGTGCATACTCCATCTCCCTCCGATTCTGCAGATCTTCCCCTGGACACACGTGCACACTCTGCTCCCCGGGAACACACGTGCACACTCCGTGCTTCCTCCAATTCTGCAGATCTTCCCCTGGACACACGTGCACACTCTCTGCTCCCCGGGGACACGTGTGCACACTCCGTGCTCCCTCCGATTCTGCAGATCTTCCCCTGGACACACGTGCACACTCTGCTCCCCGGGAACACACGTGCACATTCCATGCTCCCTCCAATTCTGCAGGTCTTCCCCCGGGGACACATGTGCACACTCCATCTCCCTCCAATTCTGCAGATCTTCCCCTGGACACGTGTGCACACTCTCTGCTCCCCGGGAACATGTGTGCACACTCCATCTCCCTCCAATTCTGCAGATCTTCTGGATACATGTGCACACTCTCTGGTCCCCGGGGACACGTGTGCACACTCCGTGCTCCCTCCCATTCTGCAGATCTTCCCCTGGACACATGTGCACACTCTCTGCTCCCCTGGACACGCATGCACACTCCATGCTCCCTCTAATTCTGCAGACAGAGGTAGATATGCCGCTTGATACAGCTACTCTTCTGGTTTCCCTTGGCAACCACCTCGAGATTTAAAACACGGTTTTTAAAGTCATCGCTTTCAAGTTTGAACTGAAAGTCAAATCATATTTTATCCTGCTTCTTTATAGTGCAATTCTTAAGGAGGAGATGGTTTTCTACTTCTTTTTTTTTTTTGAGATGAAGTTTTGCTCTGTCGCCCAGGCTGGAGTGCAGTGGCACGATCTCGGTTCACTGCAACCTCCACCTCCTGGGTTCAAGCGATTCTCCTGCCTCAGCCTCCTGAGTAGCTGGGATTACAGGCGCCCACCACCACATCCAGCTAGTTTTTTGTATTTTTAGTGGAGACGGGGTTTCACTGTCTTGCCCAGGCTGATCTTGAACTCCTGACCTCGTGATCCACCCGCCTTGGCCTCCAAAAGTGCTGGGATTACAGGTGTGAGCCACCGCATCCAGCCAGTTTTCTACTTCTTTATCTCCTGCGGTACCACTTGTGAGCAAATTAATTTTTAAAATACATTGCGTTTTAAAAATTGCGTCATAAATGTTTCTATGCGTTTGAAAATAACACCATTGCATTGTATCAAGTTTTCCCATTAGAAGCCCTCAATTCGGCCGCAACTCGCCTGTGTCCTGCAGGGTCCTCTCCCTGCCCTGATGACCCGTTACTTCTGGAACCCCAGCCCCAGGTGAACCTGATTTCCAGTGACGGGCTGGGAGAGGCTCAAAACAAGCCAGCCAGGTTTCTCCAGGCAGAGAGAGGGTCAGCTCTGGGGACTGGCGGCCTACCCATCGCCCCTGAGTCCCCTGTCACCAGGCTGTCCACCAGCCTGGCACCAGGCACCGCCGTGGTGCAGAGTGGACGCCGCTGGAGCAGGCAGACCCGCAGTCCTGCCTCATCCTGCCAGCCGCACCTGCTCACTGCTCCTCCTGCCCCAGGAGTGCAGGCTGCTCCGCGCTGGGTGCATTTGGAGTGAAGACAGCGGCAAGGGGCGTCAGAGGCAACAGTGGAATCAGCTGGTATGTGCTGGCTGTGGGTACTGTTCACATTCCGAGATGTTTTTAACCTTTATTTTAAACATTATTCCCAGGATTCTTCAGCTTAATTAGCTCTATACACACAAAACCTGAAAAGAGCAACAGCATCCAAAGGCCTTGGGCATAAAAATATTAGAGATCTAGACTTTATCAAACAAAACAATTTTTAAATTTTTTTTGAGACAGAGTCTCACTCTGTTGCTCAGGCTGGACTTGGCTCACTGCAACCTCTGCCTCCTGGGTTCAAGCAATTTTCCTGCCTCAGTGTCCTGAGTAGCTGGGATTACAGGCATGCACCACCATGCCCGGCTAATTTTTGTATTTTTAGTAAAGACGGGGTTTCACTATGTTGGCCAGGCTGGTCTCGAACTCCTGACCTCAGGTGATCCACCTGCCACGGCCTCCCAAAGTGCTGGGATTACAGGCGTGAGCCACCACACCCGGCCCAAACAAAACTGTTTGTTTATTTATTTATTTATTTTTGAGACGGAGTCTCGCTTTGTCACCCAGCTGGAGTGCTGTGGCGTGTTCTCAGCTCACTGCACCCTCCGCCTCCCAGCTTCAAGCACTTCTTCTGCCTCAGCCTCCTGAGTAGCTGGGATTACAGGCGCCTGCCACCATGCCTGGCTAATTTTTTGGTATTTTTAATGGAGATGGGGTTTCACCATGTTGGTCAGGCTGGTCTCGAACTCCTGACCTCGTGATCTACCCGCCTCGGCCTCCCAAAGTGCTGGGATCACAGGCGTGAGCCACCGCGCCCGGCCCAAAACAATTTTTAAAAGTGGTCATGAGGGCCAGGCATGGTGGCTCACGCCTGTAATCCCAGCACTTTGGTATCGCTTGAGCTCAGGAGTTCAGACCAGCCTGGGAAACATAGGGAAACCTCATCTCTACAGAAAGTTTAAAAATTAGCTGGGCGTGATGGTGACTTAGTGTGTTTTGGGCCCCAGCTGGCAGAGAGAAGGATGGACTGATGGACGCTCAGCACCAGGAAACAAAAACTTTCAGGGATGTAAAGTCTTTTTTGAAAGCAGGTCTGGCTTATTGCCCAGGCTGGAGTGCAGTGGTGCGATCACAGCTTAATGGAGCTTTGACCTCCTGGGCTCAAGCAGTCCTCTCACCTCAGCCCCACAGTTGGCTGGGACTATAGGTGCATGCCACCATGCCCGGCTAATTATTTTATTTTTAGTAGAGAGAGGGTCTTGCTATGCCACCCAGGCTTGTCTTGAATTTCTGGGCTCAAGCGATCCTCCTGCCTTGGCTTCCCAAAGTGTTGAGATTACAGGCATGAGCCACCGCGCCTGGCTGGAGGCGTAAAGTCTTGAAGGCACCTGCCCTGCGTGATCGGCAGCCAGTCAGGAGAGCTGGTTATCCGGGAACCCTGTGCTTCACTTCTCAGTCTCTCCGAGGATGCCAGCACCTCTCACAGAAGCTGGCGGCCATGTCCTGGAGAGAGAGCCCCAGAAAGCTGTCAGTGGAGAACAACAAGGCCATTGTAACAGATCTTGGGGTTTTCTCAGCTAGGAATGAGCCTCAGGCTGTTTTTACTTTATGTGGGTTATGTATCCCGACCTCTTGCAGCTGATAATTAATTAATTACCCTCCCCGAAATGTGACTCAGCGAAGTTTGCTCATGAATTTGAATCAACTGGTGTGTTATTTATATTTGTGACTTGTGATAGAACTGGCATTTTGTTTGACTAAAAATAAAAGTAAAAACAAGTTTACAGAGGCGTAAATATACATATTAAACTCTAGTGACCCTAATACATAAGGCCAGAAGTTATTATCTTAATAAGAAAGAGTAAATAGATAAGTATGAAGAGTATGAAATTTTCTCTTAGATTAATAACATCCTTCTGGAAATAAAGTCTGTTTCTTCCAGCCCAGGATGCCATGTATGTTTGAGGAGAGAACGCTGTAGTACACTCGCGGGTTCAAATCCCGTCGTGTTGGTTTGACGTTGGAGAGACACAGAGGCCAGCATCATCAGATCTGGGCATCATTGGGGGTGTGGGAGGGGCCCACAAACAAGAGTCTTCCATGCCCTTGACCTCTGAGCACCCTTCCCCCCAGCACTGGACAGGAGAGTCTTCCATGCTTCTGAGCTCTGAGCACCCTTCCCCCCAGCACTGGACGGGAGGGTCTTCCACGCCCCTGAGCTCTGAGCATCCTTCCCCCCAGCACTGGACGGGAGGGTCTTCCACGCCCCTGAGCTCTGAGCACCCTTCCCCCCAGCACTGGACGGGAGGAGCGTGGAGGAAGGTGGGGGGCTCCAGAGCTGCTGAGTGAAGTGGCTTTTGGATGGGCTGCTGTGACTAATGGAAAAGAGCTGCCGAGTGAAGGGGTTTTTGGACAAATTGAAACAGAGATTTACTCTCTCACAGTTCTAGAGACCAGAAGCCCAGAATGAAGGTGTTGCCTGGGCCATGCTCCCTCGGCAGGCTCTAAGCAGAGACCCTTCCTGACTCCCCCAACTTCTGGGGTGCTGCTGGCAGCCTTCAGCATTCCGTGGCAGCACCGTTGCAGTCCCTGCTGTCTGTCATCACAGAGCCTTCTCTCCTGGGTGTCTGTGTCCCCAAATCTCTCTGTGCTTATAAGAACACTAGCCATTGGATTTAGGGTCCACCTAACTCAGTATGACCTCATCTTAACTTGATTACATCTGAAAAGACCCTTGGCCAGGCACAGTGGCTCATGCCTATAATCCCATCACTTTCGGAGGCCGAGGCAGGTGGATCACTTGAGATCAGGAGTTCGAGACCAGCCTGGCCAACATGGTGAAATCCCATCTCTACTAAAAATACAAAAATTAGCTGGGTGTGATGGCAGGTGCCTGTAATCTCAGCTACTTAGGAGGCTGAGGCAGGAGAATCACTTGAACCCGGGAGGTGGAGGTTTCAGTGAGCTGAGATCGTGCCACTGCACTCCAGCCTCCAGCCTGGATGACAGAGTGAGACTTTGTCTCAAAAAACAAAAAAAAGAAGGCTGGGTGCGGTGGCTCATGCCTGTAATCCCAGCACTTTGGGAGTCTGAGGCAGGCAGATCACGAGGTTAGCAGTTCGAGACCAGCCTGGCCAACATGGTGAAACCCCATCTCTACTAAAAATACAAAAATTGGCTGGGTGTGGTGGTGGGCGCCTGTAATCCCAGCTACTTGGGAGGCTGAGGTAGGAGAATCGTTTGAATCCAGGAGGCGGAGGTTGCAGTGAGCTGAGATTGCACCATCACACTCCAGCCTGGGTGACCGGGCGAGACTCCGTCTCAAAAAAAAAAAGAGGAGAAGAGATCCTGTTTCCAAATCAGGTCACATTCTGAAGTTCTGGGTGAATGTGAGCCTTTGGGGGACACTTCAACCCAGTATAGATAGATGGTGAAACCTGAGAGGACAGTTTCATTCTCATGAAGGAAGAGCTGGGCACCCAGGGACCCTGTGGGTCCCCTCTTCTTGGAGTTTCAGCACTGGAGCCCCTGGCCCTGTTCGCTCCTGTTGGCTGGGGCCCTGGATGGGCCCCTAGGACCTGCCCCGGAGGCAGGCTGGGTGCCTGGGGCCCGCCCCATCTGAGTGTTTCACTGCTGGGCTGTCTCCGTGGGACCCTACGGGCTACATAGCTCATTCTGCCGGTCGTCCATGCTTGGGGTTGGAGCACTGAAGCTTTGTCCCTGTGTGCGGCGAAGGAGTTGGTGACTCTAAGGAGGCCCCAGGAATGTGCATTTAAGTGCACGGCCACATTTGAGAACCACTGCGTGTGCTGTCTCTTTCCACGGTGTTTCTCCTCCTCCTCCCTCCCCATCCTCCTTTTCCCTTCTGGCCCATTTCCCCCTCCCCCTCCCGCCCCCTCCCTCCTCCCGCCCCCCTCCCTCCCCCCTCCCCCTCCTTCCCCCTCCCTCCCCCTCCCTCCCCCTCCCTCCCCCTCCCTTCCCCTCCCTCCCCCTCCCTCCCCCTCCCTCCTCCCGCCCCCTCCCCATTCCTTTCCTCTCCCGCTTCCTCTCTGGTTTTATTGAGATATAGTTTACTTACAGTAAAATTTCTGCCTTCTTGAGTTTTTTTTTTTTCCTTTTTTGAGACAGAGTTTCACTCTTGTCACCCAGGCTGGAGTGCAATGGCGTGATCTCGGCTCACTGCAACCCCTGCCTTTGGATTCAAGCAATTCTCCTGCCTCAGCCTCCTGAGTAGCTGGGATTATAGGTGCCCGCCACCACGCCCAGGTAATTTTTCTATTTTTAGTAGAGATGGGGTTTTGCCATATTGGCCAGGCTGGTCTCGAACTCCTGACCTCAGGTGATCCGCCCGCCTCGACCTCCCAGAGTTCTAGGATTACAGGCGTGGGCCACCATGCCTGGCCCCTTCTTGAGTTTTGACAAAGACAGTTGTGTGATCACCATCACAGTCAGGATGGAGAACACCTCCACCATGCAGAAGTTTCCGCAGCCTCTTTGTAGGCAACCCCTCCCCAGCCCCAGCTCCTCAGCCTCCAATGTGCCTGCATCCCAGAGGCCTTTGAGCCTGGCTCCCGTCACTCAGCAGCCCTGAGCCTCTGAGGCCATCTGACTTGTCAGGTGCGCCAAGAGCTCATTGCTTTTGATTGTGGGACAGTAGAGATGAACCACAGTCCGTCACCCACCCACCCTCTGAGGAGGGTTTGGGTGATTTCCAGCTTTTGGCGATCTATGAAGAAAGCCACTGTACACGTTTATGTACTCGTTTTTGTGCAAACTTGTTTTTATTTCACTTGGGTAAAATATCCAGGGGTGGAGTTGCTGGGTCATATGATAAATGAATGACTAACTTTACAAGAAACTGCCAAACCCTTTTCCACACTGACCACACCGTTTGCATCCCTGTCAGCAGTGTGTGAGTGTTTCAATTGTCAACATTCTTTGGTTTTGTTTTTTTAAATGTTAGCCACTCATAGGTGTGCAGTGGTATCTCATTGTAATTTTTTTTTTTTTTTTTTTTTTTTTTTTGAGACAGAGTCTCTCTCTCTCTCACCCAGGCTAGAGTGCAAAGGCGCGATCTTGGCTCACTGCAACCCCTGCCTCCCGGGTTCAAGTGATTCTCCTGCCTCAGCCTCCCGAGTAGCTGGGATTACAGGTGCCTGCTACTACACCCAGCTAATTTTTGTATTTTTAGTAGAGACAGGGTTTCACCACGTTGGCCAGGGTGGTCTCGAACTCCTGACTTCAGGTGATCCACCTGCCTCGGCCTCCTAAAGTGCTGGGATTACAGGGGTTAGCTGCTGCGCCTGGCCAGTATTTTATTGTAATTTTAATTTGCATTTCCTGTGCTCATATACCATCCTCGTATTCTCTTTGGTGAAGTGTTTTTTTCAGATCTTTTGCCCAATTTTTCTTTTCTTTTCTTTTTTTTTGGAAACGGTGTCTTGCTCTGTTGCCCAGGCTGGAGTGCAGTGGTGCAGTCATAGCTCACTGCAGCCTCCACCTACTGGGCTCAAGTGATCCTCCCCCGTGTTTCCCCAGTAGCTGGACTCCAAGTGCACACCACCAGGCCTGGCTAATTGAACAAAGAAAAGTTTTGTAGAGATGAAGGTCTCACTATATTGTCCAGACTAGCCTTGAGAGATCCTCAAGAGATCCTGGGCTCAAGAGATCCTCCGACCTCGGCCTCCCAAAGTGGTGGGATTACAGTTGTGAGCCACTATGTCTGGCCTCTTTTGCTTATTTTGAAAAACCTGAATTGTTTATTTTTTTTATTGAATTTTGAGAATATTTAAATATGTTCTGGATGTAAGTCTTTACCCAGAAATGTGTTTTCAAGTATTTTCACCCAGTCTGTGCCTTTCCTTTCCATTTAGTATCTTTTAAAGAATAAGAGTTTTTACTTTTGAAGAAATCCAGTTGATCAATTTTTTTCTTTTATAGACCATCCTTTTAATGTCATATCTAAGAAATCTTTGCCTAAGCCAAAGTCACAAAGATTTTCTTCTAGAAATTTTATAATTTTAGATTTTACATTTATGACTATGGTCCAATTTGGGGTTTTTTTTGTTTTGTTTTTTGAGATGGAGTCTCACTCTAACCCAGGCTGGAGTGCAGTGGCACCATCTTGGCTCACTGCAAGCTCCACCTCCCGGATTCAAGCGATTCTCCTGCCTCAGCCTCCCGAGTACCTGGGATTACAGGCGTGTGCCACCACGCCCGGCTAATTTTTGTATTTTTAGTAGAGACGGGGTTTCACCTTGTTGGCCAGGATGGTCTCGATATCCTGACCTCGTGATCTGCCTGCCTCAGTCTCCCAAAGTGCTGGGATTACAGGCATGGGTCACCGTGCCCAGCCGGGTTCGTTTTTTAATATAGTGTGAGGTACAGATTGAGATTCGTTACTTTTGCACAGGGATGTCTAATTGTTCCAGCAGCATTTGTTGAAAAGACTATTCTTTATTGTATGGCCTTTGCACTTCGGTCAAACATCAATTGGCCATTTTTGTGTGGACCTATTTCTAGACTCAATTCTGTTCCATTTTTCTATTCATGTATTTTTTATACCAGTACCATACTGTGTTGATTAAATATATAGTAAGTCTTCAGTTTGAGGAGTCTGAGTCTTCCAGCTTTGCTCTTCTGACTTTCCTTTTAAATGTTGGCTTTGTTGATTTCTACCAAGAAAAGTCCTGCTAGGATTTTTGGTTGGGACTAAAACTATAGATCAATTGGGGAGACTTGTCATCTTAACAATACTGATTCTGTCAATCATGAACATGGTATGTCTCTCCATTTATTTAGGTCGTCTTTGATTCCTTTTATTAGTGGTTTGTAGCTTTTAATATATAGATCTTGCACTTTTTTTTAGATTTATACTCAAGTATTTCATGGTTTGGGGGCTACTGTACCTAGTGCTATTTAATTTCAATTTCTGATTGTTTACTGCTAGTATTTAAAAATACAACTGTTTTTTTCCATGTTGGCCTTGTATATTGTGATCTTACTAAATTCACTTATTAGTTCTAATAGCTTTCTTATTGGTTTTTGGAGAGGTGTATGTGCGTGCGTGCGTGCCTGTGTGTGCGTGCGTGCATGTGTGTGTGTGTGTACAGTAATGTCATCTGGTAATCGAGATGGTTTAATCTGCATGCCTTTTCTTTCTTTTTGTTGCCTTATTGCCCTGGTTAGAACTTCCAAAATGACATTGAATTGGAGTGGTAAGAGTGGATATTTTCATGGGGAAAATATTTTCTCATTTTCATGGGGAAAGCGTTCTGTTTTTTACCATTAAGTAAAATGTTAGCTTTGAGGTTCTTTTTTTAAGATGGACTTTATCAGGTTAAGGGAGTTCTATTCCTAGTTTGCTGAGAGCTTTTGTCATGAACAGGCGTTGGATTTTGTCAAATGCTGCCTCACTGAGATCACGTGGGTTTTTCTTTTTTGATTTATTGACGTGATAAATTGCACTGATAGATTTTCAAAGGTCGAACCAACTTTGCATTCCTACGATAACAGATTGCTGAATTTGGTATATTTTTTATTGACGGATTCATCTCTTTTACTTTATATTTTTACTTTTAATTTATTGTATAGTAAGTTATTTTAATGATTGGAATCACAGTGCTAGAGAAATCCCCCATCTGAACCCAGTTCTGGTGGCTCCAAAGCCTCCACACAGAGCCTTGAGATGCTTTGCTTCAGGGTTGTTTGTCTCACACTCAGGGCCTGGGTCGCTGGGTGAGGCTGTGCTCATCCAAGCAGAGGGGCTTTTTTCCCTACACGGTGTCCGACTGCACTGGTTAACTACTGCTTCCTGTATTAGGAGACTTCTGCCACACGGCTGCTTCTAACTGTTCAGAGGTATTACTCTCGTTTGCCTTTTTGTCTAGAAATGTAATATTTCCTACCATAGGTAAGTTATGTTCCCTAGGAGAGCCAGCAATCTTTGAGTTATATAAATTGATTTTTAGCCAAATCTTCACTAAGGAGTTGGGGGTGGGGGAGCTCATTTACTGCTTACCTACCAAAAACTCATGTTTTTTGAGTTAATATATTATCACATGTAGTGTTTTGGCAACTGTGTTCAATGTATATGAAGCAGATATATTTGCCTTCATTTTTAGCTAATTTTCTCTCAAACATCATTTTCTTTTTTCTTTCTTTTTTTTTTTTTTTTGAGACAGAGTCTTGCTCTGTTGCCCAGGCTGGAGTGCAGTGGCACAATCTCAGCTCACTGCAGCCTCTGCCTCCCGGGTTGAAGTGATTCTCCTGCCTCAGCCTCCTGAGTAGCTGGGACTACAGGCACATGCCACCAAGCCCGGCTAATTTTTGTATTTTTAGTACAGACGGGGTTTCACCATGTTGGCCAGGCTGGTCTCAAACCCCTGACCTTGTGATGCGCCTGCCTCGGCCTTCCAGAGTGCTGGGATTAAAGGCATGAGCCACCGTGCCTGGCCCAGAAATTATATTTTAGAATTAAAACATTTGTATCAATACTTCATATGAAAAATGTTAAAATTACATATATCATTGTATGTATTACTATTATGTAGAAAGAAAATCATATATATACATAAACAGTGAAATGAACTACACTGAAATATTAATTGTGGTTGTCCATGGGTGATAAGATTGTAGTGGTAAATATTTAGTGCCAAGCATGAATGACTTGATTTTAAATAAGCTTTTTCATATACAATATTTTTTTAACTTCAGAAGCAAAGAGTGTCAGGCAGCCTTGGTGGGGTGGCCTCCTGGAACCCTCCAGCCTCCAGCCAGGCCTTTGAGTTGAGAAGCTCACACATGTGGAGGAACTGCCATCCCATCCCCTGAGTGGCCCCGCCCAGAGCTCACACCCCTCTTTGGCAGGTGGTGGCCATGGCGGATGGGGCTCCTGCCTGCGACCCAGGGCCAGGGCAAGACTGGATCGTATGGCCACTCCCCTGGGTGTATGGGAACTTAGGAGAGACCCAGGCCCTAGTGTGGGATCCAAGGCTGCATGAGACCTCCGTGAGAGAGGTCACCCCACCCTGAGAGCCCAGGCCTGCCTGAGTTGAGCCCTCGAACCCTGCCAGGCCTCCAGTCTGAGCAGGATGGGCCAGCCCGAGGACAGCTGCCCCCTTCTCAGGCCCTGGGAGTTATGGTCACAAGATGTCCAGCCCCACAACCATCCTCAGGGAATCCAGCACTCTGATGGGTTGTGAGGGGAGCTCTGGGATCTGGCCCCTCTGTCCCTCCCAGAGCCACTGTGGCTGCCTTGATCCCCCTTCCCCAAGACGATGTCCCTTTGTGAGCCTCCCACCACTGCGTTCACTCCGCAGCAGCTGCCACGCTCCAGGACACTGCTTCTGGGCCGTGTTCCTTCGTGTTTCCAGGTGTCCTGTGGTGGTGACAGCTCAATGGAGGCTGCCCCCTGCCCTGTGCTCAATGGAGGCTGCCCCCTGCCCTGTGCTCGGTGGAGGCTGCCCCCTGCCCTGTGCTCGGTGGAGGCTGCCCCATGCCCTGTGCTTGGTGGAGGCTGGCCCATGCCCTGTGCTTGGTGGAGGCTGGCCCATGCCCTGTGCACTGTGACCTGCAGGTGCTTAGTGACCGGGTGGGGCAGTGGTGGCCGCACAGGGTTGGCGTGGCCTCTGCAGCACTTGTCCAGCCTGATGCTGGTCCCAGGCCTCACCTTTTGGGAGTTTAGTGTCCTAAGACAAAGGTGATTTAAAATAAATAAGGCTTGTGGCAGCCGGGCACGGTGGCTCACACCTGTAATCCTAGCACTTTGGGAGGCCAAGGCGGGCGGATCACGAGGTCAGGAGATCGAGACCATCCTGGCTAACACGGTGAAACCCCGTCTCTACTAAAAATACAAAAAATTAGCCGGGCGTGGTGGCGGGCGCCTGTAGTCCCAGCTACTCCGGAGGCTGAGGCAGGAGAATGGCATGAACCCAGGAGGCGGAGCTTGCAGTGAGCCGAGATCGTGCCACTGCACTCCAGCCTGGGCGACAGAGTGAGACTCCGGCTCAAAACAAACAAACAAACCAAAAAACACAGAAAGGGAGCTGCTTTCACGAAAACCACACACGTAAAGTCAGATGTGAGCATTTTACAGTGCAGGTGTAAAGTGGCGTTTAATCACCACCACACTGCAGCATCAGCACCGGCCGCTTCCAGGAGCCCTGTGCTGTCCAGTGGCCATTCGCCCTGCCCCGCCCTCTGTGCCGGAGACCGCCAGTCTGCTTTCTGGCTTTCCGGTGTTACAGATTTCTCAAAAGCTGGGCTGAGAGATGAATACGTCTGTACATTGTATTGAATCAATATTTGCACCATCAACAGATCCTCGCTTGTGAAGGCAGAGTTATGCCACTTACTAAAATAGAATTAAGCAGGTGGTAGATGACTTAAAACGGATTCCTAAAATATTTACTCATTATGCAGCTACAAGTGTAGAGAATGGTGTGGCATTTGACTTCCCCCTTTTTTGTTCTTTTTTTTTAGAAGGTTAAAATTATCTTTTTGTCCCTGTTTTCTGACTCACTCAGTGAACATTCTGACGGGCTTTGTTCTAAAAGCTTTGTATATCTTTATTATATTTTGATGGACAGAGTACGTGGTAAGTTAATCAGCTAAGTGCAGTGAGCTTGAATTGTTTTATCCTAACGCTAACACTGCTGATGTCAAAAATGTTTGTTAGTTTCTTGTGGACCAAAATGTAAGGTAACACAGAGAAGGAGAAACGGTAAATAACGAAAGAGCAAACACACAGATGGGAGATAAGGTTAAAAAAAAAAAAAAAAAAAAAGACACTGCAGAGAATGAAACAAAATGGCTCCATCAATGGGTTTATGAAAAGAAGAGTCTTCTCACAAATTGAATTTGAACATAGCTATGAAAGGATATGGTTTGAGGATTTCTCTAGGCAGACATGGCTGCGTTAGAGGGTTTATCTTTGGAACAGCATTGATTTTAGAGAAAAAAAGAGAGACTTGAAATGAGATTGGTCGTTGCTCGCTGGGCCCAGTGTCCAGACGTTGTGGGCCGTTGCTGAGGGGTGGAGAAGAGGCCCTGGGTCAGGTGCAGGGGTCGGGCAGGTGCAGCACCACAGCATCACTGACGCCCTCATCTGGGGTCAGAGGACCCCAAATCTGGGGGTTCCAGCAGACTTCAAGTGTCCTCCACAAAGAGGATGCGGGCTCTCTGTAGAGCCAGGCCACCTGTGCCTGGAAACCCCAAACGCTTGGGTGCTGGCCCTGGAGATGGGTGGTGGACGAGGATTGGAAGGTGGACACGGGAAGGCAGGTTCCCAATGGGAAAGGCCGAGTCCACAGGGACAGAGACGCAGCATCAGGGCTGATGGAGAGCCACAACACAGGCCGCCTCTGGGCCTCGGACCTGTGGCAAGGGGGATGCATCAGGGAAGGGCCAGAGTGGGCTGAGCTGGCCACTGCAGGACGGGCCACCTCCTGGAAGCAGCTTGGCTTGTAATGCTTTCTGCCCTGCTGGGACAGGAGAAACCAGTCATTGGTTTTAGCTTTTTCTGTGGGGAATCTCATTGTAATTAGCTTTTACGACGGGCTGAGAACCTGGGACTTGGAAGAAATTCAACTTTTAGTTAAGGTATTAATTCAAAGATAGCTTGAACATTAATTGTTTAAATTAGTAGGCTGGCCGGGTGCGGTGGCTCACGCCTGTAATCCCAGCACTTTGGGAGGCCGAGGCGGGTGGATCACGAGGTCAGGGGTTCGAGACCAGCCTGACCAACATGGTGAAACCCCGTCTCTACTAAAAATACAAAAATTAGCTGGGCGTGCTGGCGGGCGCCTGTAGTCCCAGCTACTCAGGAGGCTGAGGCAGGAGAATTGCTTGAACCCCAGGAGGTGGAGCTTGCGGTGAGCCAAGATCACACCACTGCACTCCAGCCTGGGCGACAGAGTGAGACTCCATCTCAGAAAAAATAAAAAAATAAATAAATTAGTAGGCTGCCGGCCGGGCGCGGTAGCTCACGCCTGTAATCCCAGCACTTTGGGAGGCTGAGGCAGGTGGATCACCTGAGGTCAGGAGTTTGAGACCAGCCTGACCAATATGGTGAAATCTCATCTGTACTAAAATAAAAAATTATCCAGGTGTGATGGCAGGCACCTGTAATCCCAACTACTGGAGAGGCTGAGACAGGAGAATCGCTTGAATCCAGGAGGCGGAGGTTGCAATGAGTTGAGATCACGCCATTGCATTCCAGCCTGGGCGACAGAGCAAGACTCCATCTCGAAAAAGAAAAATCAGTAGGCCACTGAAGCAGAGATGTCAAACTGGCGGGGGTAAGCCTCAAAATAGGACCCAACCGAATGCAAAGGGAATGGTGCTTTGTGGGGGTGGCTGGGAAGAGCTGAGCGACTCGCCTCGGAATTGGTGTGGGGTGGGGAGAGGCTGTTGAAGGTGAGGGGTGCCCTCACTGTGTGGGGGGGAGAGGCTGTTGAAGGAGAGGGGTGCCCTCACTGTGTGGGGGGGAGAGGCTGTTGAAGGTGAGGGGTGCCCTCACTGTGTGGGGGGGAGAGGCTGTTGAAGGAGAGGGGTGCCCTCACTGTGTGGGGTGGGGAGAGGCTGTTGAAGGTGAGGGGTGCCCTCACTGTGTGGGGGGGAGAGGCTGTTGAAGGAGAGGGGTGCCCTCACTGTGTGGGGGGGAGAGGCTGTTGAAGGAGAGGGGTGCCCTCACTGTGTGGGGGGGAGAGGCTGTTGAAGGAGAGGGGTGCCCTCACTGTGTGGGGGGGAGAGGCTGTTGAAGGAGAGGGGTGCCCTCACTGTGTGGGGGGGAGAAGCTGTTGAAGGTGAGGGGTGCCCTCACTGTGTGGGGGGGAGAGGCTGTTGAAGGAGAGGGGTGCCCTCACTGTGTGGGGGGGAGAGGCTGTTGAAGGAGAGGGGTGCCCTCACTGTGTGGGGGGGAGAAGCTGTTGAAGGTGAGGGGTGCCCTCACTGTGTGGGGGGGAGAGGCTGTTGAAGGAGAGGGGTGCCCTCACTGTGTGGGGGGGAGAGGCTGTTGAAGGTGAGGGGTGCCCTCACTGTGTGGGACCCCAGATGTTTGGGGAGGAGTTGGAGCCTTTGCTGAGCCGACGTGGACTGCTGGCAGCAGGTGCACAGACTTTGAGGAGCTGTGGTGAGTGCATCCCACGAGGCGGTCGGTTCCCCATTCGTAGCCAAGGAAACGGAGACCCAGGGGAGATGGAGGAAGACGCTGGTGTTGGGACTGGATTTTATCCCAGGCCTCAGGCTGCAGCGTCTGTGCTTTACCAGCCCTGTGGGGTCCTCACCGTCTCGTACCAGGAGACTCAGGGTACCAGGGGCTTCAGGTTGTCGCCGTTGCCGCCTCTCCCCGCCGGTGAGAAGGACCCACGTGTTTTCAAGGTTTTATCTCCCCACCTGTCTGCAAGAGAGTGAATGTTTGTGACCCCCCAAATTCGGGTGCTGAAACCTAATCCCAAGGTGATGGTGTTAGAAGATGGGGCTATTGGAAGGTGATTAGGTCACGTGGGGCTTTGTGGATGGGATGAGTGAAGCGTCTAAGAGCTCCCTCGCCCCTCCAGCTAGGGGAGGACATGGGGAAAAGACACCTCCATGAACCAGGAGCCCTCGTCAGATACTGGCTCTGCCTGGACCTTCATCTAGAACTTCCAGCCCCCAGAACTGTGATGACGAGTTTCTGTTGTTTAGGAGCTGCCTAGTTTATGGTATTTTCATTATGGCAACCCCACTGGCTAAGGCACTACCCCTGCCTTGCTCCACCCCCAGTTCTGAATTATGGGGTAAAGAGAGTGCCATCCATGGCAGCAGAACAGATTCGGGAGAAGGGCCAAGTGCTGCTCTGATGGAAGCCAGCGCTTGGTGGAGACCATGTCAGACAGGCGGCTGTCATTGTCCTTTCAAAGCTGGTCACTTGCCAGGGCAGGTTGTGGGTGTGGGTTATGCATCCGGGCTGTGCTAATGGGAACTGCCAGCTGAAGAAGTCACTGAGTTCAGTTTTGGTCATGATGGTGAATAATGAAATCATTATCATTGAGTTCGATTTTATTTCCAGTTCTTGTTTATTGTTAGTGAAATTCCGGGATGTGGAGGTCATTGTACTTTGCTTGGGGAAGATGTGAAAATGCATCCTTTGTAGCTTTTCCCAGTTTGGGGGGTCAGATGTTCTCTGTCTCTCTCTCCAGTCATTGTGCTTTGTGGGTTTATCTATCAGACATTTTGGTGCAAACAAGAAAATGAACTCAAAATAGCTTAAGCACAGAGGAATGTGTTGCCTCACACAGCTGGCAGGTTGAGGGGCAGGTGTAGTTTCAGGCATGGCTGGATCCTGGTGCCTGAACGATGCCGTCAGGATTATCTCGTGTTGTTCTTTCTCCTCTGCCTACTCCCTGCACACACCCTGGCCCTGCTTTCTTCTGTGTTAGGTTCATTCTTGGGTTCGTTCTTCCCACCTGGGGAGGAAGCTGGCCGGCAGCAACTCCAAACTATACAACGTTGCCTGTGATGCCAGAGTGAGGCAGGTGACAAGGAGGCCCCCCCTCCCCCGTTCAGTCAGTCATTCCCCAAGTGTTTTAGGTTGTTGCTTTTTCTTTTCTTTTTCTTTTTTTAAGACGAGTCTTGCTCTGTCGCCCAGGCTGGAGTGCAGTGGCGTGATCTCGGCTCACTGCAAGCTACGCCTCCTGGGTTCACGCCATTCTCCTGCCTCAGCCTCCCGAGTAGCTGGGACTACAGGCATCCGCCACCACACTCGGCTAATTATTTTTTTTTTTTTGTATTTTTAGTAGAGACGGGGTTTCACCGTGTTAGCCAGGATGGTCTCAATCTTCTGACCTCGTGATCCACCCGCCTCGGCCTCCCAAAGTGCTGGGGTTACAAGCATGAGCCACCGCACCCGGTCTTTTCTTCTGAGATGGAGTTTTGCTCTTTTTTGCCCAGGCTGGAGTGCAATGGTGTGATCTCGGCTCACTGCAACCTCCGCCTCCCAGGCTCAAGTGACTCTCCTGCCTCAGCCTCCTGAGTAGCTGGGACTACAGGCACCTGCCACCACACTCGGCTAATTTTGTATTTTTAGTAGAGTTGGGCTTTGACCATGTTGGCCAGGCTGGTCTCAAACTCCTGACCTCAGGTGATCTGCCCGCCTCAGCCTCCCAAAGTGCTGGGATTACAGGTGCGAGCCACTGCGCCCGGCCAGGTTGTTGCATTTTCTAGTTTGTCCAGTGTTGATAGTCACAAAATAAGAAAGATCTTGGACATTGAAAACAATAATTTCAAACAAGGGATTAAAGTTAAAACGAGATGAATTCCCAGAATGCTGAGAAAAAGAGAGAGAGATGCAAAATCAGACAAGAAAGGCAGGAAACAGGCTCAGGAGGCCCAGTATCTGATTAATCACATCCCAGAAGGAGAGAACAAATTATCCCAGAAGGTTCCCCAAAATTGAGATTTGTGTCTCCAGATTGAAAGGCCCACGGAGTGGTCAGCCTGGCCACGGAGATCCCTACAGCAAGACCCACAAGGCGTGCGGTTTCAGAGAAGCCCCTCCGTGCCCACCAGGAGGAAAACCAGGTTGCATTCAGAGGGTCAAGAATGAGTTTACGGCCGATCTCAAAAGGAACTCTGGAATGACGTGAACGTGTTTAAGGGAAAAGCATCTTCTCCCTCAATGACATGCCTGTCCAAACACAAGGAAGAGTGAGGGCAGCCTAAAGACATTTTCAGACGTGCAAAGTCTCAGATACTACCTTCTTCCATGCACCTTTCTCAGGAATTGAAAAGAGGAGTCAGCTAAGAGAGGGAAGGATGGAATCCAGCAGTAAGCGAGTGAGGGCCCCAGGGCAACCGTCCTCCCGGTCCAGATGGGAGCAGGACGGAAGGTCTGGAAAGTTGCCCCAAAGAAAGTGAAATTCTTGAATGTTTGCAGGTACCGAGAGCAGATTTAGATAGTTGGGGAAAATTATAGTGATGAATTAGTAATAAATGCAGAGAAAACTGAGCAAGTAAACATGGGGCAATTTTTTTTTTTTTTTTTTTTTGACAAGAGTCTCACTCCATCACCCAGGCTGGAGTACAGCAGCGTGATCTCAGCTCACTGCAACCTCTGCCTACTGGGTTCAAGCGATTTTTCTGCCTCAGCCTCCCAAGTAGCTGGGACAGGCACCCGCCACCACGCCTGTCTAGTTTTTGTATTTTTAGTAGAGGTGAGGTTTCACCATGTTGGTCAGGCTGGTCTCGAACTCCTGACCTCAGATGATCCACCTGCCTTGGCCTCCCAAAGTGCTGGGATTACAGGCATAAGCCACCATGCCTGGTACAATGAGGCAATTTTTAACTCCAGTAAAAACAAAAATTCGTACATGAAGGAAAAATAAACATTGTATACCATATCGTGGTTCAGCTGGGGATGGCGTCTACCTGGTATCATTTTCTGTTGCTGTAACAGAATACCACAAACTGGGTAATTTATAAAGAAAATAAATGCATTTCTTACAGTTCTGGAGGCTGGGAAGTCCAAGGTTGAGGGGCTGCATCTGGGGAGGGCCTCCTGCTGCGTCATAACCTGGCAGAGGGCATTGCGCGAGCCCGTCAGGTCAGGTGTCTTCCTCTCCTTGTAACGCCACCAGTACCATCATCAGGGCCCCACCCCGCTGACCCTACCTAATCCTAATTACTTCGCAAAGGCCCCACCTCCAATCAACATACGAACTGGGGGTTTACGTTTCTAACGTGAAGTTTAGCGGACACATTCAAACCATAGCACCTGGTTATGACAGTATAGAACTGAATACCCATCTAGCTTAAAAAGCAACAAAACTTTACAGGGAGTGTGTGAGTGTGTGTGTGAGAGTTACAGGGGTGGGGTGTGTCAGTGAGTACCGGGATCGTGTGACTGTGTGTTGGAGTTACAGGGGTGCGGTGTGTCAGTGACCGAGAGCTACATTTTCACCGTCTATAGTGGAAAGTCAGTGGATGCCTAAAACTGAAATGTCAGGAAGCAGGAATGTAAGTATGTTCTTTATCAATTTGGAGATGCATAGCAAAAGAAATTATTTTAAAGGATTAAAATGGGGAGGGGGAGACAGGGGTTCAGGTGGGCCTGGGTCCAACATCGTGGAGCGTGACAGCACTTCAGACTGTGAGCATCCATGACTCCATGAAAACAGAAACGAAAGATGGTTTTGAAACTCATAGGGCGCTTAAAAAGACCATCAGGAAGCCGGGGGCGGTACCTCACGCCTGTAATCCCAGCACTTTGGGAGGCCAAAGCGTGCAGATTACAAGGTCAGGAGTTCGAGACCAGCCTGGCCAATATGGTAAAACCCAGTCTCTACTAAAAATACAAAAATGAGCTGGGCGTGGTGGCGGGCGCCTATAATCCCAGCTACTCGGGAGGCTGAGACAGGAGAATCGCTTGAACCCAGGAGGCGGAGGTTACAGTGAGCTGAGATCGCGCCACTGCACTCCAGCCTGGGCGACAGAGCAAGACTCCGCCTCAAAAAAAAAAAAAAAAAAAAAAAATCAGGAATTCTCTTACATTTATGAACACATTTTAAAGTTGTTTGGTCCTTGGCTGAGCGCGGCGGCTCATGCCTATAATCCTAGCACTTTGGGAGGCCAAGGCGGGTGGATCACCTGAGGTCAGGAGTTTGTGACCAACCTGGATAACATGGTGAAACCCCGTCTCTACTAAAAATACACAAATTAGCTGGGCTTGCTGGCATGTGCCTGTAATTCCAGCTACACGGGAGGCTGAGGCACGAGAATTGCTTGAACCCGGGAGGCGGACATTGCAGTGAGTGAGATCATGTCACTCACTCCAGCCTGAGCAAGAGAGCGAGACTCTCTCAAAAAAAAAAAAAAAAAAAAAAGATTGTTGGCCCTCAAGGACAGGACAAGAGGATACTACTTTCTGAGTCAGAGGACCCAGCCAAGCCCAGGCAGTGGATTAATCTCCGGAAGGACAAAAATGAGCCTCTCAGCCTGTGGGGGTGAGTGTCCCTTCGTCTGGAGACAGACATGTCAAGGCTGGAGTTATCTCCGCATTCAAAAATAGATTCCCAAGTGTATTCATTCATTGCCTCGTGCCTGCCAAGGGAAAATAAATATTTCCAAAATTCTCTTTGAGGATTGCTATTATGGAGCAAATATGTATGTTCTTTTTTAATTTATTGTGTGTATTTCACGCTCAGTGTGTTCAGTGCTGACGGCTGCAGGACTTGGCACGTGACGGTGCCTTCCGGAGAGCTCAGTAGGGTTTTAAAGGACTGGAGAGATTTTTGGTTGTCGCTCAAAGCGTAATTTCACAGGGCCTGAAGCTCCCGCGCTGGGGCTAGTAGAACTATCTATTTGGGAGGTTCCAGAAAAGTGTTTTTGTCTCCTTTTATGTTTTTTTTTTTTTAGAGACAGATTCTCACTCTGTCACCCAGGCTGGAGCGCAGTGGCACGATCATAGTTGACTGTAGTCTCCAACTCCCGGGTTCAAGAGATCTTTCCACCTCAGCCTCCTAAGAAGCTGGAACGACAGGTGTGCACCACCATGATTGGCTAATTTTTTTATTTTTTATTTTTATTTTATTGAGACGGAGTTTCGCTCTTGTTGCCCAGGCTGGAGTGCAGTGGTGCGATCTCGGCTCACTGCAACCTCCGCCCCCTGGGTTCAAGCGATTCTCCTGCCTCAGCCTCCCGAGTAGCTGGGATTACAGGCACCCGCCACCACGCCCAGCTAATTTTGTATTTGTAGTAGAGACAAGGTTTCTCCATGTTGGTCAGGCTGGTCTTGAACTCCTGACCTCAGGTGATCCACCCCGCTCGGCCTCCCAAAGTGCTGGGATTACAGGCGTCAGCCACCGCGCCCAGGCCCTAATTTTTAAATTTTTTGTAGAGATGAGGTCTCACCATGTTGCCCAGGCTGGTTTCGAATTCCTGGGCTCAAGCGATCCTCCCACCTTGCCCTCCTGGGATTACAGGCGGGAGCCACCGTGCCTGGCTGAGCATTTTCCTTTCTATAAAAGCACTATTTCCTCGACGCTCACTTGGTCACCTGGGAAAACCGCAGCAGTGTTGTTTTGGTCTGAGAGCAATGGAGGCTACACTGCGTACCCCACAGTGGTGAGGTAAAGCTCCTGGTGCCAGGATGCTGATGGTAGCAGTGGCCCATCTAGAGTGGCTGCTGCCAAGATGCCGGCTGCAGCGGGGAGGCATGGCTGGGCCTCGCACTCCATGGATCAGGCAGGAGCTCCGCCTTCCCTGTGTGCGGCCGCCCGCTGCCCTGGGGCAGCTCTAGATGCGGGCATCTCTGTGCTCTTGGAGGCCCGGGAAGGCCACCCCTGCCCCCTGCAGGCTTAGAAGTGCCTGCTCCAAATGCCTGGCCTCTCCTCACCCCCACGCCTGCTCCAGTCGTGGAGCACAGTTGGGGCTGAGCCCAGGTGCTGCTGCAGACCATCCGGGTGGGTCCACACTTGGGGCAGCACTGACATGCCAGCCCCCTGCCACCTCAGCCCCCTCGGGACTTTGGGCGCTGTTGAAGCTCAGGGGGGGCTGAGGGTGGCTCCGTGCTGGCCTGCAGGCGCCCCTTGGCATGAACAAGCTGGTGCCATGAACAGCTGTGGGAGGCAGACAGGCTTCTGGGTGGAAGGGGGCAGGTACCTGGTGAAGCCACACCTTGAAGCTTCAAGGGGGCCTGGGGCCCGGACTGCCAGTCCTGCGGACTGGAAGGAGGACTCATGGTGCTTTTGTGGGAGGGGGTTGTGCATGCTGGTTGGTGTGGGCTGCCTGTGGACCAGTCAGCATGCACTTCCCCACCCTGAAGACCACAGAAACCCCAGACTCAGAGCAACGCGGACGTCGGGATGACCAGCTGCGGAGAGCTACCCTGTCTGCTGAGAGCTGAACACTTGTCAGGACGACCTGCCTGCAGAGAGAAGCCACCCACTGTGGGTCTCCCCTGAGCTGTTCTAACACTCAGTAAAGCTCCTCCTCATCTCGCTCACCCTCCACTTGTCTGCATACCGGTTTCCAGCCAGTAGAGCAACATCCCAAAGGTCCCATAACAGTGCCCCATCAGTGCCCATGCCAAGGAGAGAGAGACAGATGGTGCACTCAGTGTGCCCACTGGGCTCGGTGGCAAACATTTGGCCAGCCCAGGAAAGCCTTGTACTGGGTGGGTCAGAGGCCTGCTTGGCCGCTCTGTGTGAGCCTCATCATGGGGCAAGTGGCGTCTGCAAAGCGGGTGCTTCAGGCGTTCTCAATGCTGCTGCATCTTTTGTCCTCTGAATCACTCTCCTCTGACGGGGGGAGTTTGCTCTGGTGTTGCTCGGTCTAATCTATCTGGTGGCGTGATGGGCAGTCTCTGTGGACAGAGTGTGCAGTTTAGCAGGAGACAGAGGAGGATGCGGGAAGCCTGGACTCCATGTCTCTGGGGCTCTGGTGGGGGCACGGCAGGAAGAGCCTCTGGAGTCCAGGAAGGGGGCAGGGCCCGGAGGAGGAAGCAGAGGGTAGGGGACAGGCTGGACACATCAGCTGCGGGAGGGAGGGGTGCTCGGGATCTCATGGAAGGCGCTGCACAGGTGTGCTCAGATCAGGCAGGTGTGCCATGCACGCGCTCACGGCTGCATCAGTGGAAAGTGGAGGACAGAGGCCCAGAGCTGCTGCAACGCCCAGGCCTGCCTGAAGACGTGGGCGACCAGCTCTCCAAGCCGAGCGGGAGGCCACCGGCGGCACCGGCACCGCACACCTCGCTCTGCCCGAAAGGAGACCAGGAACGTGGCACACTGCCTCCTGGGACGCGGGGGGCTTGTGGCCAAGTCGAAGGGTTCTAGACCCTTCGAGGGGGCAGAAGCTGCTTGAGAACCATAGCCTGCGCAGCCTCACATTTTTAGAGGAGCCTGTTTCTGGGCGCTCACTGGCTACATCGCAGGCTTCTCTGGAAGGAGAGCTGCAGAGGCCGTGTGCTCCGCGATGGTCTCCAGGGCGAGGTCTGGTATGAGCCTCAGCGCTGCTTCTCCCCTCAGCCTCTCGGCAGCACGCTTCCCTTTAGAATTCTGATTCCCTATTCAGCCATCAGCCATACTTGTCAAAGCACTCAACGCCCGATCATAGCCAAGAGTGAGGCCGGGGCTTGTCTCTTCTAGGTTTAGTGCTTTGAGAGATACTCTCAGGTAAATCCTATACATGAAATAAATCAAGCAAATTCCACAAAGGCTCGTCATGTCTTGTTACTAAGCAGTTTGGGCTCCTGTGATTGTACGTGTCATTGTACCTAGTTTTAGGAAGGCAGTGCTCCTACCCGGTCTTCTCCAGCCCCTTAACTCAAACCCTGTCTTTCCATGTTCTCAGTGACAGACCTTGCGCTCATCCAGAAGCACTAGAAGTGAACACAGGAGATGTTTCCTAAAGAAGCAAAACATTGGTGTCTGGGGGGACGGGGACAGAGAAACATATATTTCCCTTTTAAAAATATTTATTGGCCGGGCGCAGCGGCTCATGCCTGTAATCCCAGCACTTTAGGAGGCCGAGACAAGTGGATCGCCTGAAGTCAGGAGTTCAAGACCAGCCTGACCGATATGATGAAACCCCATCTCTACTAAAAATACAAAAATTAGCCGGGCATGGTGGTGTATGCTTGTAATTCCAGCTACTCAGGAGGCTGAGGCAGGAGAATCGCTTGAATTCAGGAGGCCGAGGTTGCAGTGAACCAAGATCGCGCCACTGCATTCCAGCCTGGGCAACAAGAGCAAAATTCCATCTCAAAAAAAAAATGTATTGTGGCCAGGCGTGGTGGCTCATGCCTGTAATCCCAGCACTTTGGGAGGCTGAAGTGGGAGGATCACTTGAATGCACGAGGTTGACCAGCCTGGACAACACAGCAATGCCCTGTCAATTAGCCAGGTGCGGTGGCAGGTGTGGTGGCAGGTGCGGTGGCAGGTGCAGTGGCAGGTGTGGCAGGTGCGGTGGCAGGTGCGGTGGCAGGTGTGGCAGGTGCGGTGGCAGGTGTGGTGGCAGGTGCGGTGGCAGGTGTGGTGGCAGATGTGGTGGTGTGCCTATGAGCCCAGGAGGTAGAGACTGCAGTGAGCGGTGATCACGCTACTGTACTCCAGCCTGGGTGATGGGAGAGACCCTGTCTCAAAAAAAGATTTTTTTAAGGGTAGTTTTGTTTTGTTTTGTTTTGTTTTGATACAGAGTCTCACTCTGTCCCCCAGGCTGAGTGCAGTGGCACAATCTCAGTTCACTGCAACCTCTACCTCCTGGGTTCAAGCAATTCTCTTGCCTCAGCCTCCCAAGTAGCTAGGATTACAGGAGCCCACCACCACACCCGGCTAATTTTTGAATTTTTAGTAGAGATGGGGTTTCATCATATTGGTCAGGCTGGTCTTGAACTCCTGACCTCAAGGGATCCACCTGCCTCGGCCTCCCAAAGTGCTGGGATGACAGGCGTGAGCCACCACGTCCGGCCTTTAATTTTACCTTTTTACTTTAGAAGAAGTGTTCCAGCATGGTGGCTCATGCCTGTCATGCCAGCACTTTGGGAGGCTGAGCTGGGCGGATTGTGTGAACTCAGGAGTTCGAGACCAGCCTGGGCAACATAGCGAAACCCCGTCTCTACAAAAAAATACAAAAATTTTCTGGCCACAGTGGCACACACCGGTAGTCCCGGCTACTCAGGGGGGCTGAGGTAGGAGGATCACTTGAGCCTGGGCTGTGGAGGCTGCAGTGAGCCTTGATGGCGCCACTGCACTCCAGCCGGGGCGACAGAGAGAAACCCTGTCTCAAAAAAAAAAAATAAAAAAAAAGAAGAAGAAGAAACACATTCTCGTTTTTTGTTTTTTTTTTAACTTGAAAAAATAGAAATGTGGAAAGAAGGTTCCAGCCTACCTGTATGTAATCTGCGCCCCAGAGGTGGCTGGGATGGGCGTGCAGCCCCGTGTCCCTGCACACGCATAGTTCACATGCACACGTACACAGCTGAGAGCGGGCGTCCCACGCAGCGTCACGTCTGTCTTTACTGTACTTTCCTAGTGTGATACTGGGGGACGCAGTCTCAGCGTCTGCAGAGCCGCTGCCTTAGCCCCGTTCCCTTGGAAACAGCTGAGTCGGAGCTCTCAGGCCTGCAGGCTTGGGGAGGAGGTGGGGAGGAAAGGACCAGCCCAGACGGGGGCACACCCAGCGGCCACAGCCCCGCAGCAAACCACCGGCCTCCAGGTCACACGTGGGCCCTGCAGTGCCTGTCGGGGAGCCCCCTGGGCCAGGGCGATGCGAGCCTGACCCCCACAGAGGCCGAGGCGGCTGAGGACAGGAGGGGCCCAGGTGCGGGAGGCCGGGGCGGGAGCTCGGGCAGACACAGGGAGGGGGTCCCATCCGCCTGCCTTGTAAACCTGAAAGTTGCACTGATGAGAAACCCTTTTCTTCCCCGAACGTGAGACTTCCAGCGCCCTGTTAGCGGCAGCCTCAGGCCTAAGCCGTCTCTAACCTTTCCGCAGGCATCGACTACAAGACGACCACCATCCTGCTGGACGGGCGGCGGGTGAAGCTGCAGCTCTGGTGAGTCTGGAGGAGGTGCGAGCGTCCCGCACCCCCGGGGAGTAACCCTCCTGGCTGGCACAGCACCCCCTGTCAGCACAGCGCCCCGGGGAGCACCCCCAGCCCCACCACCGTCGGTACAATGCCCCGGGGAGCACCCCCAGCCCCACCACCGTCGGCACAGTGCCCCGGGGAGCAGCCCCAGCCCCAGCTGCACCGGGGCTCCTCTGAAGGAGGTGGTGGTCCGGTTGTCTGTGCCCTCGTCATCCAGAGTAGGGGACCCCAGAATGGACATAGCGCTGTGGCTGGGAATCGGCTTTTGGGGTCAGAACCTGTGGCCTGGTGTCTGCGGGAAGATGCCAAGAGGGGACCAATGCAGTGTGGTTGAGGCAGCCCGGGGCTCCTGGGTCCCCCACGCTGGGCTCAGTGATGCCACTGAGCGCCCAGCAGGGAGCTCAGAGCGTCTTGGTGCCAGCAGGGCTGTGGTCGGACCTGTGGGTGGAGGAGCCAGACGTGGGGAGGTGAGGACTTGCTGGCCAGCCTGGGGGTCCTGGCTCCGCTCTCTCAGCTGTGAGAATCCCAGCTCCTCACCTTGGGGCAAGCCCGGGGCACCTCTCCCTCCCCCAGCACCCCCACCTTGGGTCCAGCTTGGAACACCTCTCCCTCCACCAGCTCTTGGCTTGGGATGGGGGGCTCCTGCATTTCCAGCTCTGACCGGCAGTGGGGATGGGGGGCTCCTGCGGTTCCAGCTCTGTGGGGCAGTGGGGATGGGGGGCTCCTGCGGTTCCAGCTCTGGGGCGGTGGGGATGGGCGGCTCCTGCGGTGCCTCATCCTGGGGCTGCCTCCCTCTTGGGCATCCCTCCCGCACTGCTGCCACTCCTGGGTGACCCTCGCCCGAGCCTCCTGGCCCTTCCTGCCTGCTGGGCCACTCCTGAGCCACGTGTGCCTCCAGCAACTGGGACCCCCTTCTCTTACCTGTCCCCTTCCTACCCCTGCCCCATCCAGTAGTGGCCAGTCCGGGGGAGCCTGTCTCCACAGTGTCCCCGAGCGCCCCGACCCTTCCTGCTGCACAGCTTCAGGCCTCCCGCCCGGTCTCCTCTCAGGTCCCCACTCCCCCGGGGCCATGCCCTCGCTAGGCTCGTGTTGCGGTTGCTGTCAGCCCCTATCCTGCTCCCCACCCTCCGCCAGCTGGGCCTTTGCTGCCTCCTCCTGGCCCTGAGCCTTGCAGGTCCAGGGCCTTGTTCTCAAGTCTCTCCCTCCCTCCCCGAGACCACTCCTTCCTGAGGTGCCAAGACCACCCGAAGGCCGCACACGGCCCCACGCCTGCCCCTGAGCTCAGTGCCTTCCTAAAGATGTGCTTGGCATCAGGGCTGGCGCGTGCCCTCTCCCAGCTCCACCCCGGGTCTGGCTGCTCACCTTAGCGAACACCTCCCTGACTCCAGCTGCCCAGCGGGCCGAAGAGTCACCCTCACACTTTTCTCTCTCTCACCTCAGGAGTGAGATCCCAGGGGGCTTCTGCCAAGCTCAGAATCACCCCAGGCCCCAGCAGGACCCTGAGGCTGCTCGCATGTGGTGCCGGCGCCAGCTCTGTCCACGCTGTCGTCTGAGCAAGGTCACGCTCCCACCGTGGACCCCGGAGTGTGGACCCCAGAGTGTGGACCCCAGAGTGTGGTCCTTTTTGGTGCCCACAGCTGGGTGTTCTGCCTGCCCCCACCTGCCCTCACCTCCCTCCCCACACCCACTGGGGCTGGGGTTGGGCTCTGCTCCGCTCCTTCAGAGTGGCGGCGGCCCAGGAGGCCGGCATGTTGTCCCACCTGAGGAGGGAGTGCTCCCACTTCACAATGGGGCACTCTGACAGCACGTGCTGGCCCTTTGGCCTCCCTGCAAAGCTGGCAGATAGACCTGGCCCGCTGCCTCCTCGACCATAGCTTTTGGGCAACTCCCACTGTGTGCAAAGCCTGAGCACCTGAGGTCCTGCTGAGGCTTGAATTCTAGATCAATTTGCTTCTCAGGAAATGAGGCACTCACTCCTAGGCTTTGGTAATGGCCAGTGTCTCTGGTCCCCTCTGGAGCCCCAAGCCCTTCTCTCTGGTGCTGAGGGTGGTCACCAACCACAGGTGCATGTAACACAAACAGCAAAACCATGCCATGTCCCACCGCTCATCCGTGAGGCTGTGTCTTGTGTGCGGGGCCAGCCCCCGGCCCACTGGGGAATCTCCCATTGATGTAGGTGTGTTAATTGCGCGTGCAGACTCCGGGAAACAGTGCTGGCTGTCCCAAGGCCGCCTCCTCTGGGAACTGATGCCTGGGGAGCACTCTTTCCACCCTCATTTGTTTCCTTTTTTTTTTTTTTTTTTTTTTGAGACAGAGTCTCACTCTGTTTCCCAGCCTGGAGTGAGGTGGCACGATATCAGCTCACTGCAACCTCCGCCTGCCGGGTTCAAACAATTCTCCTGCCTCAGCCTTCCGAGTAGCTGGGACTACAGGAGCACACCACCATGTCCAGCTAATCTTTGTATTTTTAGTAGAGATGGGGTTTCACTATGTTGGCCAGGCTGGTCTCCAACTCCTGACCTCGGGTGATCAGCCTGCCTTGGCCTCCCAAAGCGCTGGGATTACCGGCGTGAGCCGCCAAGCCCAGCCTTTCATTTGTTTCTTGGAGCTCCGTTCTGGTCTTTGTGGGTCGCAGTACCTGCTGTGTGTGCCATCATCTGAGAACTCAAGCCCTGTCTTCAGCTCACGCCACGCAGTTCCCTGTATCCCTCCCCTTCTAGGGGCACATTGGAAGGGCTGACTCCACATGAGCTCTTACAGTTGAACTGGAAGAGCGGGGATCCCACTGGCCTCTCTCCCCGGTGTAGACCCACACTCCTTACTGCATAGATTTATCTCCAGATTCAACAAGTTTTTTAAAGCCTACATTGAATGTATTTAAATATCTGAGAATTATGTTAAAACCGTCACTATTTTTTCTAATTTGAATTTTTAAATGACAGAGAAGAGCATGAGCCTGGGAGGACATCCCAACACCTGGATCCCGTCGGGGACATGGGACAGTTTTGTTGGGGTCTCACGCTGGCGGCGTGGTGGCCGCTGACTGGCGGGTGTGTGGTGCACTCGCTGTGGCTCTGAAGTCCCAGAACCTGTTGTCAGGAAGAAGCACTGGTTTCTTCTTAACGGTCTCCAACATCTTTTCCAGGGATACTTCGGGCCAGGGAAGATTTTGTACCATATTCCGCTCCTACTCCCGGGGTGCACAGGTAACACAGCATCCCCCGAGCTGGGAGATCAAACCGACTTGGAATAATAACATTTACAATGCCTAACTTACCATCCTTCAATGGGTGATTGGAGGACAAGGTGGTTAAGCTGACGTATAAATTGGTGCTGAGAGTCTAAAAACGTGCTGTAGAGTGGTTGGTTGTTTGAAAGACTTCATCAGTATTAGGGATGTAAGCATGCATTTACGGGAGTGTGTGTGCATGTACACATGTGTGCAGGTACGTGCACTGTGTATGCGTGCATCTGTGCATGAGTGCCTGTGCATGTGTGTGTGTGTGCACGTGTGTGCAGGTACGTGCACTGTGCATATGTCTGCATGAGTGCCTGTGTGTGTGTGTGTGTGTACACGTGTGCAGGTATGTGCAGCGTATGTGTGCATCTGTGCATGAGTGCCTGTGCGTGTGTGTACACGTGTGTAGGTACATGCACTGTGTATGTGCATCTGTGCATGAGTGCCTGTGCATGTGTGTACATGTGTGTGCAGGTACGTGCACTGTGTATGCGTCTGTGCATGAGTGCCTGCACGTGCATGTGTACACATGTGTGCAGGTACTTGCACTGTGTATGCATCTGTGCGTGAGTGCCTGTGCATGTGTGTGTTTACACGTGAGTGAAGGTACATGCCCTGTGTATGCGTGCATCTGTGCATGAGTGCCTGTGCATGTGTGTGTACATGTGTGCAGGTATGTGCCGTGTATGAGTCTGTGCATGAGTGCCTGCTTGTGTGTAACGTGTACGTGTGTGCTTGCCTGTTTGTGCATGCATGTGCACACATGAACTGCGTGTGTGCACTGTGTGTGCGTGCATCTGTGCATGAGTGCCTACGTGTATGTGTATGCAACATGTGTGCAGGTATGCACTGTGTGCGTCTGTGCATGAGTACATGTGTGTACACGTGTGCAGGTATGTGCACTGTGTATGCGTCTGTGCATGAGTGCCTGCGTGTGTGTATGCAACGTGTGCAGGCACGTGCACTGTGTGTGCATGCATCTGTGCATGAGTGCCTGTGTGTGCGTGAGCTGTATGTGTATGTGCACGTGTATGCATGCAATCCATCCAGGTGAGTGGGCCACACTCCTCGAGAGGTGGCAATTACTGCAGTGCCCCTGCATCCTGTGTTCCTGGAGTGGCTCATGGGTGTGAGTTCTAGTCCCCAGCTCATCGTGACATTTGAGGGTTTATCATTGAGCTTATGAAATATCATTGGAAATGATCATAAAACTGCTACATTCAGTTGATAAATCAAAATTATGTACTTTGTGTTAAAATAAGGAAAGTGGTTATTGAGTTAGTTGTATGTCTCTGTGTGCATGGCCACAGCTGTGCCTGCATCTGTGTTCTGCGTGCTGAGCCTGTGACCTCTCCCCCAGGGTGTGATCCTGGTCTATGACATTGCGAACCGCTGGTCTTTCGACGGCATTGATCGATGGATTAAGGAGATCGATGAGGTATGTTGTAGAAATGCCACTGCCCAAGATCCCTGTGAGCTTGGGAGGACGTCAGGCCAGGAGTTAGGGCCGGGCCCTCCAGGGCTCATGGGTACCCATGGATCACGGGCCAGGGCACTGGATGGGGCTCCGGCAGGAAGGAGGGTGCCTCACCTCGGCACAGCACTGGATAGGGCTGGGCTCACGAGTGTAGCTACAGAGAATCACCAAAGCTCAGGAAGCTGGTCCAGACGAAACGAGCGTCCACGGTGTACCTCGGCTGTGCGTGGGGTCAGGTTTGGCCTGCTTCACTCCCTGCTGTGGTCGGGCTGGGCTGACCAGCAGTGACCGGCACTTGTGCCTCCTGGCACGCAGACCAGCCCGCCTGGCAATGGCAACATGGCGTGGTCAACACTAAGCCCACTGTATGAGTGTCCCGGGGCTGCTAGAACCGACAACCACAACCTGGGCGTCCTGAACAACAGAAATGCATTCTCTCACAGTTCTGGAGGCCAGAGCCCAAAACCAAGGTGTTGGCAGGGCTGCTTCCCTACAGCCGCCTCTCCCAGCTCTCGGTGGTGCCGGAAACCCTGGGCCCCCCCTGCTTTGTGGCTGCACCGCTCCAGCCTCTGCCTTCACGTCATGTGGCCTCCTCCGAGTGTCTGTGTCTTCTCTTCTCCCAAGAACACCAGTCATTAGATGAGGGCGCTAATTCAGCGCGGCCGCACCCTAAAGATTTACGTCTGCAAAGACTGTCTTTCCAAACGAGGTCCCGTGCTGAGGTTCTGGGTGGACATGAACTCGTGGGGTGTTCCTCGACCCAAAGCACCCACATTACGACGACAACAAAATCTCACTCAAGTAACCCATGCTCCTCGCCTTTCTCCTGCCCACTAGCATGCCCCCGGAGTCCCCAAGATCCTGGTGGGGAACCGCCTGCACCTGGCGTTCAAGCGGCAGGTGCCCACGGAGCAGGCCCAGGCCTACGCCGAGCGCCTGGGCGTGACCTTCTTTGAGGTCAGCCCTCTGTGCAATTTCAACATCACGGAGTCGTTCACGGAGCTGGCCAGGATCGTGCTGCTGCGGCATGGGATGGACCGGCTCTGGCGGCCGAGCAAGGGTAGGCCCAGGGGCTATTCCGGGCGCCACCTCTGCCCTCGGATGCCGAGGTGGTTCAGCGGCCCCCTGGATAAGTGTCTGCCTCCCGGGACCCGTCTCAAGGCCACTGTGTCCGTTCTCAGAGCAAGGCATTTGAGAGAAGTAATTACTACAGCTTTGTCAGAAAGCTCATGAGGGAGCTCCTGGGATCTGTAGGGGCAGAGGGGACGTCGTGGCGGGGCTTGCTGCATGTACAAGCCAGGGCCACGGGTATCCAAGCCTTGGGAAGGCGGGAAAACAGGTGTGGGCACCACCCCTCATGGCCAGCCCAGGTGGGGACATCCACTAAGCATGGTTTATCTTTTCTCTCCCAAGTGCTGAGCTTGCAAGACCTCTGCTGCCGGGCGGTCGTGTCCTGCACGCCGGTGCACCTGGTGGACAAGCTCCCGCTCCCCATTGCCTTAAGAAGCCACCTCAAGTCCTTCTCGATGGCCAACGGCCTGAACGCCAGGATGATGCACGGCCGTTCCTACTCCCTCACCACCAGCTCCACCCACAAAAGGAGCAGCCTCCGTAAAGTGAAGCTCGTCCGCCCCCCCCAGAGCCCCCCCAAAAACTGCACCAGAAACAGCTGCAAAATTTCTTAAGGAAGGCACTGAAAGAAACACGGCGGAATCTCTCCAGGAGAAACTCGGCGTTACCCCGGCAGCTGGCGGATGCATCTCAGATTCCGGTTTCTCTCGGCGAATGCTGCTTGCAAATGTGTGCGACGCCTTCCGTGTGATGGAAACACACTACACCATCAGACTTCGAATTTCTACGTGGATGTGCATGAAGCTCTTGTTTTCGATGTGTTTATAAAGGGAAAATTAGTACTCTGCTCAACTCTTGGTAACATGAAATTCTGAATGTTACTTTATCATGATTGCACTGCAACTTTTTCCTTAAAATAACTGCTTTTGTAAGAACGGTGATATTGGAGTGATTAGTATAAATTCAGTGGAATTTGAGAAGCAATGGTAGTGGGATAATTTAGAGTCACTGATATTATGAGAGGGGTCTTTTTGTAAACCTCCTTTTTAATGTCAAAGCACCAATTTATAAAACGCTGCAGATGTAGAGGTTATGTGCAACTGATCTGTCCAGTTTGTGTATGAAATGGATTTGATAAAGTTTTTGCTAGTTATTTACTACACTTTGGGATTAATAAGTCATTTATATGCATATTTTTCTGTAAATCTACAGTTTTTTGTACAAGATATTCTACAAGTTATGAAGCTAAGGGAAGAAAATGCCAAAGATACCTCTAGTTATGTTGAACACAGACAACGCAGTTTCGACAGGTCAAGGAAGAGCTGTTTCAGTAAAGAATGAAGTGAAAACACTTACTAAGAAAATGTTTCTCAACAATAAAATGTATAGTTGTTTCTCTGTTGGTAGAGTTGGCGGCCGGTTCTTTCGAATTTTGTATTTATTTATTTTATTTATTTATTTTTGAGATAGAGTTTCGCTCTTGTTGCCCAGGGTGGAGTGCAATGGCACGATCTGGGCTCACCGCAACCTCTGCCTTCCGGGTTCAAGCGATTCTCCTGCCTCAGCCTCCCGAGTAGCTGGGATTACAGGGGTTTGCCACCATGCCCGGCTAATTTTTGTATTTTTAGTAGAGATGGGGTTTCACCATGTTGGTCAGGCTGGTCTTGAACTCCTAACCTCAGGTGATCCACCCACCTCGGCCTACCAAAATGCTGGGATTACAGGCATGAGCCACTGCGCCCGGCCAGATTGTGTGTATTTATTATAGCCCTTTACTTCACCGTGCCACTGCCTGGTGTAGACATCACATATCGGAGCTAATACACGACACTGGCAACAAGGCTGAATCCTTGAACTGTTGTCGCCTGTTGAGAAAGGATTCCTTTTCCGGAACAGAAGTGCAGAGGAGGAGAGAGGGAAGAGTTAAAAGCTGGCACCCAGGCATGTGCCTGTCTGAGAAATCAGAGCCGTGCTCCTGAGCCTCGGTAAGGAGCTCCGAGGGGCTGTTGGAGATTCCCCATGAAGATGCAGCCCCTGACACCGACTGCTTCAGAGCAGGGCTGACCCCAAAGACCTCCGGGGCCGCGCTCTTCCCTGGTCACGCTGTTGAACGTTTCTCTGTGGCTGGGGGTTGCAAATGAGGGACTAAACCAAAAAAACAAAGTGAGAAAATGCCCAGATGTTCCTAGTTCCTGCTGATGATCTGTAGATTCTTAGAAACTTAAGGGACCTGGCTGGGCGTGATGGCTCACACCTGTAATCCCAGCACTTCAGGAGGCCGAGGCGGCCGGATCAGAGGTCAGGAGTTCAAGACCAGCCTGGCCAACGTGATGCAACCCCGTCTCTAATAAAATTACAAAAATTGGCTTGGCATGGCAGCACACACCTGTAATGCCAGCTACTCAGGAGGCTGAAGCAGGAGAATCGCTTGAACCTGGGAGGCGGGGGTTGCAGTGAGCCGAGATCACACCACTGCACCCCAGCCCGGGCGACAAGTGAAACTCCGTCAAAAAAAAAAAAAAGAAATTTAAGGGACCCTAGAATAGGGGCAAAGCCTGTATTCAGAGATGGTGGAACTGAGGCCCAGGCAGGAGAGAGGAGCACTGGTCCCTGCGGGTGGAGCCAGGCTGGGGGGTGTGTGGCCACCTGGGCACGGCAGCCACGGGGACAAAGTGCATGGGGAGGCAGGGGTGTGGTCTGTGAACAGAAGGTGAACCCTGAGGGGACAGTGTCTGGAGAGGGTGGCCAGCCTTGTGCAGACACACTGTGAAGACCTCTGCAGCCTTCTCTCTGCTGTGCCACAGGTCGGGGTGAGGACGACAGGGCTGACCTCCCAGCTGCAAACACAAGGACACTGAGATGCAAAGAAAGGAGAGTCCACGTTGAAGAAACCCACGTTGAGGGGCCTCTTCTCCCTCTGTTCCCGGCTCGGTGATGGTGGAGGGTAAGGAAACGGATCCTCCCTTTGCAACATTAAACCAGGCCAAACCTGTATTTTTCTCTTCCTTCCTTTTTCTTGTTTTGTAATTGACGGCTCCTCAGGACTACCAAGAATGTCCTAGAAGGAATAAAATCAAGTTTCCCAAGGCTTTGTGACTCAGAGCCCTTTGGAGGTGTTCACGAAACACACGGGCCGCCCGGAGGCCTTGGCCCTCCAGGGAAACACCACCAGAAGTCCCCAGAAGCAGAACAGGCAGCAAGGAGGCTCCCCGAGATCTCCCAGAGGGAGCACAGCCCTGCCAAGGTATTGGTTTTGGACTTCCGGCTTCCAGAGCTACGAGAAAATAAGTATTTGTTATTTAAGCCATAAGGTTTGTGGCGATTGTTATGGCAGCCTCAGGAAACTCCTACAAGGAAGTGAGTTACGCTCACAGCAGAAAGTGCCACAGCAAACCAAGGCGGATCAAAAACAGAAGAAACCTAATACAGACCGGACTAAGTAGAAAACTGTGTGTTTGGGTGGTGAATATACACAAAACATAAATATAAATTAAATCTTAGAGAAACTTTGTCATTTTCTTGTCATGTTCAGAGGTGTGGCCTGTTGCTTTAGATCTACAGATTTTTACACACCTTTCTTCTCTTAAGAAAGGCTGGCACCTGCCTTTTGAAACCACTGTCCTGGCAGGGTGCGGTGGCTCATGTCTGTAATCCTAACACTTTGGGAGGCTGAGGTAGGTGGACTGCCTGAGCTTAGGAGTTCAAGACCAGCCTGGGCAACATGGCGAAACCCCGTCTCTACTAAAAATACAAAACACTAGCCGAGCATGGTGGTGCATGTCTATAGTCCCAGCTACTGAGGAGGCTGAGGCATGAAAATTGCTTGGACCTGGGAGGTGGAGGTTGCAGTGAGCTGAGATTGCACCACTGCACTCCAGCCTGAGTGACAGAGTGAGGCTCCATCTCAAATAAAAATAAAACCACTGTCCCTACCCTGCCGCAGTGCTGAACTCGAGCTGATACTGTTTCTTCTCCTCTACATTCCCATGAGGACAGCAAACCCTGCTGGAGCACAGGGGTCCCGAGCCACTGTGGAGAGGGATTCCAAACTCCACCTAGTCTCAAAGCAGTTCTGTTGCTCCAGCCTTCACCCTCTTCTAGGCGAGGTGACCGGCTGCTTCCCAGCAGCCCAGAGGTGCTGTCAAGGCTTTGAGCCAAAGGCCACCGTGAACGCCCCTGACTTGCTGTAGCACGGAGCCCCCGACCATCGAGAGGGTGCTGGGGAGTCGGGGAGGATGGGCGGGACTTGGGCAGCTTCATGGAGGTTTTGGGGAGCATTCACGGCAACTGCTACACCCTGTTTGAGGCTGTCAGGAAGCAGGGGTGACTCTGGGACTTACTATGTTAATAATTCTTATCTATAAGGTGAGAAAAGTGGAGCAAGGTGCAAGGTGTCATTGGTGAAAAGTGGCAGTCACTCACATCCAGCAGGATGGGGAGTGTTGGTCGTTGGGCAGGTGGGTACTGCTCCCACCTGTGTGCAGAGGGGACCCTGCTCTTGTCCTGCCTCCTCAGTCACAGGGCAGCCTTGTCCGCGGGGCCAGGTCCAACAGGAGCCTTCCAGGCCTCGCTGTGGCCAGGGGCTGCCTTGCTCTTCCTTGGTGCAGGCATACCGGTCTCCATGCCTTTGACCGGACAGACGCTGACCTTCCAATTCAGCTGGAGGAAGAATCCGTGTGTTGCTCAAAGCCAATCGCCACCATCTGCTGGTTTCTTGATTCCTTGCCTTGAATGTTTTTCTTTCTTTCTTTTAGAGACAGGGTCTCACTCTGTTGCTCAGGCTGGAGTGCAGCGGCGCAATCACAGTTCACTGCAGCCTTGAATCCTGGGCTCAGTGGTCCTCCCACCTCACCCTCCGGAGTAGCTGACTGCAGGTGTGCACCATTACACCAGGCCTTTTTTTTTTTTTTTTTTTTTTTTTTTGGCGACAGGGTCTTCATAAGTTGCCCAGGCTGGTCTCAAATTCCTGGGCTCAAGTGATCCTCCCACCTCAGCCTCCCAAAGTGCTGAGATTACAGGCATGAGGATTAAAGGTTCCAGAGTGCCCAGGCTGAAATCTTAACATTGCTCCACATTCCACTACAGAAATGGGGATAAGGGAGATGGGTTTCTTAAAAGGTCCTCTAATGGTTCTATTTGTGAAATGGATCCTACATGTAACAGCTCATGTGTGTCTATCTGAATGAACAGTAGTACTGTTATGAATATCAACACCTGTGTGCCCAACACGCAGCAGCTGAAGCGGAAGGAGAAGTAGAGTCTTACCTGCCAAGCCCTCGGCGTGGGTTTCAAGGTCTGTTACTGTTGCTGTAATAAACTACCACAGCCCCGGGGGCCTGAAACAACAGAAGTGTGTTCCGTCACTGTTCTGGAGTCCAAGTCCAAAATCAGCATCACTGGGCTGAGATCAAGGCATGGCGCCCTCTGGAGGCTCTGGCAGGGTCCTTCCGGCCTCTTCCAGCTTCTGGGGGCCCTGGGCATTCCTGGGCTTGTGGCCACATCACTGCAGTCTCCACCTCCGTCCCCATGTGGTGTTTTCTGTTGGTCAATCCTTCCTCTGCCTGAAGAAGCATGTGATGGCACTTGGGGACGTCCAGACAATTCGGGACAGTCTTCCTGTCTCAGGGCTTCTCGCTTTATCACATCTGCAGAGACCCTTTTTCCAAAATAAGAGAATACCTTCTTTAAGTATTTATTTTATTAATTTTTTTTGAGACGGAGTCTCTCTCTTGCTGAGGCTGGAGTGCAATGGCCCGATCTCTGCTCACTGCAACCTCTGCCTTCCGGGTTCAAGCGATTCTCCTGCCTCAGCCTCCCAAGTAGCTGGGATTACAGGTGTCCGTCTGCCACCATGCCTGGCTAATTTTTGTATTTTTAGTAGACAGGTTTTTGCCATGTTGGTCAGGCTGGTCTTGAACTCCTGACCTCATGATCCACCCACCTCGGCCTCCCAAAGTGCTGGGATTACAGGTGTGAGTCACTGTGCCCAGCCAGGAATAACACATTTAAAGGTTCCAGAGATGACAACCTGGTATCTTTGAGGGCCATTCTTCAGTCTAATACAAACTATCACAAAGTAACACAAAGTTAGTGACTTAAAGGAACACACATTTATTCTCTTACAGTTCTGGAGGAATGGGCTAAAATAAAGGTATTCGTAGGGGTGGTTCCTTCTGGAATCTCCAGGAGGAGTCAATCTCTGGCCTCCTGAGCCTCTAGACAGCAGCATTCCTGGGCTCCTGGCTGCATCCCTCCAGTCTGCCTCTGTGGTCACACTACACCCCTCTCTCTCAACGACTCTCTTCCCTCTTTCCTGTAAGGACCCTCGTGATCCCACCTGGATCATCCAGGTTAACCTCCCCATCTCAAGGTCCTTGAGGTAGTCACATCTGCAAAGTCCCCGCTGCCATATACGGCAACACATGCACAAGCTCTGAGCACGGGGATGGGGTGTCGTTGGGGGCTGTTCTTCAGGGTCAACCACACGCCCTTCCCCTGTTGCAGATTCTTTTTTTGTTGTTGTTGAGACAGTCTCGCTCTTGTCACCCAGGCTGGAGTGCAGTGGTGCCATCTCAGCTCACAGCAGCCTCCGCCTCCTGGGTTCAAGCGATTCTCCTGGCTCAGCCTCCCAGGTAACTGAGACTGAGACTACAGAAGCCCGCCACCACACCCAGCTAATTTTTCTATTTTTAGTAGAGATGGGGTTTCACTGTGTTAGCCAGGCTGGTCTCAAACTGCTGACCTCAGGCAATCAGCCCGCCTTGGCCTCCCAAAGTGCTGGGATTACAGGAGTGAGCCGCCACGCCCGGCCGACTGTAGATTCTTCTCTTGCCCCGAGCAGTCACCACCATCTCCAATTCCGTGCAAACCATCCTCCTGGTTTTCTTTATATGTTTCTGTCCAAATATGTTGTATCTTTAAACACTACATCGTTAGGCCAGGTACAGCGGCTCACACCTGGAATCCCAGCACTTTGGGAGGCTGAGGCAGGCATATCCTTTGAGCCTAGGAGTTCAAGACCAGCCTGGGCAACATGATGAAACCCTGTCTCTACTAAAAATACAAAAATTAAGCTGGCATAGTGGTGTGGACCTGTAGTTCCAGCTACTCAGGAGGCTGAGGTGGGAGGATCACCTGAGCCCAGGAGATATATACATATATATATAAAAATACATATATGTGTGTGTGTGTGTGTGTGTGTGTAATTTCTATTCTCTCCACCCCCAGAGGCGAGACTCTGCTTTCTGCCTGCCTTAGAGAAGGGTGGGCGAGATGAGCCGTGTCCCTCACTCTGAGTCGCACTTCAGGTCTTCCATGTGGAGACCTCTGAGCTATCAGTGGACGGCAGGATTCCTGGCGCTGCTGGAACAAAGCCCCACAGGCTGGTGGCTTGGACAACAGCCGGTGTTCCTTCCCAGGCTCGGAGGCTCTGGGGAAGAACCGTTCATGCCTCTCCTGGCTCCTGGTGGCCCCACGATTCCTGCACTTGCTGACTTAGGGCTGAGTACTCCAGTCCCACTGGCTGCCGCCGGTGGCCTTCCCCCTGTATCTCCTCCCTTCCTGTCTCTTCCAAGGGTGCCGGTCCTCAGCTTTAAGGCCCACCCCAAATCCAGGATGATCTTATCTCGAGATCCTTAATTACTTCTGCAATGACTCTTTACCTAAAGAAGCCCCTATTCTCAGGTTCTAGGTGGACCTATCTTTTTTTTTTTTTGAGACAGAGTCTCGCTGTGTTGCCCAGGCTGGAGTGTAGTGGCACAATCTCAGTTCAGTGCGGCCTCAGCCTCAACCTCCTGGGCTCAAGCCATCCTCCCTCCTCAGCCCCCCAGGACACATGTTTTGAGGCCACCATTTAACCCACTGTGGTGGGCAAGGCTGCTTTGAGTTTCCTGGTTAGGACACAACCAGCGCTGTGTGTGGATGTCCACACACGCCCCCGCCCCCGGCTGTACAGCCACTGGGAGACTGAGTAAAATGTGAACTGAGGGAGGCCCCAAGGGTGGCAAGCAGAAAAATGAAGGGAAATGTCCCTTACCCACGCCTCTCTCCTTCCCCCACGTGACACTTCTCACAGCAGGTACCGGTACGTGTGCAGAGAGGAGAACCCAGTGCCCTCCAGGGAAGACGGTGCTGAGCCCCTGGACCGCACTTAGGTCTCTCCCCAGCTCTGTGATTTGGACCCGGGCGGCCCAACTCGCTCCGCCATCGGAAGGCTCCTGGTCACTCTCAGGGAGGAGCCCCTCTTGTATGGGAATCGAGGTGTTCAATGCCCACGACGCAGGGACCGCCTGGCCCAAGTGGGCCAGTGATCTCAGCTTACAGTCCAGCTCCTTTCTCCCCATGGCTGAGAGGTCAGCACCAGCTCAGGCAAGTGGCGAGGGTGGAATGAGGATGACAGACAGGGGTGGAGGCAGGTGGCTGCGAGGGGACGGTGTCAGAACCTCCTAGGAGATCAGGTGTGCTGCAGGGAACAGGGAGAGCCCAAGAGGGGTCAGGAAAGTGAGGAGGGGGGGTGGAGAGGACTCCCTGGGCAGGAGACACGAAGGCCAGCACTCAGGCCTCCACAGCCATCCACTGCATGAGCCAAGCCCAGGGACAAAGCTCTGTGACCAAGATGCCCCCAGCAGCCTGACCCTAAGAGTGGAGGAGAACAGTGCCCTGTGAGCAACGTGACCTGAGGGGCCCGGAGTCCTGCGGGGGCTGTGCTGTGTGAGGGCCACCTTGTCCTTTAGGTGGGGTCCTAAGGGGCTGTGTGTCCTAGGGGGCCCCTATGTCCGGGGGGGGGCCTTTATGACCTGGAGGGGGGCCTCTGTCCTGGGGGGAGGGGCACGTGTCCTCGGTGGTGCTTCTGTGTCCTGGAAGGCCACTGTGTCCTGGGGGTCTGTCTTGGGGGTGCGTGTCCTGGGGGTCCTGTGTCCTGGGAGGCCTCTGTGTCCTGGGGGTCTGCGTGTATTGGGGGGGGCTCTGTGTCCTGGGGAGGCTGCGTGTCTTGGGGGGGCTGTGTCTCATGGACAATGTGACCTGAGGACCCCGGAGTCCTGCGGGGACTGTGCTGTGTGAGGGCCACCTGTCCTTTAGGTGGGGTACTAAGGGGCTGTGTCCTCTATGGGCTGTGTGTCGTGGGGGGGCTGTGTCTTAGGGGGGGCCTCTGTGTCCTGAGGAGCTGTGTGTTCTCTGGGGGGCTATGTGTCCTGGAAAGGACTCTGTGTACTGGGGGAGGCTGTGTCCTGGGGGGGTTTCTGTGTCACGGGGGGGCTGTGTGTCCTAGGAGTGCTGTGTCCTGGGGGACCTCTGTGTCCTGGGGGCACTGTGTGTCCTGGGGTAGGGGGCTCTGTGTCCTGGAGACTGCGTGTCTTGGGGGTCCTCTGTGTCCTGGGGGGTCTCTGTCCTGGGGACTGTGTGTCTTGGGCGCCCTCTGTGTCCTGCAGGAGCTGCGTGTCCTGGCGGGGGCTGAGTGACTTGGAGGGCCTCCGTGTCCTGGGGGTCTCTGTCTCCTGAAGGGGGCAGTATTGTGGCGCTTCTGGGCTTGCCTCTCATGAGGGATGATGCACTGGGCCTCAGTTTTGGGTCAGCCTCCCTTACAGGCTCTCCCACCTTCCTCTGACCGTCAGGTATCCGTGCCAAGCCCTCAAGGAGCCATCCTCCTTCCCGCGGCGACCCCGTGCATGACAAAGCCAGGCCCTCCCGCGAACGTGCTCGGCGCTCCCGCCCCCCCCGCCCCCCCGCCCCCCCCGCCCCCCGCCCCTCCCCGCCCCCCCCGCCCCCCCGCCCCTCCCCGCCCCCCCGCCCCTCCCCGCCCCCTCCACCCCCCGCCCCCTCCCCGCCCCCTCCCCGCCTCCCCGCCCCCTCCCCGCCCCCTCCGCGCCCCGCCCCGCCTCGCCTCCGCCCCGACCCTCCCCGCCTCTTCCCCGCCCCTCCCCGCCTCTTCCCCGCCCCTCCGCGCCCCGCCCCGCCTCCGCCCCGCCTCCGCCCCGACCCTCCCCGCCTCGTCCCCACCCCCTCCCCGCCCCGCCTCGCTCCGCCTCGCCCCGCCTCATCCCGCCCCGCCCTCCCCGCCTCTCCCCGCCTTTCCTCGCCTCTCCCCGCCCCTCCCCGCCTTGCCTTGCCTTGCCTCGCCCCGCCCTACCCTGCCTTGCCTCGCCTCGCTTCGGTTAGATGCGCTCGGCGCTCCATAGGCTCCCTGGTGGGGCGCGCGCGCACGCACGCACGGACGTCCAGCACGCACGCACATCCAGCACGCACGCACGTCCAGCACGCACGCAGGTACGTCCGGCACTTCCGGCCGCGGCGGCCTCAGCGCCGGCCCGAAGGAACCAAACCGCCGGCCCCCGCGAGCGGCATGCAGCGCTGAGGAGCGGCGACCCAGCACGGCAGCGCCATGAACCTCCTGCCGTGTAACCCTCACGGCAACGGGCTGCTCTACGCCGGCTTCAACCAGGACCACGGTGAGGAGGCGCGAGGCGCGGCCCTGTCGCCCTGTTCGGCCGGGCCTTCCCGCAGCCCAGAGTCCCTGACTCTCAGGCCTCTCCTGGGCGCCCCTTTCCGGCCAGGCCTTCCACCCGGGACCCCAGCCCCGCCCGAGCTCCCCTCCGAAGCCCCCGGCCCCGGCCCTCGCCGCTGCTCCCAGCCCGAGCCGGGGTCCGGACCAGGCCCGAACCGGCTCCCACCCTCCCGGCCTTTCGCGCCCCCCCACCCCCCGGGTTGTGACCGCTCCCAGCCAGCGGTCCCGGGCCGAGGTCGAGGTCGGTGGGAGACGGCGCAGAACCCCAGCCTCCTGCGCGGCGGCCCCTCCCCGCGCGCCACGCCCACTCGGGTCCCCTGGCTCCTTGTGGGCTCCACGGTTATCGGATTTTCCTCGCAGCGTGATTGACGCCCTGCCCAGAACCCCGTTTTGCCCCCTATTCTTTTCAGGGTCTTTAGCAGGTAGCCCGTGGCTGAGCTGAATTCGTTTGGGTTCACTGGAGCCGCGGAGCCGGCGTCTCCGACGCCTCTGGTGGCGAGTGGCGCGGGTGGGGTGCGGGTCTCACCTTTCCCGTCGGTTTCCATCGGAAAATGTCACTCTTCCCACCCCCACTCCCCGGGATTTTTCTTCGTGTTTGGTGGAGTAAAGGACTTAAGGGAGGCCTTTGAGGGAAATCTTACTTCTTTTCCCACGTCGGAATCCAGGTGTAAGCACTGGATGATTTAAAGTGCCCAGGGAAGGCGACCTCCTTCCCCGCAGGTGCTTCAGAGCTGCCGGGGATGCGGCCGGGGCGGCGCGGTCGGATTCCCTCGGGAGGCGGGCGGGACCTGGATTCGGATAGTCGCCTCCTCACCTCCCGTTTGAAGAGCGCACTTGCCAAAAGTCATGATGGGGAAGAAAAGGAATGTTCGTTATTCCGAGACAGACTTCTGCGAGGCTTTACATGTTGGCTTTGGAAGTTTTGTTTTTGAAGAGAATCCAGGCAGGTGCTGTATGATCCCGTATTTGTGAAGACAATTTTATTTATTTATTTATTTCATTTTGAGACGGAGTCTCATTCTATCGCCCGGGCTGTTGCGATCTCGACTCACTGCAACCTCCTCCTCCCGGGTTCAAGCCATTCTCCTGCCTCAGGCTCCCGAGTAGCTGGGATTACAGGTGCCTGCCTCCACGCCCGGCTACCATGCCCGGCTAATTTTTGTATTTTTAGTAGAGACGGGGTTTCACCATGTTGGCCAGGCTGGTCTCAATCTCCTGACCTCAGGTGATCCGCCCGCCTCGGCCTCCCAAAGTGCTGGGATTACAGGCGTGAGCCACTGTGCCCGGCCGGATTACACATATTTAAAAGAACTCCTTCTCAGTGATTCTGATGCCTGATGCCCTGGGGCCAGTCAGGCTTCCTGGGTGCTGCCAGTTTACCCAGGGTTGTGTGCTGGGGTTTCTCTGGAAGAAAGTTTTGCTGAGATGGTAAGGGAAATGCCTAGCCTTCTCAGAGGGTGGTTTCCAACCATCTGGTGTTTGTAATGCCTCCTTTTTAGTGAAGTGTGCTATACCTGTAGAAGGGTGGATATATCATAAGTGTTCAGGTGATGAATTTTCTAAACTGAACACACCTGTCACTAACAATTAAGAAATTGAATATACCTGGCCACCCTTGAGCCCAGTGAATGCTCCCTACTTGACTTGTGACGTCATAGATTAGTTTTGCCTACTTCTGTACTTTATTTTTGTACTTATTTTTGTTTCTAGCTTTTTTTTTTTTTGAGACGGAGTTTCCCTCTTGTTGCCCAGGCTGGAGTGCAATGGCGCGTTATAGGCTCACTGCAAACTCTGCCTCTCAGGTTCAAGCAATTCTCCTGTTGCAGCCTCCCGAGTAGCTGGGATTACAGGCATGCACCACCATGCCTGGCTAATTTTGTATTTTTAGTAGAGACTGGGTTTCTCCATGTTGAGTCCGGTCTTGAACTCCTGACCTCAGGTGATCCGCCCACCTCGGCCTCCCAAAGTGCTGGGGTTACAGGCGTGAGCCACGACGCCAGGCTGTTTCTAGGTTTCTTACTCAACGTCATGTTTGTGATTTTTTTTCCGTATTGTTGAGTGTAGTTGTAGATCTTTTTTTTTTTTTTTTTCTTTTTCCGAGACGGAGTCTTGCTCTTGCCCAGGCTGGAGTGCTGTGGCAGGATCTCAGCTCACTGCAACCTCTGCGTCCTGGGTTCAAGCGATTCTCCTGCCTCAGGCTCCTGAGTAGCTGGGATTACAGGCGCCCGCCACCGCTCCCGGCTAATTTTTGTATTTTAAGTAGAGACGGGGTTTCACCGTGTTAGCCAGGATGGTCTCGATCTCCTGACCCCGTGATCCGCCCACCTCGGCCACCCAAAATGCTGGGATTACAGGTGTGAGCCACCATGCCCGGCCAGATCATTCTTGATGTATAGTGTTCTTTTGTGCAGACATATAGCAATGCATATATCCATGCTGCCATGGTTGGGCATTTGGGCACGTTCCAGTTCTTGGCTACCATAAGCATAATATGAGTAATAAGAGTAATGCTTATGCTAGAAGATGTCTCTCAGTGACCGTATGTTCACATTTCCACAGGCATGTACTTCTGTATACCTAGGAGTAGAATTGAGAGTATGGTAGATAGTACCAATAGTGTTCCAAAGTGGTTGTACCACTTTGCCCTCAACTAGCAGGTCTGAGAGTTCCCGTGGCTCTACACCCAGCTCACATTTGATGTTTTCTCTTATTTTTGGTCATTTTGGTGGCTGTGTACATCTCTCTCTTGTTTATTTGCATTTTCCTGATTTTGTGTTTCTTGACTACTTGGATATCCTCTTGTGACATGTCTAAGTCTTTTGCCCATTTTTCTATTGAGGAGTTTGCCTTTTTCTTGTGGATTTCTAGGAGGTGGTTTGGGTATTTCTATTTTTATTTTTTATTTATTTTTTTTTTTTTGAGAGGGAGTCTTGCTGTGTTGCCCAGGTTGGAGTGCAATGGCGTGATCTCAGCTCACTGCAGCCTCCCCCTACCGGGTTCAAGTGACTCTCCTGTCTCGGCCTCCTGAGTAGCTGGGATTACAGGTGCTCACCACCACGACTGGCTAATTTTTTGGTATTTCTAGTAGAGACGGGGTTTCATCATGTTGGTCAGGCTGGTCTCGAACTCCTGATCTCAGGTGATCCACCTGCCTTGGCCTCCCAGAGTGCTGGGATTACAGGCACACGCCACCATGCCTGGCTAATTTTTGTATTTTTAGTGGAGAGTAGGTTTCACCATGTTGGCCAGGGTGGTCTCGAACTTCTGACCTCAGGTGATCCGCCCACCTTGGCCTCCCAAAGTGCTGGGATTGCAGGCGTGAGCCGCCATCACGCCTTGCCTGTTTTGTCTTGTGTTTTGAACTGGGATTGCAGGCGTGAGCCACTGCTCCTGGCCTGTTTTGTCTTGTGTTTTGAGCTGGGTTTGCAGGCGTGAGCCGCTGCTCCTGGCCTGTTTTGTCTCGTGTTTTGTCTCGTGTTTGTCTCGTGTTTTGTCTCGTGTTTTGAGGCGTGAGCTGCTGCGCCCGGCCTCGAATGGGAGTTTTAGAGGCCTTTGTGCTGGGCTTTCACACCACTTGTGCAGTCATTGGAAGGATCCAGACTTGGCAACATTTCATGTGAAAAATAATTGGGTTTTTTTTTTTTTTTTTCTCTTTCCAGCCACAGCTTCATAGAGCCAACAGTTGGACATGGCATTTAAGGAGATGGATGTAGTCCTTGGGTCACACACAAGCATTAACACACTATCATCTGCGCACTTAAGTGCTTTGTTCAGTTTCTGACAGTGCTGTTTATTTGGACCATTAACAGCCTGCTGTGTGACTTGGTCACTGTCTAGTGACCAGGATGAGTGACCTGGGTAACTCATTGAGACTCTGACAGGGTTTTAAGGAGTTAGGATGATTTATAGGTGGGAGCAAAGTCACGGGAGACCACCCTGTAAATGGGAAAGAGCATCCTTTCCTCACCTTCCCGGTTCCGGGAGTCTAGGACTACCTCTTGTCTCCCCAGCACCCTGCCCTTCCCTTCACCTGGTGTCCACAGTGGGCGGGATGGCCTGCTTGGTGGCTTTCCTCTAGATGTGTCCTTCGCATTTGTTACTCATCGTCCTCCAAGCCTGGGCCACAGGGATGCCACAGAAGGACCCTGCAGTGGAGAAATTGCATGAACAACTCCAAGACTCCTTTGCTAAAGGACAAACAAAATGTCCCGCATGGATGTGCTTGTCACTTAGTAACATTTCTACAAGGACAGGAGTTGTGACTTAGCACCTGTCATGTCTGTGTGGTTTGAGCATCTGCAAGAGTTCTCAGTAGTTGTCATTTCTCCAGACCTCTTACTTTTACCTACTCCAGGCCTGGGGATTAATGTCTCTTTTACACTTCTGCTTTAGGATGCTTTGCGTGTGGGATGGAAAATGGATTCCGAGTCTATAACACTGATCCACTAAAAGAAAAAGAGAAACAAGGTAAGAATTAACGGACATTTCCTGGTTTCTCCCCTTTCCAACCCTCAGAGTCTAAATTTAACCTTGCAGGTGGAGCAGGGAGGGGATGGCTGTTTTCGAGAAGTAAGTAGGGTTCATGGCCCCTCATAAACTTGGAGGGAGCTGTCCTCTTTCTTTCGTTGAGCTTCTGCAGGTGCTGAGGGATACAGGAGTGTGTTGAGCAGGTTTGTTCACTGGCCTGATTTCTCTAGTGAATTATTGATCAGCATGAACTTCTTGTGCCTTTTCCCCTGTCACGTCAGGGATTTTTGGCAGCAGAAACCTCTTTTCAAGTAAAGTCTTACCTGTAACTCTGGGATGTAGAACAGTAAGTGGTGCTTTATGTCTGGGAGTTTATTTTGTAAGTCAGGGTGCATTTCCTCAGCCTGCATCCATGCTGTGTACATTTGAGTCCTGGTTCTGCCCTTTACCAGGTTGCTGTGCGACCTTGGGCAAATTTCTCAGCCTCTTTGGGCCTCTATTTTTTTTTTTTTCTTCCGAGACGGAATCTTGCTCTGTCGCCCAGGCTGGAGTGCAATGGCATGACCTCGGCTCATTGCAACCTCCGCCTCCCGGGTTCAAGCGGTTCTCCTGCCTCAGCCTCCCGAGTAGCTGGGATTACAGACACCCACCACCACAACGGGCTAAATTTTGTATTTTTAGTAGAGACGGGGTTTCACCATTTTGGCCAGGCTGGTCTCGAACTCCTGACCTCATGATCCATGCGCCTCGGCCTTTCAGAGTGCTGGGATTACAGGCATGAGCCAACATGCCCGGCCACCTCACTTTCTTTATATGTGAAATAAGGTTGATAACAGTGCCTGCCTCAGAGTTATCGTAAAAATGAGTCAGGGTGCGTAAGACACGCAGATTAATGCCTGCACACACATTAGGTGCTGTGGAGTATATGATGCCACATACACTGTATGATGGGATTTATGCAGATAAATGTATGATGGGATAATGATGGGATTTATGCCGATAAGTAGTTGCAAAACATTTTAAAACAGCTGGACTTGCAAATCTCAGGATACTTTTTACTAAATTGACCCAGAAGCTTACAGAAGAGTTGTAGACTTTGGTGTCCAAGTTGAATCATTAGCAGCTGTGTGGGAAAAACCCCCCAACCATGTTTTCTCTTCACTCTTAACAGCACGACAGTCATCAGCACAGAAGACTTCTGTGACTGAATGTGGGGGATTTTTCCCCACACACCAAGCAGTGGACACCAGCTGGGTGTCCTTTCATTTCTGACGCCATCTACCTAGAGATAGAGTCAGATCCCACACGTTGAGGGCTCAGTCCCCAAGACTGCCCCAGTCCCCACCATGCATGAGTCTGGGCCTCCTAAACTTCAGACTGACTGGCTTCAAGTTGGGGTTCCCACAGCCCCCTCCTTGGATTCAATTAGTGTGCTGGAGCGGCTCCCAGAACTTGGGGAAGCACATTTACCAATTTATTATAAAGCAGCGGTCTGCAGCCTTTTTGGCACCGGGGACTGGTTTCATGGAAGACAGTTTTTTTCATGGGGGGGATAGTTTCCGGATGAAACTGTTCCCACTCAGATCATCAGGCATTAGAGTCTCAGGAGGAGCGTGCAGCCTCCATCCCTCGCGTGTGCTGTTCACAGTGGGGTTCATGCTTCTGTGAGAATCGTACGCTGCCGCTGATCTGACGGGGCAGAGCTCGGTGGGGAGCCTTGTTCGCCTGCTGCTTGCGTCCTGCTGTGCAGCCTGGTTCCTAACAGGCCACGGACCAGTACTGCCCCGGGGTTGCAGACCCATTGTAAAGGATATTGCCAAGAATATAGATGAGGGCAAGCACGGGACAAGGTGTAGGGGGATGGGCTGTGGAGTTTCCAAGCCCTCCCTGGGCTGCCACCCTCCAGGACCTTCCATGTGTTCAGCTGACCTCTTGGATTTTTATGTTTTTTATTTTTTTACTTCAAAATTCATTTTTCTTTTATTTTTTTCTCTTTTTTTCCACATGTGTTACAGAAAATACCTCTTGGAGATATATATATATAGATCTCTGACATTGTCTCGCTCTGCTGCCCAGGCTGGAGTGCAGTGGTATGATCTCGGCTCACTGCAAGCTCCGCCTCCCGGGTTCAGGCCTTTCTCCTGCTTCAGCCTCCCGAGTAGCTGGGACTACAGGTGCCTGCCGCCACGCTTGGCTAATTTTTTTTGTATTTTTGGTAGAGACGGGGTTTCACTGTGTTAGCCAGGATGGTCTTGATCTCCTGACCTCGTGATCCGCCCACCTCGGCCTCCCCAAAGTGCTGGGATTACAGGCATGAGCCACCGCGCCCCGGCCACCTCTTGGATTTTTAAGGAAGCTTCATAGTATCTGCATTGCTTCTCCCAGTGTGCAGGGTGGGACCGTCTCTATGGAGGGTCTTCAGACCCACAATCAGGTGGAGAAGATTTGAGTTCTTAGCAGGTGAAAGGAGGGCAGGAGAGAGATTCTGGTTCCTGAGGGCTAACACACCCAATATTATAACAAAAGATTGTAACAAGGTCTGGGAGTTACGAGCCAGGAACCGTGGGTGAAAACCTGTGTCTCTCTCATAACACCACAACAGCATATTAACAACTGCTTCCTAATTAATAAGGTGTTTACAGTAAATTCAACATTTCTTATAAAAATGAGTTTGACGGCCTGCACTGTGGCTCTCGCCTGTAATCCCAGCACTTTGGGAGGCTGAGGCGAGCAGATGGCCTGAGCTCAGGAGTTCGAGACCAGCCTGGGCAACATGGTGAAACCCCATCCCTACTACAAATACAAAAAGTTAGCCAGGCGTGGTGGCGCGTGCCTGTAATTCAAATTACTGGGGAGGTTGAGGCACGAGAATCACTTAAACCCGGGAGGCCAAGGTTGCAGTGAGCCGAGATTGCGCCACTGCACTCCATCCTGGGCAACAGAGCAAGACTCCGTCTCAACAAAAAAAAAAAAAAAAAAAAGACGAGAAACATCTAAAACTTCTAAATTCCAGAAAAGTATACCATTGTCATGGTTTAGCGCATCACACACATACCCGGTCCTGTGCGTCTGCCAGCTCTGCAGTGTCTGGGGCAGGCTGTACCCGGTCCTGTGCGTCTGCCAGCTCGGCCGTGTCTGGGGCAGGCTGTCCCTGAGCTTAGCATGCAGTGAGTTCTCACATGTGCGTGTGTGGTGTGCTCCCGTTTCCAGCTTACGTGAGTAGATAGGCCCTAATGTGAAATGGGTACAGTAGGGCCACACTGTCTTTTTGATGGCACATTTAAACAGTTTGGCTCTGCACTTACAGACTCATCTGCTGCTCTGCGTCTGGCAGCTTACAGTTTAACAGTGAAGAGCAGGCCAGGCCTCTAATCCCAGCACTTTGGGAGGCCAAGGTGGGCAGACCACAAGGTCAGGAGATTGAGACCATCCTGGCCGGCATGGTGAAACCCCCTCTCTACTAAAAATAGAAAAATTAGCTGGGCCTGGTGGTGCGTGCCTGTAATCCCAGCTACTCGGGAGGCTGAGGCAGGAGAATTGCTTGAACCAGGGAGTCGGAGGTTGCAGTGAGCCGAGATCTCGCCATTGCACTGCAGCCTGATGGCAGAGTGAGACTCTGTCTCAAAAAAAAAAAAAAAGAAAAAAATCCCAGTGAAGAGCAGCAGCAGACTTGCCCTTGTTCTTTTTTAATTGTAGCAGTTTGCTTTCCTGAGTGATGGGGAAGGAAGCCTGCATTACAGTGTGTCCTGGATCTGGGCTTGTGGCATGGTTCTGTCCAGTGTGACTCTGGCATTGAATAAGGAGACTATGGGCTCTGAGCAGGCTGCCTCTTCCAGATACGCCTTCTGCCACTTGGCAGGAACAGGAAGCTGGTAGTTCAGGGAAGCCTTCTTGGGGATCCCTGCTCCTTCAGTCTTGGGGGCAGCGTTCTCCCACCCTGCTCCACGACATAGGTCCTGTATCCATTGTACACCCAGGTTTGTTCTTTCCACACACACAGCCCAGCAGCCCGCCCGACCCGACACACACACAGCCCAGCAGCCTCAGCACATCTGGCTTCACAACAGGTCTTGCAGGCTTGGTGCTGTGTGCTCATCTAGCGTGCCAGGTGAAGGTGCTAGAGAAATGGGAGGCCTGCAATGTGTAGGTAGCAGGTGGTCCCTGCAGGTGGGGAGGATACAGGGAGGATACAGAGGTGGTGGGTAGCTTTGGGAAGGAGGTGGAAAGGGGAAGTTTCGTAACCTGGTGGTAGAAGGTTAAATTGGTAGAGTCTTGTGGAGTAATTTGGCAAGCTGTGTTCATTATAGATGTACTGTTTGGTGCCGGCATACCAATATTACTTGCAACACTGTTTCCAAGAGTGGAAAATTGGAGAACCCGAATGACTGTCCTGAAGGGGTTGATTACTGTGGTTGTGGCACATCCTCAAAATGGTGCCTCATGCGGCAAGAATGCCGAGACCAATCTGAGTCCTCATGTGGAGAGATGGCCATGGCACTGTTAAAGGAAAAAGAACGTAGAGAATAGCATAGATGGTGTTATAGGAACAAGATATCTATGCGCAAAGTTTAGAACATACGTGGCCGGGCAGAGTGGCCCACGCCTGTAATCCCAGCACTTTGGGAGGCCGAGGCAGGTGGATCACGAGGTCAGGAGATCGAGACCATCCTGGCCAACGTGGTGAAACCCCATCTCTACTAAAAATACAAAAATTAGCCAGGCATGGTGGCGGGTGCCTGTAGTCCCAGCTACTTGGAAGGCTGAGGCAGGAGAATCACTTGAACCCGGGAGGCGGAAGTTACAGTGAGCCGAGATAGTGCCATTGCACTCCAGCCTGGGCAACAGAGCAAGACTCCGTCTCAAAAAAAGTACGTACATGATGTTGTTTCACAGTGTTTTCTACTTTATGCTTTTCTGTGTTGTTTTATAGAAATGATGCATAATTTTCATAATGGGAAATAAGGTTTTCTTTAAAAATAAAACTCCACAGCAATAGGAAGGAGAAACGGACTGCACGACAGGACAGAGGCAAAAATAAAAAGCTTATTAGCCTCAAGTGCTAGAATGGTTGATTTTCACTCATTTGTATAAAGTGATTCATTTTTCAGGCATCTCTTAATGGAATAGAAATTATGCCAGTATTCAGACATCCCCTTTCCCCATTTTCTTTTATTAGTTTCTTGTGTTTTGCAGCAGGCTCTGTTGGGAGAGTCTGGGCCTGTCAAGGTGTGGTGTAATTATATATTTTGGTTTTCACCCTGGCCAGTAACTCCCACAGACCTGGTTAGTCTTTTTGTTACAATATTGGCCCTCAGGGGAGGCCTCTGACCTCCTACCCCCCTTTCACCCTAACGTGTCCTGTCTCCCCACCGCCACCCCACCTTCCTTCCTTTTCTTTTTTCTTTCTTTTCCTCCTCCCCCCTCCCCTCCCCTCCCCTCCCCTCCCCTCCCCTCCCCTCCCCTCCCCTGCCCTGCCCTGTCCTGCCCTCCCCTCTTCTCCCTTCTTCTCCCCTCCCCTCTTCTTTGACAGAATCTCTCCCAGGCTGGAGTGCAGTGGCTCCATCTTGGCTCACTGCAACTTCCACCTCATGGATTCAAGCGATTCTCGTGCCTCAGCCTTCCAAGTAGCTGGGATTACAGGCGCATGCCACCACACCCGGCTACGTTTTTTTGTTTGTTTGTTTGTTTTGTATTTTTAGTAGAGATGGGGTTTCACCACGTTGGCCAGGCTGGTCTTGAACTCTTGGACTTCAAGTTATTTGTCTGCCTCGGCCTCCCAGAGTGCTGGGATTACAGACATTAACCACCACACCCCCACCCTTTCTAATTGTGGGTCTTAAGACCCTCCTCAGAGAAGGCCGCACCCTCTGCCCCTGGGGAAGGAATGCTGATGGTCATGAAGCTTCCATAAAATCCCGAGGAGACAGGGTTCAGAGAGCTTCACAGAAGCTTTGCGTCCTTCCCCTAATGCCTTGCCCTATGCATCTTTTCATCTGTATCCTTTGTAATATTGTCTGTTATGAACTGGTAAACATAAGGAAGTGTTTCCCTGAGTTCAGTGAGCCGTGCCAGCAAATTGAACCCAAAGAAAGGGTCACGGGAACCCCAACTTGAAGCTGGTCAGTCAGAAGTTTTGAAGGTTCTGACTTGCGACTGGTGTGTGGTACGGTCAGTCTTGGGGACCGAGCCTTCAACCTGTGGGATCTGACACTGTCTCCAGGTAGATGGTGTCAGAACTGAGTTAGAGGAAGCCCAGCTGGGGTTTGCTGCGCGGTTTCTGCTTTAGTTACAGAAGTCTTCTGTGTTGGTGATTGTGTGAGTATAGAGACCATGATTCGAGGAGAGGGTTTTTCTCTGCACCACAGCAACTGGGGTGTACCTCAAGTTTTCCTCAGCTGATGTTTAGGAGGAGCCTGTTTTGTGTCCTACGCAACCTATTGCTGCAATTTTAGTTGCTGTTACAGACAAGTCCGACCGCCAGGGACCCTTAGAGATGTAGACGCTGACATCCTGGGCAGGCTTGGGCATTTCTTCTTTTTGTGGATATAAAATGTTCCAGGAATAAATGCTCGGTGCTGTGAAGTAAAACCAGCACTCAGGCGAAAGTTTAATTCTCTCAGTAAGGCAATTTACTTCTGCAGAAGGGTGCCACTCGTATCAGCCAAGGTGGCAAGAGCACAGAGAACAAGGGAGACCAGGGGGTTTTTGTCCTGAACGCAGTCCCTATCTCTGTGTCACTCCCCTATGGGCTGGGGTCGGACTGCACAATCTGAGCTGACCCAATTGGCTACTTGTACGAATTTTTCTAAATATAGAAGGGGAGGGGGACATGAGGTACAGAGGTGGAGCGTGTGAGATGTGCAGTTTCGGGGGAACAATGGGTACAGGTAACCAAGGGAACAGGTGTGAGTTATTGATTAGAGTTGACGGGAAGCGGGTAAGCTGTTTACAGTAACTAGGGGCAAGGAAGAACAAGAAAGTTGAGTTTGAGAACAAAGGATAAGGAAGTTAACAGGCTAAATAAACCCTTCGAAGAGAAACTCAGAAAGATGTATTGTGTCTTACATTTTTCTGTAACAAGGAATGTCCTTTGTAATATTTCAGTACCAGCCCTTGGGGTCTGGAACATAGAAGGCTCTGAATGTAACCCTGGTCTTTCTGTGGGGAGACCCTTTCCCCCTCTTCAGCTGCAGGAGGTGGGGGTCAGGTACTGTGGGAGAATCTCTTTGGCGGGGTTTAGAAGTCCTCTCTAATTCCTGAAGTTTGGCTCTTATCTTTGATTACTTCTCATTCCAGGAAAGGCCTTAACTCTCCTTCTCTGCCTCTTCCCTTGATTCTGAAAAATCTGTTTTTCTTTTTTTTCTTTCCATGGTTAAAACCCAGAAACTGCATACCGCATAGCTAACTACTGTGCCTGTGAGTGACTGTGTTTGTCTTTTTTTTTTTTTTTTTTTTTGAGACGGAGTCTTGCTCTGTCACCCATGCTTGAGTGCAGTGGCGTGATCTCAGCTCACTGCAACCTCTGCCTGCCGGGTTCAAGTGATTCTCCTGCCTCAGCCTCCCAAGTAGCTGGGACTACACAGCTGGCTAATTTTTGTATTTTTATTTTTTATTTATGTATTTATTTGAGAGACGGAGTTTCACTCTTGTTGCCCAGGCTAGAGTGCAATGGCGTGATCTCGGCTCACCGCACCCTCTGCCTCCTGGGTTCAAGCGATTCTCCTGCCCCAACTTCTCGAGTAGCTGGGATAACAAGCATGCGCCACCACGCCTGGCAAATTTTGTATTTTTAGTAGAGACGGGGTTTTTCCATGTTGGTCACGCTGGTCTCGAACTCCCGACCTGAGGGATCCACCTGCCTCGGCCTGGCCTCCCAGAGTGCTGAGATTATAGGTATCAGCCCCTGCACCCAGCCAACATTTCTTTACTTAACCATTAGCTAGAATCACATCTTGCTAAGGGAATGACTTGTTGCTTTTAGAACTTGAAAAGATGGCTGCACACAGTGGCTAATGCCTGTGATCCCAGCACTTTGGGAGGCCGAGGTGGGTGGATCTCCTGAGGTCAGGAGTTCGAGACCAGCCTGGCCAACATGGTGAAACCCCATCTCTACTAAAAATACAAAAAGTAGCTGGGTGTGATGGTGGGCACCTGTAATCCCAGCTACTTGGGAGGCTGAGGCAGGAGAATCACTTGAACCCAGGAGATGGAGGTTGCAGTGAGCCGAGATCGCACCACTGCACTCCAGCCTGGGCGACAAGAGCAAAACTCCATCTCAAAAAAAAAAAAAAACCTGAAAAGACTTAAGACAGAACCAAGCATTAATAATTTTATTAATAAGGCAAGATCATGTAGTTTATAAAAGGGCTAAACATTGTCTCTCGGTTGAATAGTGTTTGAAGAATATGTTAGTGACCTTGATATAATTCTCAGGTCACTTAGATGTGTTTCTAAAACTTACTGAACCTACATTGAGGAAATAGTTACACTTCTAACACTTGGGGCAAAGAAGGTCTTTGGTGGCAGCATTTTTTTTTTTTTTTTAATTATGGTAAAAAATTATGTAAAATAAAATTTACCATCTTAACCATTTTTAAGCGTATAGATCAGTAATGTTAAATATATTCACGTTGTTGTTAAACAGACCTCTAGAATTTCATCTTGGGAAACCAAACTCTGCATCCATCAATTCTCTCTCCCCCGTTTCCTGGCAACCACCATTCCGCTTTTCTGTGTCCATGAACTTGACTGCTGCAGGGACTTCCTGTGAACGCCGTCATATGTGCCTGGCTGATTTCACTTAGCGTAGTGTCCTCTAGGTTGATCTCTGTTGTAGCCTGTGTCAGAGTTTCAGGCCGGGTACCGCAGCTCACCCCTGTAATCCCAGTGTTTTCAGAGTCTGAGGCAGGAGGATTGCTTGAGACCAGGAGTTTGAGACCAGTCTGGGCAGCATAGTGAGACCTTATCTTGAAAAAATAATAAATGAGAAATATTGTTTCTGTTTTAGGCTGAATAATAAATCATTGCACTTATGGAGCATGTGCTGTTTGTTTATTTCTCCATCTGTGGACACTCGGGTCCTTCTGCATCTTTGCTATTATGAATGATGCTGCTGTAAGCGTGGGTGTGCAGGTATCTCTTCCAGACCCTGTCTTGAGTTCTTTTGCTTATATGACTAGAAGTGGGATTGCTGGATCATATGGTAACTTTTTTTTTCTTTTTTCTTTTTTTTTTTTTGAGACAAAGTCTCGCTCTGTCGCCCAGGCTGGATGGAGTGCACTGGCGAGATCTCGGCTCACTGCAGCCTCCGCCTCCCGGGTTCAAGCAGTTCTCCTGCCTCAGCCTCCCGAGTAGCTGGGATTACAGATGTGCACTGCCACTCCTGGCTAAGTTTTGTATTTTTAGTAGAGACAGGGTTTCACCATGTTGGCCAGGATGGTCTTGATCTCCTGACCTCGTGATTCGCCTGCCTCGGCCTCCCAAGGTGCTGGGTTTATGGGTATGAGCCACTGCATCTGGTCATATGGTAACTTTTTTTTTTTTTAAGTATTTATTGATCATCCTTGGGTGTTTCTCGGAGAGGGGGATATGGCAGGGTCATAGGATAATAGTGGAGAGAAAGTCAGCAGATAAACACATGAACAAAGGTCTCTGGTTTTCCTAGGCAGAGGTCCCTGCAGCCTGCAGTGTTTGTGTCCCTGGGTACTTGAGATTAGGGAGTGGTGATGACTCTTAGCGAGCATGCTGCCTTCAAGCATCTGTTTAACAAAGCACATCTTGCACCACCCTTAATCCATTTAACCCTGAGTTGACACAGCACATGTTTCAGAGAGCACGGGGCTGGGGGCAAGGCCATAGATCAACAGCATCCCAAGGCAGAAGAATTTCTCCTCCCAGACGGGACGGCCGGGCAGAGGCGCTCCTCACTTCCTCCCAGACAGGGCGGCCGGGCAGAGACGCTCCTCACTTCCCAGACGGGGGCAGCCCGGTAGACACGCTCCTCACTTCCCAGACGGGGCGTCCACAGGGTGTCCGGGCAGAGGCGCTCCTCACTTCCTCCCAGACGGGGCAGCCAGGCAGAGGTGCTCCTCACCTCCCAGACGGGGGTAACTTTTTGATTTATAAAAATTAGGTGTTTTTTTTTTTTTTTTTTTTTTTTTTGAGATGGAGTCTCACTGTGTCACCCAGGCTGGAGTGCAGTGGCGCAATCTCGGCTCACTGCAACGTCCGCCTCCTGGGTTCAAGCAATTCTCCTGCCTCAGCCTCCCAAGTAGCTGGGATTACAGGCGCCTGCCACCACGCCTGGCTGATTTTTTTGAATTTTTAGTAGAGATGAGGTTTCACCATGTTGGCCAAGCTGATTTCAAACTCCTGACCTCAAGTGATCTACCTGCCTCGCCTCCCAAAGTGCTGGGATAACAGGCGTGAGCCACCACACCTGGCCTTTTAATTATTTTTTAATTGAGGCAGCGTCTTACTGTGTTGCGCAGGCTGATCTTAAACTCTGGGCCTCAAGTCATCGTCCTGCTTTGGCCTCCTAGAGTGCTGGGATTATAGGTGTGAGTGAGCTGCTGTGCCCAGCCTCTTTTTAATTTTTTGAGGACCTGCCATACTTTTTTCCAGAACAGCTGCATCAGACAGTGCATGAGAGTTCCCATAGCTTCATATCTTGGCCAGAACTTGTTATTTCCTGGGTTAAAAAACAATATTAGCCATCCTCTGCAGTGAGCCCTGTTCCCATCACTGCACTTGCCTGAGCAACACTGTCTCAAAAAAAGAAAAAAAAATTAGTCATCCTGATGGGTATGAGGTGATGGGATCTCATTGTGGTTTTGGTTTGGATGTCTCTGATGCCTAATGATGTTGAGCATCTTTTCTTGTACTTGTTGGCCATTTGTAAATTATCTTTGGAGAAATACTACTCAAATCCTTTGCCAATTTTAAAATCAGATTATTAATTTTTTTATTGTTGAGTTGTAAAAGTCCTTCATATATTCTGGATATTATGCACTTATCAGATGTGTGGTTTGCAAATATGCTCTGCCGTTCCATAGGTTGTGTTTTCATTCTGTTGATTGTGTCCTTTGGTGCACAAAAGTTTGATGTCCCAAAAGCACATTGCCCGTGCTGGGGTTTTTTTTTTTTTTTTTGAGATGGAGTCTCCCTCCTTCGCCCAGGCTGGAGTGCAGTGGTGCAATCCCTGCTCACTGCAACCTCTGCCTCCCGGGCTCAAGTGATTCTCCTGCCACAGACTCCTATATAGCTGGGATTACAGGCGCCTGCCACCACAGCCGGCTAATTTTTATATTTTTAGTAGAGACGGGGTTTCACTATGTTGGCCAGGCTGGTCTCGAACTCCTGACCTCAAGTAATCCACCTGCCTCAGCCTCCCAAAGTGCTGAGATTACAGGCGTAAGCCACCGCGGCCGGCGAATTTTTTAATTTTTATTTTTGGTAGAGAAGAGAGCTCCTTATGTTGCCCAGGATGGCCTTGAACTCTTGGACTCAAGCAGTCCTCCCACCTCTGCCTGCCAAAGTGCTGGGATTACAGGTGTGAGCCACTGTGCCCGGCTGCCTTGAATTTTAAGTATCTCGAAGATCGAGCTGAGGCACTTTTGAGTCATTTTGTGCAGCTGTGACTGGAGAGGTAGCGCTCATGGTCATTGCAGACAGAGAGCTGGGTGGGTGGACGGTCCTCCTGAGTTACGTGAACCATACAGAACATGGGAGTCATTGCAGACAGAGAGCTGGGTGGACAGTCCTATGAACTGTCTGTACGTGAACCATACAGAACGTGGAAGTTTCTCATCAGTGTTCCCCTGTTGCTGCCCTCAGAGAGCATTGTTCATCCTTTTGTCATGGAAGACCTCTGAAAATCTGTGGACATTTTCCTCTTACATAATTCATGAACAGTTTGGAGCATTTCAGACTTCGGTGGCTCACACCTAGAATCCCAGCATTTTGGGAGGCTGAGATGGCAGGATTGTTTGAGACCAGGAGTTCAAGACCAGCCTGGGCAATACAGTATGACCTCGCCTCTACAAAAAGTTTTCTGAAAAAATTAACCAGGCGCGGTGACGTGCGCCTGTAGTCCCAGCTGCTCAGGAGGCTGAGGCAGGAGGAGTCCTTGAGCCCAAGAGTTTGAGGCTGTAGTGAGCTATGATCACTTCACTGCATTCCAGCCTGAGCAACACAGCAAGACCCTGTTTCTTTTTAAAAAAAAAAAAAAAGGAAATGATAAAAGTCACTCAGCTTTTGCATTAAAGTTTTTGGGGTTTTTTTTGTTTGTTTTTATTTATTTATTTTGAAATGGAGTCTCACTCTGTCACCAGACTGGAGTGCAGTGGTGTGATCTCGGCTCGCTGCAACCTCAGCCGCCTGGGTTCAAGTGATTCTCCTGCCTCAGCTCCTGAGTAGCTGGGACTACAGGTGCCTGCCACCACACCGGCTGATTTTTGTATTTGTAGTAAAGACAGTGTTTCACCATGTTGGCCTGGATGGTCTCAACCTCTTGACCTCATCATCTGCCCGCCTCAGCCTCCCAAGCATTAAAGCTTTTAGTATACTTTCTTGGAGTTGACAGGTTTTGCCACCTCTTGAAATGTGAATTCAAGTATTTCATACATTTTGCTGAGTTAGCTTCCTAGGGTGTTGTGTGCTCAGCCTTTATGGAACAGTGAACATGATGACAGTAAACTGAGAGAAGTTGGAAACCGAGCACTCACTATTTTTTAGCCAGTCACCTTTCTCATTTCTGATGACAGTTAGATATAAATTGCTGATTAAAAATGAGTCCCGTAGGCCGGGCACAGTGGCTTATGTCTGTAATCCCAGCATTTTGGGAGGCCGAGGCGGACTGATCGCTTGAGTTCAGGAGTTTGAGATCAGCCTGGCCAACATGGTGAAACCGCATCTCTACTAAAAATACAAAAATTAGCTGGGCATGGTGGCACATGCCTGTAGTCCCAGCTACCTGGGGAGGCTGAGGCAGTAGAGTGGCTTGAACCCAAGAGGTGGAGGTTGCAGTAAGCCGAGATCACGTGACTGCACTCTAGTCTGGGTGTCAGAGCAAGACTCCATCTCAAAAAAAAAAAAAGAGTCCTGTATTCCCAGCTACTTGGGAAGCTGAGGCAGGAGGATCATGTGAGCCCAGGAGTTCAAGGCTGCAGTGAGCTGTGATTGTACCTGTGAATAGCTACTGCACTCCAGCCTGGGCAACACAGTGAGATCTTGTCTCTTACAAAAAAATAGAAAATTGCTGAGTTACCTGTCTTGACTTTCTCTTTTCTTTTTTATCGTAAAATATACATATTGTAACATTTGTCTTTTTAAAACTATCATTTCAGAATTTCTAGAAGGAGGAGTTGGCCATGTTGAAATGTTATTTCGCTGCAACTATTTAGCTTTAGTTGGTGGTGGAAAAAAGCCGAAATACCCTCCCAACAAAGGTACTGTAATTGTGTATTTAAGAATCATGCCTCACATGTCCCACCCAGTCTTTTTTTGAATGTGTTTGTTTGTGGCCATGTGTGATTTTCTCTGGTAGTTCTGTGAAATATCCAGGACTGGTCACTGGGGAGGAAGCAGGTGGAGAGGGCGCCAGGTCTCTGTCCCCATAAGGAGCACCTAAAGTGCATCACTTGCTTGCATTGTCATAGAACACGGGCTTTTCAGTCAGTAAACGGTTGACCTCGTAAATGTCATGAATTCATTTTAAAGCAAGGTAGAAGGGTTTTTTTTCCTTACTGAGAGCCATTTACTTAAAGGAACGTTCGTTTCATCGCCACATAGAACAAAACACCAGTTTGGCTCTGGGTTTCGGGATATATTTGTCTGGGTGGGAGTACGTGCGTGTGGATGCAGATGACGCGGCATAAGAGCTCTGGCCCTTTTAAGTAGAGGGAGGAGTAGACAGCTTTCCTGACAGCCGTGTGCCTCGTGCCAGCTTAACCTCGCTGTTGGTTGAGGAGAGAGGGCTCAAGGCGAAAGATCCAGGAATGGAGGGCAGAACACAGGGAAGAGGTGGGAGGCAGGAGGCTGGGGGCGGGAGGCGGGAGGTGGGAGGTGGGAGGTGGGAGGCAGGTCTGGGGGCGGGAGGCGGGAGGCAGGGCTGGGGGAGGCTTGAATGCCAGGTAACATGTGGCCAGGAAGGAGATGCCGTCGGATCTGCGTTTGGGGAAAGTTCTGGTCTAGACGCAGTGCATGAGGTGAGTGAAGAGACACCAGAGGATGAGGCAGGCGTGGGAAGCCCCCGTTTGTGGGGAGAGGCAGGAAAAATGGAGCAAGCATCCTCGTCTGAGCCCAGTGCCAGGCGGGAGGAGGCCTGAGAAAAGCTGTCTGGTTCTGGTGACATTGAAGGTGGCCGGTGGTCTCAGAGGGTGGCTGAGTAGGAACCCAGTGGTGGGTGGGTAGGTGGGAGGAGGTGAGGAGGGAAGGAGAGGCTCAGTGAGGGAGGCAGTTCAGAATCAAGACCAGGATGGGGCTCTGGGGGTGCCGCATGCCAAGTGGGAAGTGAGTGGGTGAACTAGGATCTGGGTGAGATCACGTACGTACTTAGGAATAGAATAGCCCAGGCCAGATCAGGCACAAAGGGATTGTGTGGAAAGGCAGAAGGTTCTAGATGACTCGTGACAGGCTTTGGGGCCCAGCTCACAGTTCTCAGCAGAGCCCTGTGAACTGCATGAACATGAATGTGCGGAAGAGAGACCACACTCAGGTGAGGACTGGCCCTGCCTGATATTTATTTTTGTTTTGGAATTAGGAGCAGAGAAATGAAATGGGAAGAGATTATTGGTAGGAAAAAACAGTGGAAGACAGGGCTTGAGATCTTGGCCTTTGAGTGGTTCTGTAGTCTTACAAGGTTTGTCTGTGCCAGCTTTAAAGCAGAGTTGAGAGTGGCTGCTAGCACAGCCCAGAGGGTCAGAGGCCTGTGGCTTATGAGTCCTCTGGAGGAGCCCACCCAGAAGGGACAGCGGAGGTTCCACAGAGAGAGCAGGGCAGGCTTTGCAGGAGGATGACTTTGCCCTGGCTGATTGGGGATGGGCAGAAATCCTGCTGGTGAATTGGTCTGTGTCTTGTCATGGAGAACTTCATCGACCATTAAGGAGGAAAGGAAGCTTATAGATGGAAGTCAGGAGGCCTAGAGGGCCGCCTCCCTTGCCCTGCCTCTGGCACTGCTGGGGGACCCCAGGTGCTAACAAGGGAGCCATTTGCATGAGATAATCTCAGGTCTCATTCTCATTATAAAGTTTCTAGGAGGTGAAAAAGCCTTAGAAACTTCACAGACTTAGAAGAAAGCAGTATTCGGCAGGTTTTTGAGTAAATGTACTTTTTGTAGCGTCTAAAGGTACTTTTTTTTACTAGTAAACTTGATTTTTATTTATTTAGTTTTGAGACAGGGTCTCACTGTATTGTCCAGGCTGGAATGCAATTGTGCAATCCTGGCTCACTGCAGCTTCTACCTCCCCAGGCTCAGGTGATCCTTCCGCCTCAGCCTCCCAAGTAGCTGGGACTACAGGAGCACCCACCACACCCGGCTACTTTTTGTATTTTTAGTAGAGACAGTGTTTCGACATGTTGCCCATGCTGGTCTCAAACTCCTGAGCTCCATTGATCTGCCTGCCTCTGCCTCTCAAAGTGCTGGGATTACGGGTGTGAGCCATCACACCCAGCTGTGCTTTTTGTGTGTTTTTTTGAGACAGGGTCTCCCTTTGTTGCCCACATTGGAGTGCAGTGGGGTGATCATAGCTCACTGCAGCCTCAAACTCCTGGACTCAACCTGAGTGGCTGTGACTAATTTTTAATAACTTTTTTTTTTCAGAAATGGGAGTCTCACTATGTTGCCCAGGCTGGTCTTGAACTCTTGGCCTCAAGCGATCTCACACCCCAGCCTCCCAAAGTGCTGGGATTACAGGCGTGAGCCACTGCACTCATCCCTCCTGTGGTTCTTCAGAAGCACGGTGCTGGTTGGCATTCTCATCCCTGAAGCTTGTCAGTACATTAGCCCTTAGAACACAAACTGCTAATTTATCCTAATAGAATGTTGCAATGTTAGCAGACAAACAAGACAGAAGAAATTTTAAACTTAAAAAGGAGTAGGGGCTGGGTGCAGTGGCTCACATGTGCAATCCTAGCACTTTGGGAAGTTGAGGTGGGCAGATCACTTCAGCCCAGAAGTTCGAGACCAGCCTGGGCAACATGGTAAAACCCCATCTCTACCAAAAATACAAAACTTAGCTGGGCATGGTAGTGCATGCCATTTGGGGAGCCCAGCCATTTGGGAAGCTGACGTGGGAGAATCTGTTGAGCCTGGGAGGTCAAGGCTGTAGTGAGCCAAGATCGCGCCACTGCACTCCAGTCTGGGCGAGAGAATAAGACCCTGTCTCAAAAAAACGAAAAAAGAGCAAAAACAACTCAGGATCTTCAGTGGAGTGAAGAACTCGTTGGCCCTGATTTGTGTCCCTCTGATTTCACTTTAAAACTGAAACCTCCCTTCCTGATGCGGGTTTATCTCCAGCACTTTTAACATCAGTACCTATGGTCAGGCTTGCCTGTGGTCAGGCTTGCCTATGGTCAGGCTTTGCCTGTGGTCAGGCTTGCCTATGGTCGGGCTTTGCCTGTGGTCGGGCTTTGCCTGTGGGCTCAGTCGGGTGGAATCAAGGAAGGTCAGGGAGAGGAAGGTAACCAGGCAAGGGCAAGGGTTGGCAGAGAGAGATGAACGCGCTTAGCGTGCCTGTGTGCGAGGCCAGCGGGTCGCCTGAGACCGGGACCGGGCTGTGCACACTGAGAGAGGAACGGGCGGGGAGGGAGCAAGTGGGCAGCCAGCTACCAAGAAGGGGAGACGCTTTGAGTGGGGAAGGGGCCCGAGGGCGAATCCCCGGCACAGCTCACGGTTTGAGTTGGACCCCAAGGCCTCCTCCCAGGTGCGGGTGTGTGTCTGAGGCCTGAGGGTGGGTGCAGCTGTAACAGTGGAAAGAGAAAACACCTTAGGCGTCAAGCTGGCATCGCTGCATCCCAGCACCACGGCCTGTTTATGACTGCACTCATCTGTTCTTTCTGATATTTCAGTAATGATCTGGGATGACCTGAAGAAGAAGACTGTTATTGAAATAGAATTTTCTACAGAAGTCAAGGCAGTCAAACTGCGGCGAGATAGGTGGGTTTGGTGTCAGTAATTTTTTAAAGTGGTATTTCACTGTGTCTAAAGATGGCTGAAATACTTTCCTATTTTTGGCAGAAAAATGTTTAGGAAATGATGTATTAAAATGTTGGCCCTGGTTTTTATGACCATAAGGATATAAGGATTATTTATATTGCTGCAAGAAAGGCAGCGAATTGTATTTGTTTCCAGGGCTCCGCTGGAGGTAAGTAGGTGGTGGCGTGGATGACGTGCGCCACAGTGGACCAGCCAATGGGTCTCACCATGGTGAGTTCTGTCCCATTCCGACATGTGCAGAGCTGAGGACATGAGTTTTGAGCCTTGAATTACCCTGGGCTTTTAGCCCATGCTTTGCCAAATGCTGCCTCTCAATAAAGGTTTTCGGTTTGAAAGTAAAGGAAAATTGAATTTTCTGTGTTGAAAGTAGCAGGTGGCTCTGTCAGCCATGGCCTCAGGGGCGTTTAGGGGGAATATGGAAGTTTGTCCTAGTACGTTGAGCAAGATAGCGCAGAGTTCGTTCATTTGGGTTTTTATTTAATACGATTTGCATATTTTACTCTAAGATTTCCATCTCTGTCAGCTGTGGGAGGACAGCAGCCGAGCAAGTTGGATGTAAACAGAGGTCATTTCACCTCCCTGCCTTTTTTTTGTTTTTGGAGATAGAGTCTTGCTCTGTTGCCAGACTGGAGTGCAGTGGCACAATCTCAGTTCACTGCAACCTCTGCCTCCCGGGTTCAAGCAATTCCTGCCTCAGCCTCCAGAGTAGCTGGGACTACAGGCGCATACCACCAAGCCCAGCTGATTTTTGTATCTTTAGTAGAGACAGAGTTTCACCATGTTGGCCAGAATGGTCTCCATCCCTTGACCTCATGATCCACCCGCCTCGGCCTCCCAAAGTGCTGGGATTACAGGTGTGAGCCACTGCGCCCGGCCAGCTTTCCTGCATTTTTGTGTGGGTTTGTCATTTTAATAACGTCAATATTTAAAGGCCCTTAGTAATGCAAATGCGGCTGGGCACCGTGGCTCATGCCTGTAATCCCAGCACTTTGGGAGGCCAAGGCAGGCGGATCACAAGGTCAGGAGTTAGAGACCAGCCTGGCCAACCTAGTGAAACCCCATCTCTACTAAAAATACAAAAATTAGCTGGGCATGGTGGTGCATGCCTGTAATGCCACCTACTCAGGAGGCTGAGGCAGGAGAATCGCTTGAACTCAAGAGGTGGAGGTTGCAGTGAGCCGAGGTTGTTCCACTGCACTCCAGCCTGAGCGACAGAGTGAGACTCCATCTATTAAAAAAAAAAAAAGTAATAATAATAATGCAAACGCTTGAGCCAGATCGAGGATCTTCTACTTTCAGACTTTTCTTATTTTTTCCAGACACAGTAGCATAAAAATATCACTTCTGTGTGTTTTGCTCAGTTCTGAACCTAGATGGAGTGTTTGATGATGTCTCTCTAAACCTCAGAGACGTCTCTTAGGCTGACCTTCACCCAGGCGAGAAACACTCCCTCGGCAGAGCCAGCCCACGTGCACTCGCCGAGCTCCAGGCCTGGCGCTGGCTACCTGCCTCCAGAGCTTTTTCTTCAGGAACGCTCCTTTTGTGTGTGGTATTTTCAGTGTTTCTCAGTTTCAGTATGATAAGAACAGAAGCATAAAATGTTTGGGTTTGACTTTTGAGGAAAGCAACTGATCATGTTTTTCTTTCCAGAATTGTGGTGGTTTTGGACTCCATGATTAAGGTGTTCACATTCACACACAATCCCCATCAGTTGCACGTCTTCGAAACCTGCTATAACCCCAAAGGTGAGAGATTGAGCAGATGGGTGGCGATGGGAAATGGGTCCACGTGGAGATGCCTGTCCTGGGCACTCCCTTCTCTAGGCAGGTCTCTGTCTGAGCAGGGTGCCTTGGCGAGAGCAGTCCTGAGCACAGAGGGGCCTCCAGAGGAGATGCACCTTCCAGGACCCACAGCTCAGCATCCCAGGACCTTCCAGGACCCACAGCTCAGCATCCCAAAACTACCTTCTGACCAGAGTCACAGAGTGGGGCCCCTGTCCCCTCCCACCCAGTGACTGTGGCCTCTCAGAACCTCCACAGTGAACCAGGAACCTACGTTTTCACCACATTGGGAGCCACTGAGTTCTGGACTCAAGCATTTCCTTCCCTTGTCTTCTGAATTGGAGGATTGATTGTGTTTGACTTTGTCATTTATTGTACCATCTTCGTATCTTTTTAAATTTGGGGGTTTTGCTTCTGGCTTTGTTAGGGTAAAATTTACATAAAACTCACTCGTTTTAAGAATACCATTTGTGGCTGGGCGCGGTGGCTCACTCCTGTAATCCCAGCACTGTGGGAGGCCAAGGCGGGCGGATCACAAGGTCAAGAGATCGAGACCATCCTGGCTAACACGGTGAAACCCTGTCTCTACTAAAAATACAAAAAATCAGCCGGGCGTGGGGGCGGGCACCTGTAGTCCCAGCTACTAGGGAGGCTGAGGCAGGAGAATGGCATGAACCTGGGAGGTGGTGCTTGCAGTGGGCAGAGATCATGCCACTGCACGCCAGCCTGGGCGATAGAGCGAGACTCTGTCTCAAAAAAAAAAAAAAAAGAGAGAGAGAATACCATTTGTGGCCAGGCTTGGTGGCTCACGCCTGTAATCCCAGCACTTTGGGAGGCTGAGGCGGACGGATCACAAGGTCAGGAGTTTGAGACCAGCCTGGCCAACATAGTGAAACCCTGTCTTTACTAAAAATACAAAAAATTAGCCAGGGGTGGTGGCAGGTGCCTATAATCCTAGCTACTTGGGAGGCTGAGGCAGGAGAATCACTTGAACCCAGCAGGTGGAGGTTGCAGTGAGCCAAGATCACGCCATTGAACTCCAGCCTGGGCGATAGAGCAAGACTCTATCTCAAAAAAAAAAAAATTTGATAAATTTCAGTCATTGTAAACAGTTGTGTAACCACCGTCACAGTCAAGACAGAACAGTCGGCCGGGTGCGGTGGCTCACGCCTGTAATCCCAGCACTTTAGGAGGCCAAGGCGGGCAGATCACGAGGTCAGGAAATTGAGAGCATCCTGGTCAACATGGTGAAACCTCATTTCTACTAAACATACAAAACTTAGCTGGGTGTGGTGGTAGGTGCCCATAGTCCCAGCTACTTGGGAGGCTGAGGCAGGAGAATCGCTTGAACCCGGGAGGCGGAGCTTGCAGTGAGCCGAGATTGTGCCACTGCACTCCAGCCTGGGTGACAGAGTGAGACTCTAAAGAAAAAAAGAACAGTCTCATCTCCTGGAAAACTTTCTTGGGACAGTCCCCTCCCCACTCAACCCTCAGGTTTTTTTTTTTTTACATGTATTTGTCCTCTGTGTGTGTTTGTGTGTTACTTTGTTGGTCCCTTCGGCCATTTTTTGGCTATTATGAAGAAGGAGTGTCATGCATGTTCCCATAGCAGCCTTTGTGTGGGTAGTTTTATTTCTCTTGCATCGATACTGAGGGTTCGACTGCCCGGTCACAACCATGTTGTGGTTGTGTCTGACTCTATAAAATGCGGCCATTTATTTTCCAGAGTGACTGTGTCCTCTTGCGTCTCATCCATGATTTATGAGTGTTCCAGCATCGTCGGTCTTTCTAGCTGTAGCCGTTCCGTGCATGTGTGATGATATCTCACTGGTAACGGCATCTCCTTGTGGTTTTGGTTTGCATTTCTCTGAGGACTGGCAGTGGCGACATCTTTCCCTGTGGTTCTTCCCTTTCGAGATCTTTTGGGAAGTGCCCCAGATGTTTTGCCCATTTTTTAGCTGGTTGTTTATCTTAGAATGAGATGTAAGAATTCTTTTTTTTTTTTTTTTTTTTATGAGACAGGGTCTTGCTCTGTTGCCCAGGCTGGAGTGCAGTGGCGTGATCTCGGCTCACTGTAGCCTCCGCCTCCCAGGTTCAAGCAATTCTCCCACCTCAGCCTCCTGAGTAGCTGGGACTACAGGCACCACCAGACCCGGCTAATTTTTCTATTTTTAGTAGAGACGGGGTTTCATTATGTTGGCCAGGCTGGTCTCAAACTCCTGACCTCAGGTGATCTGCCTTCCTTGGCCTCCCAAAGTGCTGGGATTACAGGCGTGAGCCACTGCGCCTGGCCGTAAGAATTCTTTATATGTTGCAGATTTAGCCTTTTCCCTGGCACGCTTTTGCAAGTATTGCTAAAAGATTTCTTTTATGTTTTCTTCTACACATTTAGTAGCTTTTCACCTAAAGTTAAGTCTTTGATCCATTTCAAGTACATTTTTGTATTCAGTGTGAGGCAGAAGCCTGGGTTCCTTTCTTTTCTATGTGGATATCTAAACTTGGTACCTTTGTTTTGATTAAATAAATACAAGGTTTTTTTCTGGACTTTCTGTTCTCTTCCATTGATCTGTGTTTCTATCTTTATCCCAGTACCTTCCTGCCTTGATGAGAGGTTTAAAGTAAATCTGAAATTAGGTAATATAAGTTTTGCAATCTTGTTCTTACTTTACAAAAAAAACCATATATATATCTGGTCACGCCTGTAATCTACCAGCACTTTGGGAGGCCGAGGCAGGTGGATCACAAGGTCAGGAGATTGAGACCATCCTGGCTAATACGGTGAAATCCCATCTCTACTAAAAATACAAAAAATTAGTTGGGCATGGTGGCAGGTGCCTGTAGTCCCAGCTACTTGGGAGGCTGAGGCAGGAGAATGGCGTGAACCCGGGAGGCGGAGCTTGCAGTGAGCGGAGATCGTGCCACTGCACTCCAGCCTGGGTGACAGAGCCAGACTCCGTCTCAAAAAAATAAAAAATTTGGGCTGTTCTAGTGCCTTTATTTTTCCTTATAATTCTTAGTATCAGCTTGTCTTTCTTCAAGAACCCTTTCTGAGAGGTTAGCTGTGATCACTGACTGTAGATGAGTTAGAGAGTAATAGCCAATCTTCCGGCCCACGATCACAGACCAGCTCTGTCTCAGATCTTCTGTGGTCTTCCTTTGCAAGATGTTATAGTCCATGGATAGGTCTTGTACATCTGTTAACTTATTCCTCAGTTTTTTAATATTTTTACACTGTTGCTGATGGACCTGCTTTTAAATTTTATAATTTTGCATTGCATTTTCGGTGGCGCGTACCCTGACGGACGGACAGTTGGTAAAGTCGTTAATTTTGCATTGTATTTTCGGTAGCGCGTACCTTGATGGATGGACAGTTGGTAAAGTTGTTCAGCACATGTCTTGATTATGAGGAGGTCTCATGTAAGGTAGCTTTGCTTAGCCCTCTCATACTCTTTCTTTACAATGAAAAGTCTTTAAATTGAATTTGTGGTTCTCATATTTATAAATGATATACATCTATTTTTTCGGAGAACTTGGGGGCAGAAAGTGGACTTTGGCTGTGAGAAATCAAAGGTAGTTCTTGATTGGTGTCCTCTGTCTCCACGCAGGCCTCTGTGTCCTTTGTCCCAATAGTAACAACTCCCTCCTGGCCTTTCCGGGCACGCACACGGGCCATGTGCAGCTCGTGGACCTGGCCAGCACGGAGAAGCCACCCGTGGACATTCCTGCACACGAGGGTGTCCTGAGCTGCATTGCACTCAACCTGCAGGGAACAAGAATTGCAACTGCATCCGAGAAAGTAAGTGTGCCCCTCACCTTGTTGGCGTCGTGCCTCCTGGAGCAGCAGGTTCAGCAAAATGGCCATTCCCTGTATCAAGACTCAAAAGGCAGTGGGCCTGCCCCAACCTGGAGCCCCTCAGGGGCCTGTGGACTTGGCTGGTCATGTCACCAGAGAGGTTGAAGTCTTCACAGGTCGTCTTGTGCCCAGGGACTGGTTTTATTTCCAATTATTTACAAAGCAGTGTCTTGTAAAATATGATAAGCCAAAGAAACAGGGCCAGGGGCAGTGGCTCAACCTGTAATCCCAGCAATTTGGGAGGCCAAGGCAGGCGGATCACTTGAGGTCAGGAGTTCGAAACCAGCCTGGCCAAGATGGTGAAACCCCGTCTCTACTAAAAATACAAAAATTAGCCAGGCATGGTGGTGTGTGCCTGTAATCCCAGCTACTCGGAAGGCTAAGGCAGGAGAATCACTTGAACCCAGGAGGTGGAGGTTTCAGTGAGCCGAGATCATGCCACTACACTCCAGCCCGGTGACAGAGTGAGACTCCGTCTCAAAAAAAAAAAACAAAAATACATACACACCCAAGTTTATTACAGTAATCAGATATGACAGCTTTGTCATATTGTCATAGATTTTGCAGAACCACTCAATTTCTGTGCTCCTGTCTTCACAGCCTGATAACAAACAGCTCAAAACCCTTTTTTACCTGCTTAGTTACATGTCTTCATTGAATTACCACCAGATTGTAACTGAAAATATTGACATATTGGACACATTGTCCTTTAATTTGCGAGGTCAGAAGAACTGTTAATTTTTTAAAATAATTTTAAATCTGGGGTTCTTTATACTTCCTTTTGCCTGAATTCAGATTTTTACAAAGAAAATTGGTATCTTTTACTACAGTTTTCATTGAAGACTGCAAACCCAGTGTTACTTTGTGGGAAATTATAAATTGTTAAGGAGGTGAGACCAGAAGCCAGTGATGGTATCCTTTTGTGGGCACAGTGCACTGAGGTTCAGTGCGGCGGCCCTGCTCCTGCCCTTTCACACGGTGCCAGTGCCAGGGTCACTCCTCAGCACGTGGGGACACGCGGCTTGGGGCGTGTCCTGCTCACTCCTGGGACTCAGGTGAGAACAGCTTTAGTTATTTCTAGGTAGTTTTTGTTTTGTTTTGGTTTTTGAGATTGAGTTTTGCTCTGTCACCCAGACTGGAGTGCAGTGGCGTGATCTCGGCTCACTGCCACCTCTGCCTCCTGGGTGCCAGCGATTCTCCTGCCTCCACCTCCCAAGTAGCTGGGTGACAGGCACCCACCGCCATGCCTGGCTAATTTTTGTATTTTTAGTAGAGACGAGGTTTCACCATGTTGGTCAGTCTGGTTTCGAACTCCTGACCTCAGGTGATCCGCCCGCCTCGGCCTCCCAGAGTGTTGGGATTACAGGCGTGAGCCACCGCACCCAGCCCTTTGGGTAGTATTTTTTAGAATGGTATTATATTAGCAACAAAACAGATATAATTTTGTATGAATTGGAAATATGGTTCTTCTGTATTTTTGGTACATTTTTTCTTATCCTTTTTATCTTCAGATTCTCCATTCCCACCTCCCTGCAACTTTTCTTCTTTAGATAGAATCCCCATTACGAATGTGGATGCTTCTCTGCTTCCCGCTTTCTTAGCTCAGCAGTGCCCTCCGGGTTAGCCAGGTAGATGGGATTACGCAGAGCCTTGCAACACCTGCGACCCATCCCGTGCTGTCGGCGGTCACCCCGTGAGGCTGCTCCTGCCTTGTCCCCCACAAGCTAGCTCCTTACTGCACCCCTAGGAGTAGGGGCTGCTGGGTTGAAGGATATAAAGATTTTTTGCTGGATGTTGTCAGAGTGTTTGACAAAAGATGCAGCAGTTCTCGTTTTCCCAGCTGTCAGAATCAGCTGAAGAGTCCTCCTCGTTCTGGAGGAGATGTTAAAAACTTCCCCTGGGGTCTTGGGCGCCTCTTTCTTGGGAAAGCCAGCATAGCTGACATGGATGGTTTTCAGTCCTTTCACTTTTTTTTTTTTGCCTCACCTTTTTGATGGCCAGATTCCCGTGCTGCTTTTCCTAGCTGTCTGAGGGAGTTAGGGTTTGGACAATGCTTCTCAGATGAGCTCCCTGTGTAGCAGGAGCAGGGAGCCTGGGCCTGGGTGTTCCTCCTGGGTCTCAGCCAGGGATGCAGGCGTCCAGGGTCAGTCCACCCTGCCCGGTCAGGAGGTTGTCTCTGGAAGCCTCTCTTGACTTGTGCCCAGTGCCATGGGACCAGGAGCCACCAACCAAGTCGTTCTCAGGGGCACGGCTGTGTGCTGGCAGTTGGAGGAGAAAGTTAAGTATTAAATGATGTGGGTGAGTTTGAGAAAGGCTTGTGTGGACTAATGGATTTGTGAATGTAAATCATTTCAAAAAACTAACGAAAAAGTTTTGAATCTTTGATAATGAAACACTTCACTGTTTTTCAAAGGGGACCCTTATAAGAATATTTGATACTTCATCAGGGCATTTAATCCAGGAACTGCGAAGAGGATCTCAAGCAGCCAATATTTACTGGTAAGGGCACCTCCAACTTCACCGGACAAGAGCTTTGGGCTGACGGCACGGAAGTGGGCCTTTGGGATTTGGGAGAGGGGGTAGGAGCAGCCACCCTCCTCCCCCCTGTAAGGCCAGAGGAGGGAGAGGTTGGGCTGCTAGGGAGTTGGGTTTCCACTTTTTAAATTGTGATTAATTTTAAGTTTTTATCGTGGGAAATTACACAGAAGTAGAAAGAATATCATAATTAACCCTGCTTCAGCATGTATCAGTATTTGATGGTTTTTGTTGTTGGTGGGTTTTTTTTTGTTGTTTTTTTGGGATTTTTATTTTGAGGGACGGTCTTGCTCTGTCGCCCAGGCTGGAGTGCAGTGACGCTATCTCAGTTCGCTACAGCCTTAACCTCCTGGGCTCAAGCGATTCTCCTGCCTCAGCCTCCTGAGTAGCTGGGACCACAGTTGTGCACCACCACGCCCGGCTAATTGTTGTGTTTTTGTAGAGGGGTCTCGCTGCTGGCCCTGGCTGGCAGGCTTGGGTTCATCCCTGTTTATTTTTAGTCTTTCTGGTGTTTTTGCCAGTTTCATCTCGTCACCAGCGCTCTGGCGTGTGTTTAAGGCAATGCTGGAGACCATGTTGGTTTGTCTGATTCCAGCCTGTTATACAGTCTGAGAGGCCACACTGCCACCCCACAGTGGTGTCCCTACAGCCCCCAGGTGCCTAGTGCTGAAGCCCTACTTGGGTAGGATCTCATGCCCTGTGGCCAAGGCCAGGAGGCCTGGTGCCTCCTCCTTGGCTAGTGTTGAGCAGCATTTGGGTCTTTGAGGTGAAAATGTAATTAATATAGCCGGGCGCAGTGGCTCCTGCCTGTAATTCCAGCACTTTGGGAGGCTGAGGAGTTCGAGACCAGCCTGGCCAACATGGCGAAACCCCGTCTCTACTAAAAATACAAAAATTAGCTGGGCGTGGTGGCGCATGCCTGTAATCCCAGCTACTAGGGAGGGCTGAGGCAGGAGGATCGCTTGAACCCAGGAGGTGGAGGTTGCAGTGAGCCAAGGTCATGCTACTGCACTCCAGCCTGGGCAACAGAGCAAGACTCTATCTCAAAAAAAAAAAGAAAGAAAGAAAGAAAGAAAATGTAATTAATTTATAAATACGGCAGCTTTACCCGTGAGGTCCTGGGCCTTGTGGTGTGCATAGCACACCCCTGTCTGCTCCTAGAACAGACAGCACGCGGCCAATGGCTGCCACAGCCCAGCTGACCTCCAGAGGGGCAGCCTGCACCTCCTGAGGCCAGGATCGTTGGAGAGAATGTGTGTTTCTCACCCGAGTCTTGTGAGAGCAGCCCTGAGTGGCATGTAGGGGGTGGTCTGCAGGAAGCCCCTTCCCTCTCCCAGACACACAGCTCATCAGCTGCATTTGTGCTGCACCCGAGGAAGACTCTTGCCGTGATACACTGGATTGTGGCTGTGGCTTTGTGGCTTCAACCTGTGGTGCTGTGGGGATGGCTGTCAGCTTGTTAAAGAAAGGGCAGTATTCAGGATTGGCACCTCCAGAGTGGGAATGTTGAGGTCTTCCACAGTGTTGACAAGTGCTGTGGGTTAAGTCTCTGAACTTCTCCACATCCACACAAGGCCTGAGCTGTGCTGGTTTTCTCTGCAGCATTAACTTCAATCAGGATGCGTCCCTCATCTGCGTATCCAGCGACCACGGCACAGTGCATATTTTTGCAGCTGAAGATCCAAAAAGGAATAAACAGTCCAGGTAGGTGTTAGGATGCCTGCTGGGGAAAAGCTGAGGGATGAGAGGAGTCCCCAGTGTTTCAGTGTGGACAGGACAGACCCCCCACGCCAGCAGGGCGGTGTGGATGGACCCAGGACGGACCCCCCCATGCCATCAGGGCGGTGTGGACAGACCTCATATGCTATCAGTGCTGAAATCTTTTTCATTTAATTTGATATTTGTTGGGGTTTAAAAATCAGTGCAGGCTGGGCACAGTGGCTCATGCCTGTAATCCCAGCACTTTAGGAGGCCGAGGTGGGCAGATCACCTGAGGTCAGGAGTTCAAGACCATCCTGGCTAACATGGTGAAACCCCATCTCTACTAAAAATACAAAAACTGGCCAGGCGTGGTGGTGGGCGCCTGTAGTCCCAGCTACTCGGGAGGCTGAGGCAGGAGAATCGCTTGAACCTGGGAGGTGGAGGCTGCAGTGAGCTGAGATTGCACCACTGCACTCCATCCTGGGCTACAGAGTGAGACTCCGTCTCAAAAAAAAATAAAAAAATAAAAAAATAAAATTGTACAAGAGGCTTTGTCATGCATGGCAAAAAAAAATTCATTAAAGCTCAAACCATATGAAGGAGCATTTTAGTATTTTCAGCAGCATATTCTGAGCTTACGCAGGTGATTTTTTTTTCCTGTAAACTTTGAACCACTTTCTTTTCTTGTCTTCACAGTTTGGCCTCAGCCAGTTTCCTTCCAAAATACTTCAGTTCCAAGTGGAGTTTCTCCAAGTTTCAGGTTCCCTCAGGCTCTCCATGCATTTGTGCCTTTGGAACAGAGCCAAACGCCGTCATTGGTGAGTGGTCCTTCCTGGAGAGAACGTCCCCACCCACCCCACCTGGGCTCCATCCACTGAGCGTCGGACCCAACTTCCCATAGACGTCCCACCACCATGCTGTGGCACCGATGGCCGCCCAGTTCCCCTTATTTCTCCTGTGGACTCAGTGTGTCCCGCTTATGGTCTGCACGGCCATTTGGGATGTCTTCAGCCCCCATCCCTCCAGTTTCCCCCAGGAAATCACTGGGACAGGTCTTCCAGTGTTTGTATAGATGACCAAGAGTGTTTCTTAACCCTGTAGCCAACACTGGGTGATTAGATGTTCACCCCAAGACAGTCAGGATTCCCGGCTACGGTGCCGACCGAGTGCACTCAGTGGGGACCTGGGGCCTTTCAGGGCTTTCAGAGCAGCTGCCTGGCTCCAAGAGGCCCTTTGCAGTTCAGCTCAGTGGGACTCATTGCTTTTAACTTGAGGGAAAGAAACACACAGGTAAAATGGTCTCCTTCTACCCCAGCAATTTGTGCAGACGGCAGCTACTACAAATTCCTGTTCAACCCCAAGGGGGAGTGCATCCGAGATGTCTACGCGCAGTTTCTAGAGATGACCGATGACAAGCTGTGACTCCAGCTGGGGGCGCCACAGCACCCACCACCTGCCGCCTTCAGGCTCTCGGGGCTGGTGCCAGTGCCCCAGGGGCCTCCTGGGCCACGGGCTGGAGGGGCTGCCCAGGGACCTTGGTCTCGAAGCCATACGTGGTTGTCTGCTTTCCTAAGGACTCCCATTTCCAGTATTAAAGAGAGAATCATCATCAAGGCACCGTAGGTACTCAGTGGCTGTGACCAGCTCGAGTGGCCACTGGCTGTTCCCTTGAGTTCAGCTGTGACGTTAGCTTCAGTGGCTCCACCGCATCTTCACACTGACGGGGGCTCCATACAGACCTGGGGACTGGGCTGACAGGGTGGACGAGTTCAAGTTTGTTTTTGCAACAGATTCCATCGTTCTTACTGAGTCTGCACCGGAGAAGTGAACAAGTGTGCAAATGTAAGTTCTTAACATGATAAGCAGATTTAATAGAACACCAGCAGCCTGCCTTAGAAAAGGAGAAAGGAATTCCTTCTCCCACCCGAACATGAAGAAAAACGACCTGACCCTGTAGAGAGAACAAAGCGTGAATGTTTCCCCTCGTGTGAGCCCAGCCTGTGGTCTTCTCCATACCCGCAACGTGGTCATCTGTGCCCATAACGTCACCTGTGCCCGTGCGTGGCGTCCCCATCTCTGTTGGGGCCATTAGAATGAGGCAGACACCAGGCCACTCTAGAAGCCGAGCCGTCACACCTCAGGCGTGTGCGGGACAGGGACGGGGGGTCTCCTGGTTACGTTCTGGGTTAAATCTGTTTCCCGGTTATGTGTAGGGAACAGCAGAGTGATGCACGAACTTTGAACATTCGTTATGGGGGAAAACATCCTTTAACTTCGGGGTCGTCTGCCAGAGCAGGGTCTGGGAGGGGCCATGCAGTTCCCGCTGGTGTGGAGGGAAATGCCTTGGTCTGGCCTCCAAGCCCCCAAGTGCACCGTCTCCCCTCCCCTCGCCTCATTTATAAGAATAGCTACACACTAACATTTTGGGAAGGAAAGGCACATAACTTTTTTTAACATTTGGTAACTAAAATAGGTTATGGGCTCTACATTGTCAGCTACTTGGGGTATATATTTAATTTTCTTAAATTCCCGTTAAAGAAACTCTATTTTATGGTTTTGATTTCAGATCGCAAACATATAAAACCTGCGTAGCAGCGAGTTCTTGGTTTTTCCGGTTCCTTCAGTTCCTTTACTGTCACTGTCATGTAATCAACTAACTTTGTATGTGGATTTTGATGTAAAGTATGCATGTTCCTTTTATGTGTATTTAATCATGTTTAATTTTGCACACTTATTTGTAATGTTTCTTTTAAATAAAAGTGACTGATTTTGTTGTACTCTGGACCTGTAATGGGAAGTAGAATTGTGTCTTATGAAGCCAAACACTCTTCCCCCCTTGTTGTGAGAATCTGGTTGGACTGTAGGCTTCAGAGCAGTCTGTGGGACTGAAGGGGGGGCCGGCCTGTGACAGGACAAGGTGGAAGCCAGGGCCACTGGGTGCGGAGCCTGGAGCTTCACTCCCTGTGTCGGGGACGGGGCGGCCTGCCCTCCTCACTCCCTGTACCCCAAGGGCACTTCTGGAGGAGGGAGGGAGGAAATGCATCTGTAGGAAGCCTGTGTGGCTCTGGGAGGTCTGAGGCTCCTGTTGGCCTGCAGAGGTGGAGAGTGGCTGTCAGCAGCAATGTCCCTGCATGTTGAAGTGGCAGCTTCAAGTGAGCCGGGGTCACCTTGGCTTGTCTAACACTTGAGATCTGACTCTGGGTGGGGGAGTAGGAGCGTAATTACCAGTTGATAAACGTGCCTGGTGGCACCGGCCCTCCCCGGGCATGTGCTTTTTAAAAATCACTGTAGAGCGGCAAGGACGCGGTGTCCCTAGTGCCGGCGGACTGTCGGGAGCGCAGCTGCTTTTCAAATGGAACTGATGGGACGCGCAGTGTGTGGGAAACAAGGCCGGGCTGCTGCCTCCCCCACGAACCTCCTGCGCCCTGGACGTGGGTGTGAAGGGACTCCAGAGCGACTGCCTCAGACGGTGCCTACTCAGCAGCTTTCCTGTCTGATCTTACAGGTGCGTGGGCACGGATGATTCCGGCTGCGTTTCTGGTCTGCCTGCCCTTGCCCGTGGCCCTGGGATGTCTTGTGGGGACAGGCAGCTTGTGCCCTGTGGAACGCAGCCCTGACCCATACCCATACCCACCCTGTGTTTGGCGGTGATGCCTGTGTGAACCCCTGGCCCCCTCCCCCTCCCACCACTGTAGTCGGTGGCGCTGGCCATCTGCAGCCTTCTGTGATCAGAGTTTTATATTTGTGTTTTCTTTCTGCAACCAAACCAAGCCCCTGAATGCCAGAGCTCTTTCACGTGACTTAGTCCTCACCTCTCTTGTGTTGTGTCAGAGGCATTTGGTTGATGACATTGTTGAACTTGAACCAAAATTTTTATCTTCCAGATGGATCAGAGAATACAATGAAAAAAAATGTTCCTTGTAAAATAACATAATAGAAAAATATAAATTTGTAAGCAGAATTGCCCCATGTTTCCACCTCCAGAGAAGATCACTCCTGGACAACCCCACACCTGAATGTAACATCTATTTTTATTTAAAAAATTGTTTTGGTAGAGACGGGGTTTCTCGTCCCCGCTGGGCTCAAGCGATCTTCCCACTTTGGCCTCCCAAAGTGCTGGATTGCAGCCGCCACACCTGGCCACTTTTATTTCAGATACATTTGTCAGTTCTAAAGTTGGTTTCTAATTCGTGGCTGATGACTTATGTCTGCCCATTTGTACGCACTCTACGCTTTGAAATCCTCGTCTGCTGATTTTCCTTTATTCTGAGTGGGGACACACTTGCCTCACTGTCTACTAACTATGGGTTCTACAGGGAACACTGCAGATGGTATGTTGTCGATACGGATTCTGTACATCTGAGGAATATGGGCTTTTTGTTTTAGGCAGGTGCTGAGACTGAACTCTGCATTCCGAGTCTCCCCTGGGGCAGGGATGGGTGGGGCCGGGACTTGGGGGTGACCCTGCCTGCCTCTAGGAATGGCTGTTTAATTTTGTTAAGTGACTTTTCTGCATCTGTTGTGATGATCACACGTATCTTTTACTCTGTTAACGTGGAGCATCACGTTGATTTTTGAATGTTCAGCCAACCTTGCTGTCCTGCGGGAAAGCCCACTTGGTCATAGTGTGTTATCCTTAAATACTGCTGAATTCGCCAGACGCAGTGGCCCACGCCTGTAATCCCAGCACGTTGGGAGGCTGAGGTGGGTGGATCACCTGAGGTCAGGAGCTCGAGGCCAGCCTGGCCAACGTGGCGAAACCGTCTCTAGTAAAAATACAAAAATTAACCAGGCATGGTGGCGCGTGCCTGTAATCCCAGCTACTCGGGAGGGTGAGGCAGGAGAATCACTTGAACCGGGCAGATGGAGGCTGCAGTGAGCCGAGATTGCAGCACTGCACGCCCGCCTGGGTGACAGAAACTCTATCTCAGGAAAAAAAAAAAAAAAAGAATTCTACTAATACTTGGGGATTGTTTTTGGATGTATATGTATAGAGGATTTTTGGACGTATATGTATAGAGGATTCTTATTTCTAATTTTGCTTGTAATATTCTTGCCGCATTCTGGAATTTCGGATCAGGTTAGTGATTTTGTGGTTTTGGCATTAATTTTAAAATGATTTGTCTTACGCAACATCCACCAAAATGTAGACATACAATGGGTTTTAACAAAAGCAAATGTAGACTTGAGACTGAGGCGGCACCTAGTGAAATGTCATTTCTTTTATAGCTCTGTTCAAGAGAAACGCCACCATCTGTAGAGGCCGTGAATTCCCCGACATTTGCTCTGAGCCTCCCACAGACACCTGCGGCCCCATCTTGAGTTGTCCATGCTGGCTGCCAGCCAGAATCCTGTCATCTGTGTAAGATGTTTCAGATGGTGAGTCTGACGACGCTTCTGGGGCATGCGAGCTGAGGGCTAATTATCTCGTAGTCTCTCATGGGTATGTGGAAAAAAACAGGCAAGGATCTGGCCAGATACTGTGGAAAAGGGTCTTCCTGACCTTGATAGCAGAGTGTAACTCCAGAAAATCAGCATTTTTCTACCTCAGTTTCAGTATTTGCACAAGGGACTTGAACTTCATGTCTCACATTATTTTTACCATTATCAGCATATACGACAGTTGCCTATCCTTTTTTATTTTTTATTTTTTGAGACAGGTTCTCACTCCAGGCTGGAGTGTGGTGATGCGATCTCAGGTCACTGCACCCTCTGTCTCCTGGATTCAAGTGATCCTCCCACCTCAGCCTCCTGAGTAGCCGGGACTACAGGTGTGCACCACCACGCCCGGCTAATTTTTGTTACTGTTTTGTAGAGACGGTGTCTATGTTCTCCAGGCTGGTCTTGAACACCTGGCCTGAAGCAGTCCTCCCACCTCAGCCTCCCAAAGTATCGGGATTACAGGTGTGAGCCACCATGCCCAGCCATGCTTCTTTTTCTTTTTTGGCTCTGTCACCCAGGCTGGAGTGCCGGGGTGCAATCAAGGCTCACTGCAGCCTCGACCTCCTGGGCTCAAGTGATCCTTCTGCTTTAGTTTCCCAAATAGCTAGGACCATAGGCATGCACCACCATGCCTGGCTAATTTCTTTATGGTTTTTTTTGTTTGTTTTTGAATTGGAGTCTCACTTTGTCTCCCAGGCTGGAGTGCAGTGGCTCAACCTCGGCTCACTGCAACTTCTGCCTCCCGGGTTCAAGAAATTCTCCTGCCTCTGCCTCTCGAGTAGCTAGGATTACAGGTGTGCACCAGGCCTGGCTAATTTTTTGTATTTTTAGTAGAGATGGGGTTTCACCATGTTGGCCAGGCTGGTCTCAAACTCTTGACCTCAGGTGATCCGCCTGCCTCTGTCTTCCAAAGTGCTAGGATTACAGGTGTGGGCTACTGCACTCAGCCTACCTGGCTAATTCTTAATTTTATAATTTTGTTTTAGAGGTGGGGGTCACCCTATGTTGCCCAGCTTCGTCTCAAACTCCTGGGTGGGGCTGGGCGTGGTGGCTCACACCTGTAATCCCAGCACCGTGGGAGGCCGAGGTGGGCGGGTGACCTGAGGTCAGGAGTTCGGGACTAGCCTGACCGACATGGAGAAACCCCGTCTCTACTAAAAAAATACAAAATAAGCCGGGCGTGGTGGTGCATGACTGTAATCCCAGCTACTTGGGAGGCTGAGGCAGGAGAATCGCTTGAACCCAGGGGGCGGAGGTTGCAGTGAGCCGAGATCGCGCCACTGCACTCCAGCCTGGGCAACAAGAGCGAAACTCCGTCTCAAAAAAAAAAACAAAAACAAAAACACACACACACACAAAAACTCCTGGGCAGAAGCGATCCTCCTGCCTTGCCCTCCCAAACTGTTACAGGCGTGAGTCACCACGCCCGGCCTTAATTTCCTTTTTGATTGTTCGTTGCTGGTGCATATAAATACAACTTATTTTTGTCTTGATCTCGTACACTACCACACTGCTGAATTCATGTGTCAGGCTCTAGTAGGTTGAGTGTGTGTATATTCTGTGCAAGTTTCTATACATAATCATTCCATCTGCAAGTAGCGTTTTCACCCCTTCCAATTTACATGCCTGCCTTTCTTGCTGAATGGCTCTGGCTAAGACTTCCAGTACAGTGCTGAGCAGCAGTAGTGAAGGCAGGTATTCTTGTTCCTGATCTGAAAGGAAAAGCTTTCAGTCTTTTACTGTTGAGTATGTATACAGTTAGCTCTGGGTCTCTTTGCATTTTTCCTGCTTGGATTTTGTTGAGCTTATTGGATGTGCAGATTCATGTCTTTATCAGATCAGGGAAGTTTTCATTGATTATTTCCTGAAGTGTTTCTTCTTCTCTTTCTCTACTTCTGGAATTTCATAATGCCTGTGTTGTTCTGCTCGATGGTATCCCATAGGCCCCTTATTTTTCACTTTCCCTGCATTTTTCTTCTCTGCTGCTTAGACTGGGTAATTTCACTGACCTGCCTTCAGGTTCACGGCTGCTTTCTGATGCCTGCTGAAATCCACATTCCTCTAGTGAATTTCTTATTTTAGCTATTTTACTTTTCAGGCCTAGACTTTCTTTTTAGTTAATTTCTATTTTCTGCTATTTCCACATTTTTCACACATCATTCATATTTCTTTCTTTTTGGGGCGGGGGGAGGGGCAGTGTCTGGCTCTGTTGTTCAGGCTGAACTGCAGTGGTGTGATCACGGTGTACCGAGGCCTTAACTTTCCAGGTTCAAGCAATCTTCCCACCTGAACCTTTGGAGTAGCTGGGACCTCAGACACATGCCACCATGCCTAGCTAATTTTTTTTTTTTTTTTTTTGTAGAGACAGAGTCCCACTATGTTGCCCAGCCTGGTCTTGAGCTCTTCAGCTCAAGCTGTCTCCCCACTTTAGCCTCCCAAAGTGCTGAGACTATAGGCGTGAGCCACCACACCTGGCTTTATTCTTATTTTACTTCTTTGTCCCTGGTTCCCTTCAGCTCCTTGAGCATATTTAAGACAAAGGGTTTGTCTAGTAATTCCAATTTCCAGGCTTCTTCAAGGATGGTTTCTGTCACTATGTCCCCTGCCCCAACCTCATGAATGGCTCATTGTTCCTATTCCTTTGTGTGTTTCGTTTTGTTCTGTTTTGAGACAGGGTTTTGCTCTTATCACCCAGGCTGGAGTGCAATGGTGAGGTCTCAGCTCACTGCAACCTCTGCCTCCTGGCTTCAAAGCGGTTCTCCCGCCTCAGCCTCCTGAGTAGCTGGGATCACAGATGCGTGCCATCACACCTGGCTAGTTTTTGTATTTTTGGTAGAGATGGGGTTTCACCATCTTGGTCAGGCTGGTCTTCAACTCCTGACCTCAGGTGATCCACCCACCTTGGCCTCCCAAAGTGCTGGGATTTCAGGTGTGAGTCACCACACCCAGCCTGTTTTCTATTTTTTTTTTTTTTTTTAATTAGAACTGGCCAACCATGGTGGCTCATGCTTGTAATCCCAGTACTTTGGGAGGCCAAGGCAGGAGAATAGCTTGAGTCCAGGAGTTCGAGACCATCCTGGGCAACATAGCAAGACGCGTCTCTACAAATAAAAAAAAGTTTTATTTTTTCCCCTCAATTTTGATTTTTTTCAATTTGTTGCCTGCTTGCCTTACATTTACTTTGTTGTTGTTCTTTTTGAGACGGAGTCTCGCTCTGTCACCCAGGCTGGAGTGCAGTGGCACGATCTCGGCTCACTTCAAGCTCCGCCTCCCAAGTTCACGCCATTCTCCTGCCTCAGCCTCCTGAGTAGCTGGGACTACAGGCGCCCGCCACCACACTAATTTTTTTGTATTTTTAGTAGAGACGGGGTTTCACCGTGTTAGCCAGGATGGTCTCGATCTCCTGACCTCGTGATTCGCCCACCTTGGCCTCCCCAAGTGCTGGGATTACAGGCGTGAGCCACTGTGCCCGGCCTCAGAATGCAATTTTTTTTTTATTTTTGAATATTTGCAATGTACTTTCCATTTCAGCATCCTTGTTTGTCTGTTTTTTGAGACAAGGTCTCACTCCTATTGCCCAAGCTGGAGTGTGGTGGTGCAGTCACGGCTCAGTCCAGTTTCAGCTTCCTGGGTTCAGGTGATCCTCCCACCTGGGCCTCCTGAGTAGCTGGGACTACAGGTGCACACCACCACACTTGGTTTATTTTTAGTAGAGACAGGATTTTGCCAAGTTGCCTAGGCTGGTCTCCAACTCCTGGGCTCAAGTGATCCTCCCACTTCGGCCCCCCAAACTGTTGGGATGGGACACCGTGCCCCGACCTGCATTCCTAATTCAAAAACTTGAAGTCCAAAATGCTCCAATGAATATTTCCTTTGAGCATCGTGTCAACACTCAGAAAGTTTTGCATTTTAGATTACTGAATTTTCAGATTAGGAATACTCAACCTGGATAAGTCAGTTTTCTTTGGCTGCTTTCCAGGTAAAAAAAAAATGTGTTTTCTTTAGTTTATTGCCTCAACATGGTTTTCCTTGAGATGATCTTACTGGAATTCACTGACCTTCATGAATCTTTAAAGTATTTATTTAAATATATATATATATATATACACACATACATATATACACACACACACACACACAGGCCAGGCGCGGTGGCTCACGCCTGTAATCCCAGCACTTTGGGAGGCCAAGACAGGCGGATCATGAGGTCAGGAGATCAAGACCATCCTGGCTAACACGGTGAAACCCCGTCTCTACTAAAAATACGAAAAATTAGCCGGGCGTGGTGGTGGGCGCCTGTAGTCCCAGCTACTCAGGAGGCTGAGGCAGGAGAATGGCGGGAACCCAGGAGGCAGAGCTTGCAGTGAGCCAAGATCGCGCCACTGTACTCCAGCCTGGGCGACAGAGCAAGACTCCCGTCTCAAAAAATAAATAAATTTAATTTAATTTAAAAAAATATATATATATGTAGTTTTTTTTTTTTAATGAGACAGTCTCTCTGTCGCCCAGGCTGGAGTGCAGTGGTGCAGTCTGGGCTCACTGCAACCTCCGCCTCCTGGGCTCAAGCGATTCTCCTGCCTCAGTCTCCCGAGTAGCTGGGATTACAGGTGCGTGCCACCACGCCCGGCTAATTTTTGTATTTTTAGTAGAGATGGGGTTTCACCATGTCGGCCGGGCTGGTTTTGATCTCCTGACCTCGTGATCCACCCGCCTTGGCCTCCCAAAGTGCTGGGATTAGTCATGAGCCACCACGCCCGCCCAGACTAAAATATTTCTTTAAAAAAAATTGTATAGGCTGTTTCTGTTTTCTAGGAATCTAGTGACATACACAGTAGACCCTTCAATCTTGTCCTACAAGTCCCAGTTCATTTTTGTTTCCAAATGTTTTTCTGTTCATTCACAGAATTTTTTCATTTCTTTGATTCAAGAGCATTTGCCCCTATTTCACAGAGCATGGTTATAATAACTGTTCTTTATCTGATATTTCCAATATTCGGGTCATGTGAGAGTTGGCATTCGGTCTTTTCATTTTAGGGCTGGGATTTTTCTGGCTCTTTTTACGTGTAGTAATCTTGTATTCTAGACATTTGGCATACCTTGAGACTCCAAGTCCATGAAAACCCTCTGCAGGATGCTGAGTTTTGTCTCAGCAGGCAAGTAACCCAGCTATGTTCTGACTGCATGTACCAACCTGCCTCCTGGAGCTGTGACTCTGGTGTCAGGCTAGTTTTCCAAGTCTGTGTTGTGCTGTTCACCCAGGGGCCAGTGTACACAGGAGTTGAGCTCACACAGCCTTTGCTGTTTTCCCCACATCAGTGCCATTCATGTGGAGCTTTAGAGGGTCTCTAACTCCTCTGCTGTGTCCTTTGATTTAAAAGCCCAGGTTTTAGCCTCTCTGTGCTGTTCCCATTCCTATGACTAGGTCCAGCTTGGGGCCAAAGTGGAGCAGGGATTTCCCTCATGCTCTTTGGACTACAGGGGCCTGTTTTCCAATTCCTCTCGTCAGAGTGAAGGGTTCTGTCGGAGTCGCCAGAGTGAAGGGTTCTGTGGGAGTCGCCAGTGTCTGCAGGGCTGCTGCTTGCAGGAGTTTCCCATGACCGTCTCTGCCCAGGATGAGAGGGAAGGGGGCTTCTCTTGGAGATTTTAATGTTCATCCCTAATGTGCGGTTCGGATAGACTGCCCCTGACTAGGCCCAGCAATGGGAGGGGAAAACCCAGGAAAAACCCATCACACCGGTCCTTGTTCTGGCTCTAGTCTGCCTGGTGTTCTGTATTATATACGACTGACTTTCCGTAGGACTGAGATAGTTGCTCTGTTTGTTAGGTCCACAGTTATAACCCCTAGGAGACCCAGGGTGGGGGAGCCCACTGGGACCTCTGTAGCCAGTTCAGTCATCAGAGGTCACTTGAGACCCACTTTGAATTCTAATTTTGTGTTGCTGTGGACATAGCTCAGAAAGGGGGCAACAAACAGTGACAATTTCCCAGCACCCATCAACGCAGCCCGGGTGCACTGCAGGCGCAGACCTGGCGGAAACAAATTACAAATGACGGCTTCACTTTGCTGGAAGAGGCAGTCTCGCAGGGTGTGATAAACGGTTCTTTTATCCCAATATGAACTGTTTTAAATTAGGGAATCAGTGTAAGGAACAAAACACTCCATTATGAACTCTCTGTCCGTGAACATCATTTAGCTCCCAAAGACCTATGTGTCATTTTCAGCACGATTTCCTCCCTCTGCTACCCTGGGGTGAGCACTGATAATGTTGTCACGATTCCAGACATTAGCAATCCACACCAGGTTTTCAGGGGCTTAAAGATCAGTGTTTCTGTGTGGGAACTTAAATACCCAAGCACCTCTTCAGAAGAGCTGCTTTTTCTTTTTTTCTGAGATGTAGTCTCGCTCTGTCGCCCAGGCTGGAGTGCAGTGGCGCAATCTCGGCTCACTACAAGCTCCACCTCCCAGGTTCACGCCATTCTCCTGCCTCAGCCTCCCGAGTAGCTGGGACCACAGGCGCCGCCACCACACCCGGCTAATTTTTTTTGTATTTTTAGTAGAGATGGGTTTTCACCGTGTTAGCCAGGATGGTCTCGATCTCCCAACCTCATGATCTGCCCGTCTTGGCCTCCCAAAGTGCTGGGATTACAGGCGTGAGCACCGCCGGCCAAGAGCTGCTTTTTCATTTCCTGAGAAAATGTACCTCAAGGTGCTTTGCAGTGATCTTCATCCTCAGGTTGGAGAGGAATTCCGCAGAAGAAACAGTGGCAGCCACAATCTCCAAGTAACTTTAAAACTCCGACATCATAGATAAATCAAGACCCTGTCACCACTGCCTGTGACACGGCACCTTTTCTGCCTGCACGCTCAACCCGCTGTCCCGCTGGTAGGGCCTACAGTGCTGGTCCTCAGTGCAGCTCCCTGGTAAGTTCTTGCCAATGCGCTAGGCCTCCGGTGTGCTCAGAAGAGAGCATGAAGTTAAAAAGTCTATCACCATGAAAATGATACTCTGCATTCCATTAAAATTAATAAAAATATTTTATTGAATTTCAGGAACTTGGTACTTTTTTAAAATTTCAAATCTTTGCACACAAATCACCACTATACTTTCTAGAATAGTGGAAGTTAGGACTTCAAGATTGTCACTTATCTCCTTGTGTCACACAGCACAGAAACCCCAAGTCCTCACACTGCCCCCACCCCCCTTCTGGCCATGACTACCGACTACTTGTTATTCTAGCGGAGGACAATGACGGAAGTGGGCAGACGGCTGAAGGAATCAGCTGTCTACCGCGTACTCTACTAAAGTGAGAGGAGGAGCAACTGAGGATCATGCCGCACACACTCCGAGTGCACCACGTGACGTGGGTCATACGGGAGTTCCCTTTTGTTTTCTTGTTTGGTTCTGGGCAAAGCTACTGAAATTGTTTCTAGTCCCTGAGGAGCTCAGAAGCTGGGCAAAGGTCACAGCAGAGACTTCCTGAAAATCAGACACTGAGGAACACAGTGGAGAGCGGGAGTTCACAGCGACGCAGCTGAGGATGACGCAGGACCTCTCCCAAAGGTGCTGCAGCTCCAGCACCAGGGGCCAGGGCTGCGGCGATAGCAGCTCAGCAACCCTTGCTGTGCTCAAGTTCTTGGGGATTCAGAGCTAAGTAAGTTCAAAATTCAGAAACAGTGCCTGAAAGACTGGCAAGAAAACCCGGGGTGTGGGGGTCTGCTCATCTATGGTTTGTTACTGCTCTCGCTTCAATATTCTTAAATTCCTAGGTACCAATGAAGAAGCCAAGTAAACGTGGCAGAGTGAGGAGACAGGAGCGTGTGCACCTTCCATCCGTGAGAGGCACACTTCAGCCTGGGTTCAAGATGCAGAATGGTGCCTACAGCAAAAACAAAAAACAAAACAAAAAACCCTCCTCCCTTCTTTACCATTTGAATGGGCATTTTCCTTACCTGTGATCCCAACAGAAACAGATCCAGACGTATCATGTAAAGCCCACGTTCCAGGATCAGAAGTAACCAGTTTATGGACTGAGCTTACACGGGAAGGTCTACCCCGACTCCTTCTGGATAGTAACATACACAGCTGCATAAAAACGTCTCCAAGGGGACAGACGATGCATGTGCTTGGTGTCCAAGCCAAGCTCCCCACCGGTGACCTCGCTGTTCCTTCACTCAGAGCTCGAGAGCTCGTCTCCTATCAGAGAACCCCATCAGCTGTGACCAACAGAGCTGGAGCCCTCTGTGGAGGGAGCTGACCCCACACACAGGACACAGCAGAATCCTGATTATTTTACAAACTGCAAACCTTCTGAGTAAGAAGACAAAAATATACATTCCAAGGTATCTGTAAAGTGCTTGGAAGATGCAGACAGCTGCACCGAGGGGCTCTGATCCAGCCACACGCTGCGATTTCCTGCGGCCACACACACGGTCAGTCACATGATGGTTTCGCTTTTATTTCTTAAATGGCTGTTATAATCCAGCTAGTGTGCAGTGATTTCATACCTTCCAGCGTGCGCCACCGCAGTGACGCCGCCCCAGCCCCATGCTGAGGGCCGACACAATTCACGGAACAGATTCATCATATTTGGTCTTTACGTAAATATTAAATGTTTTAAAATTGCCTAAATATACCATTCTGAGCCATTTCATCCCACCAGGAAAATACAGGTTTTTTCCTCTCTAAAAAAAAATTAAATACCAAAATAACTACATTTAAATAAATAATGTTATGATGTTGACATTAAAAAGCTCAGCATCAGGCTGATGCCCTCTCCACGTGCACTGCCCGTGGCCCTCGGCTGGCACACTCGGGAAGGGCGAGCGGTTTTCTTCCTGAGGAGCCGGGCGAGGAGGTGCGGGGACCTCCCACTCTCATTCCCTCACCCCCGTCCTGTCCTCATTTTCCGTAGAGGAGTCAGCCTCAGGATTGGGTTCGGTTCTGAAAGGTCAGGGACATTTCCTACCACAAAACAGGAACTGCCCAGACGTCCCCTGCAGGACGTGGCTCGGACCCCACTCCACCACGGCGGCCGCCCACCGAAGGCGGGGAGTAGACAGCGGGTCAGAGGCCGCCCAGAGCCGGAGGGACACCCCAAATACAAACATACCACGGAGAGACCTGGGATCTGAGTTTCAAAAGGGCCTGTGATAAAAGACTGAATCTTTTTTTCCAAATGAAGTAGAAATGGTTCTGTTGTTTTTAAACATACACAATACTTAGGAGACTTGTTTTACTCAGAGTGGAAAATTTTGCCAGGGACAAAGTCAACACAAAGAAACAACAAAAAATAGCCAGAAAGAGAACAGTTAAGTGCAGCTCGGTGAGTCCCGGCAGTTCCTTCCTGGCACCGGCTCCTCCCTGGGTTCTCAAGGTTCCATGCGGCCACAGTGTCCGTCCACCTGTCCACGCGAGCCACACGCTGAAATGGAGGTGGATAAAATTCATCAGGCAGCTGCTGTAACACGGAAATGTGCAGATGCCAGAGTAGCTTCATCTGAACTTTAACAAGACAGACGAAATCATTCCATAGGCTGAAAACAAAAACAAAACTACGTTGTTTCTTTTCCCCAGATGAAATCCACGGAAAGGGCCTGTGTGATTCCGAAAGTCTGAGTAGAAATGGAGTGATGTGAAATGCCCAAGACCCCATTATTTTGTAAAGAAAGGACACCTCAAAATACTCTAATTCCACGTCTCCGCTGCCTGGTGGGTCCTGTGAGGGCGGCGGGGACGGCTCCCCCCGCGTCCTGAGGCCTAGTCCTGGGAGACCCACTCACGGCAGGCGCTGGCTGTGCCGTCCTCACACAGCGATGCCTGGTCCTCGCGGGAGGACAGTTTCACGTGTAGGTAAAAGCTCAGCCCAGCAGGTGCTCAGTGGAGACACTGTCTCCCAAATCAGGTTTTGTTGTGTGTGGGTTTTGTTCAAGTGTGACTTCTGTCTTTAAACTAAGGAGTGTTAAGGCCACCTGGGTTTTCTGTTTTCAGTGCTGAGAGGTGAAGTCCAACCACAGGGCCCTGCACCCCCGAGTGCTGGCGGGAGGCCACGTCTCCTTTTGGCACCACAGTTGATATTGTTAAAGAAAAGCTCTCCCAGTCGCTAGTTCTGGACACCCTTTTCCCTTACGGCTGCCGGTGGCGTGTCCACACTCAGGGCAATGACAATGCTCTCGCCGTCTTCTGTCTTGATCCGCTTCAGCTCCGGCTGCTCCGGCTGGTCACCATTGTGGCGCTTTGTGGGCAGGGAGGCCGATGCGGATGCGTGTGTTGCCAACATGTGCAAAGGACTCGCCGCAGCTGAAATGACACGAGGGAGTCAGAACCCCACGCTCTCACATGAACCCTCGCCCTCTAAGGGTCCTGCCACTCCCGGGCCCGCGGAGGCTCCCACAAGACCCCAGGGACTGGCCCACAGTGGCCAAGGGCACAGGAGCCTGGGCTGATTAGCAGACATTTTTATTAACAGCTGGCATCATCTTTGTTATGTCCTATAAATAGGCTATTTTGATGTCACTGCTGGGGGAGAAAGGCTGAGTCCAGTAATGGTTGAGGCAGACAGGAGATGGCCCTGCTGGCTCCTCGAAGGATTGGCTGCCGCTCGCTGCTCTCCCTCATGCGGAGGCCCTGCCCTCGCCCCCCCACCCACACAAGATGCTCCTGGACCATTTCCACACAGAAGGGAGCAGGGCTCCACCTGTCCCATAGGAGAGAAGCACCGCAGTTTCCCATGGATGCTGCTCACCTGTGTCCTGGGTCAGTCCACAGAGGTGTGTGGGCAGAACAGAGACTGCTGGCTGCTAATGGGTGACCAGGCTGAGTTAATTCCAAAGGCCAAGCTTCCAACTAACATGCGATGGGTAATGTTATGTGCCAGCCTGGCTGAGCCACAGTGCCCAGATTTTGGTCAACCATTACTCTGGATGTTTCTGTATAGTTACTTCTTTAGATGAGATTAACATTTAAATCAGTCAGCTCTGAGTAAATCAGTTGATCGCCATGAGTGGGTGGGCCTCATCCAATCAGGTGAAGGACTAAGAAAAGACTGAGGTCCTCTGAGGGGAGCACTCTGCCCTGGATGGCCTCTGGACTCTTGAGAATCCAGCACTGACTCTTTCCCTGGGGCTCGGTCCACCCTGCAGATGCTGAGCTTGGCAGGCCTCACAACAGAGTGGGCAGATTCCACAGAATCTCTCCAGGCTGCCGCCTTGGCTCTGTTTCTCTGGGGCACCCTCACCCCCCAGGTGCCAATCGAACCCCACCATCTCCAGCTTCTGGCACAGGCCAGTCCTCTTCGTGGGCGGCGGCATTTCTGGAAGACGCCGTTACCTCCCCAGGGGGCACTTCTTGGTGGGCCCCGTGATGCTCTGAGAAGCAGGCCCTAGGCCCCTAGGCTGCGCACACACCAGCCACTGCACTTCTCTAACCTCAGACCAACTCAGAGCACCCCAGGGTGGGAGCAGGCACACACCCCCAGGGAGGCCCCAACCCAGCTGTGCAGCAACCCCTTCAGGCTGTCCCAGGAGGCTCAGAGCAGACACGCCTACAGGACAGTACCTGAACCCAACCACAAACACAGCACACATGGTACGCTCCGCCCTGGTGCCTAGAGATGTGGGAGGGGGACTTGCTCACCTGTCCGTCAAGGGCCCTCTCAGACCACAGGCCCTGGCGTGGGCAATACCCGCCTCCTACTCGCAGTCCCCTCAGGGACGCTGGCTGGTCAGGGACCGACCTCCGCCCCCAGCTCTTCCCCAGGGGAGCAGATGTGAGTTCGGCCAGATGCGTGGTCAACTCCTCATGGCCAGATAGCTGGGGCAGCCACGAAGAGTGGGAGCCAACACTGGGCTCCGAAGAGACTCAAGCAGCAAACAGGGACCCAGTGACATCGGGTCGGCCGTGAGAGCCCCGTTTTGGAATTCAGGACACGGCCCTGAGGCCACAGAGGTGTGTTCCCTGGAAGCCAAACTCCTGTCAACAGTGTGGATGTGTGACTTCATCATGTTCCCTTCTCCTTTCCACCTCTGAGCAACAGAAATAGCAGAGGATGAATTTACACATAAAACATGAACAAGAGGCCAGGTGCGGTGGCTCACGCCTGTAATCCCAGCACTTTGGAAGGCTGAGGCGGGAGGATCACCTCAGGTTACGAGTTCAAGACCAGCCTCGAACTGGCCAGCATGGTGAAACACCATCTCTACTAAAAATACAAAAACATTAGCCGGGCGAGGTGGTGGGGGCCTACAGTCCCAACTACTCGGGAGGCTGAGGCAGGAGAATCACTTGAACCCGGGAGGCGGAGGTTGCAGTGAACTGAGATCGTGGGTGACAAAGAAACTCCGTCTCAAAAAAAAAAAAAAAAAAAGCTGCTCAGCTTCCAGAAAGCACAGCTGCCACAAAGCAGGAAGCTGGGCTGAGGAAGAGGCTTGGAGCCCAACGAGAGGGCAGGGGAGACTCCAGGCCTAGGGGAGGCACAGGAGGCCGCTGAGCCCACCCACGTGACCCGGAGGAGCTGTGTTAGGTCGGCACCCTCTCAGGGAGACCCCCACGTTCCCTGATGTCGGTTTCCTGGCACCTGACGGCAGGGTGGCCCCCACAGAGAGAGGCACCCAGACGCGAGTCACAGCCAATGTCTGACAAGCACCATACCCTGAAGGAGACGAGGTCGCTGCTGCGGTGTGGACACTGGTCTCTTGAAATGCTGAAACTCACTTGCCACGCAGCCTAATGAAGAGGTGGCATCTTCAGAAGGTGACCTGACCATGAAGGCTTTGCCCTCACTAATAGCTTAATGCTGTCACCAAGGGACAGGTTCATGATTCCAGGAGTGAGTTCATTATAAAAGGGTGAATATGCCTTCGCCCCATCACCACATGAGCACACGGGAAGAAGGCCCTTGCCAGCCTCCGGAACTGCAAGCCAATCCGTTTCTGTTCATGATAAAGTACTCCATCTTGGGTGTTCTGTTACGGCAGCACAACATGGCTGAGTCACCCAACAGAAGAGCCTCACCCTCACCAGGACTCAAGTTGACCAGATGACCCAGAGAATACAAGTGGTGTAGGCCAGGCACAGTGGCCCACGCCTGCAATCCCAAGGGAGGCTGAGGCAGGTGGGTCCCTTGAGGCCAGGAGGCTGAGACCAGCCTGGACAACATAGCAAGACCCCGTCTCTATAAAAAATAAATAATTTTTAAAAAGACATAAAACTAGAAACGACAACTAGACAGGAGGAACAAGTTCAGTGTTCTGCAGCACTGCAAGATGATGACAGTCAATGATACGGTTTCAAACAGCCAGAAGGTCCCACACTTAGAAATGGTGAATGAGACGACGGATGTGCCCATCACAAGCCACGTGCTTCCCACATCACTGTGCGCCCCACACACATGCACAATTATTCTGTGTCAATTAGAGAACAGCAGTGAGAAGCCTGGAGTGAAAAGAAACTGGGAGGCCGGGCACGGTGGCTCACACCTGTCATCCCAGCACTTTGGGAGGCCGAGGTGGGCAGATCACCTGAGGTCAGGAGTTTGAGACCAGCCTGGCCAACGTGGTGCAACCCTGTCTCTACTAAAAATACAAAATTAAGCCAGGTGTGGTGGCAGGCGCCTGTAATCTTAGTTACTCAGGAGGCTGAGGCAGGAGAATTGCTTGAACCCAGGAGGCAGAGGTTGCGGTGAGCCAAGGTCATGCCACTGCATTCCAGCCTGGGCAACAAAAGCAAAACTCTGTCTCAAAAAAAAAAAAAAAAAAAAGAAAGAAAAGAAATGGTGACACTTAAATACTCTCATCCATCCAGCCCTGCCCTCACAGAGCCTCTGTCGCGAGGCATCCCCACCACGTGGAGACCCCACATGGACCCCTGTAACAGCAGAGGGGCTGTGCTAACACGCCCGGCCCTGAAGACAGAGGTCTCAGCAGAGGCGCTGAGGGAGGTGGAGAGCACACAAGGAAGGCTAAAGGCAGCAGAGCCCTGGAGGCGCCAGAGCTGGGGAGGGAGCAGCCATCAGCCCTGCAGCCCCGGGGTGGGCCACAAGAGAGGGCGACCCCTCTGCTCCAGGGCAGAGAAGGAACACGCACACGAGTTGGGCAGATGCTCCCAATGAGGCCCACATGTGCTCTCTTGGGAAGGCACTGAGCTCTGTTAATCTAAAAATGCTAAATAACGCAGAAGGGTCCATCCAGCGAGCACTGCAAACTCTGGTTTGCGCTGAGGACCACATGGTGCCAGGAAGGACCATCCTGGACAAGGAGTGTGATGTATGAGCACCTCGGGCCCACGTGAGCTGCGTGGACACGGGCGTGGCACAGGGAGTCACGGCTTAGCGCATGGGGCCTGGAGGCGACCCTGCCTCTGAGCACACGCAGAAGCGCAGCCGTCTTCACCAGCCCCTGCACCTCACCGGCTGAACTCGTAGACAGGCTTGCTCTGTGTTCTGCTGGGACTACAGGTGCCGCCACCACAGCCACTTTTGTGATTTTTTGTGATTTTTTGTAGACACAGAGATTCACCATGTTGCCCAGGCTGGTCTTGAACTCCTGGGCACAAGCAATCCGCCCACCCTGGTCTCCCAAAGTGCTGGGATTACAGGCGTGAGCCACAGTGCCCAACTGTTTCTATTCCTTTAGGGGAAGAACTAAGTTCCTCTGCAAGTCTATCTACAGAGACGTTCAGGATTTGTGGCAAAGCAGCCAGCGGGCTCAGCTGCTGCCTACTCCAATCTCCAGATGCTCACAAGGGGACGTTCCCCACCCTGAGGGTCCTCACTGATTCAGAGGGTGGCTTTTGGAAAGAAGATTGCGGAGATGCATTCACATTTTTGGCCTTCCATGCACACGAATCCTCCCCACATAAATTCCAATATTTTCAAACTGAAGTGTCCGGAGCATTTTTTTTTTCTTTTTTTTTTTTTTTTTTGAGACAGCCTCACTCTGTCGCCCAGGCTGGAGTGCAGTGGCGAGATCTCAGTTCACTGCAAGCTCCGCCTCCCGGGTTCACACCATTCTCCTGCCTCAGCCTCCTGAGTAGCTGGGACTACAGGCGCCCGCCACCACGCCTAGCTAATTTTTTGTATTTTTAGTGAGACGGGGTTTCACCATGTTAGCCAGGATGGTCTCGATCTCCTGACCTCATGACCCACCTCGGCCTCCCAAAGTCCTGGGATTATAGGCATGAGCCACTGTGCCCGGCCTGTCTAGAGCATTTCTTAGCAGCCAACTTTTACCCCACAGGCAGCCTATGTCATAACACTTGACAACACCTCAGTTGTGGGCTGTGTGGACACTACAGGTAGCAAGCCCCTCCAAGACCTCCAGGAAGCATCAGAAGACCCTATACTGTGGACAGAGACGCCGAAGCAGCTCAGACACGAGGGCAGCTGCTCCACTGCCACCGCCACGGTGATGATGGGTGTGGCTCCCGCAGAACACAGGCCCTGACCCAAGGCCTCGCACCTCCTCGTCCTCATGGCCTGATCCCGCTGCTCTGGGGCTGTCAATCCAGTGGCGGCAGCTGCTGCTCTGCCTGGAAAGGCTCCGCTTTGAGACTGGGTGTGAAAGACGTCCAGGGACCCTCAGACGTCACTGCTGTTTTACATGCTCACAACGCAACACCCATCGTCACTGTGGGACCAGCTAGGGATACCCACATCATCAAATCTTCACCCCAAATCTGGCTGCCAGATCCCCACCGAGGCACGTGTGAGCACCTGGCGGCCACAAAGGACCCGCAGCCTCAGCCCGGCTCCCCTGTGTCCTGCTCTGTGCCGATGCACTGCTCCCACTGCAAGGGTCCTTGTGAGGGACACGGGACCGTAATTCCTCTGTGGGGCCGGGAGCCAGAAGGCTCTGAAGGCCCACACTCTCCCAGGTACGTGGCCTGCAGGTGTGGGGCCATAGCCGTCCAGCCAGCTGATCCTGGCACAGGCACCCACACAGCACGCGGTGACCAGGGCTGGGCTCTGGGGAGCGCGGGGCTTCATCTACCTTCCTCTGTGCCTATCGCTCTCCTTTCCTTCCTTCCTCTTTCCCTCCCTCCCTCCTTCATTCCTTCCTTCCAGAAACTGCTGCATACCCTTTCAGAATAAGAGCCTGTGCCTGGCACAGGGAGACCTTCACGGGGTCTGCCTCTGCCAGCGCGAACTGGGCATTTCACTCTCACTGCAAAGTGTGCGCCCTCACACCAGGGGCCACCGCTGAGATGCAGACAACCCCGGCCAGCTTGAGGAGATGCCCCAGGGAACACTGGAGTCAACAAATGATATTTGAGGACCACGTAACTGCTACACAACGAAGAAGAGCAGAGTTAGGCAGGAGGGAGCAAACGATCAAGGCGGGAACAATGTTAACCAAAGAAGCGAAAGGCAAGGCCTGAGGAGAACGTCGCAGGGTGAAGCAGCAGCAGCCGGGCTGGTCAGGCAGGCCTGGCCAGACAGGGAGTGGCCCCGTGAAGGGCCTCATGAGGTTCCTCCACTGTGTGAGGCTTGAGCTGTGGCAACACCTTCCACTGACAGTGATCTGTGAACCCTTAAGAAGGTGACAGAAAGAAAACAAGAGGACACACATGTGAGCCCCACGAAGGACCAGGACGGTAGAGAGGCCGGAGGAGTCAATGTGTGAGCCAAGACATGCTCCAGAACCGCAGCTCAGCCCAGGCCACACTGAGCAGGCGAGGCCCCGGCCAAACACAAACACAGCTCAGCCCAGGACCACACTGAGCAGGCGAGGCCCTGGCCAAACACAGTTCAGCCCTGAACTCCCAAATCAAAACGACAACACTGGCCGGGCATGGTGGTTCGCGCCTGTAATCCCAGCACTTTGGGAGGCCAAGGCTAGAGGATCACCGGAGTCCAGGAGTTTGAAACCAGCCTGGGCAACATAGTGAGACCCCCGTCTCTACAAAAAATTAGCTGGATGTGGTGTTGCACACCTGTAGTCCCAGCTACTTGGGAGGCTGAGGCAGGAGGATAGCTCGAGACCAGTAGGTCGGGGCTGCAGTGAGTTGAGATCTCGGCACTGCCCTCCAGCCTGGGTGACAGAGCAAGACAATATCTCAAAACAGCAGCAGCAAAGATGAAGTCATTAACAAAAACACAACCACAGTTGTGCCAGTAAACCAGAAACAGCGCCTGCAGCCCAGAGACAGGAGGTGAGCCTTGGAAACAAGAAGCAGAAGGGCCTGTGGTGTGGACAGTGGCACCGCAGCCCTGAGGCAGGGGTCCCCCAAAGCGAGCTGAGGGTGCTTGTACACAGCACATGTGATGGGAGGAAGTGAATATGCATGAGCTTGGGTGCCTGGACTCTTCCCACATCTCCCTGCCAGGGTGACTTGGGAGCGTTTCCAGAAAATGCCAGGCTTTCCTTTCCATGTACTCAAAAAGGGGAGGCCTCAAGCCCTCCCCACACTCTGGAACAAGCTTGGAGCAGTTTCTGGGTGCCAGGCACATTTCTGGGGCTTCCCTTCCTGTTAGTAAGAGGAAGCCTCCCGGCTTCCATCTTCTCCAGGCCTTCTCCATGGGGCGGCAGCATGATGCACCCCAGCTCTGCACGGGGTTTGAGGCCCTGGAGCAGAGCAGGGGACACCAGAGCACTGGCAGGTGGGCAGGGTGTGGACGACGGTGACAACGGGACCAGGGGCCGCCCTGGTGAACCTGACAGGCCAGGGATGGGCTCGCCTGTGTTTGAATGAGGCCTCCGTGGAGACCCCTATGGAAGCAGGAATGAGGGCACACTCCAGCTGGAGCGACAACCCCAGAGTCACCTTCCAGGAAGACACTGGCAGCTCATGCCCTGCGCCTGCCCACGGAACTCACCTATCATCCCACCAAGTCACCTGCTGTCCTGCAAGGCCAGGGCTACAGTGCATAGCCGGAACATCCTGACCCCTCGTCCTGTCAGCCCCACCTCCCATCTGTCAGCACTGTCTTCACGACATACGCAGAGGCCAAGTCCTGAGCCCCGGGTCCCATAGCAGCTGGTGGCAGAGGCAGAACCGGGCCAGGGTGAGGACGGAACCCCCTTAGGGCAGGCAGCCCAGCCTCGGCCTCTCTGCCCGTGGTGCTGAGCCCTCTGGTGCCCCTGGGGGAGTCTCAGGCAGCCTGTGCAGTCCCTCCCTGCACACAACATTCTAACCCCATGCTTGGGCCAGAAAACTCGGCCACATCCACATAATTCCTCAGTAAAAATACTAAATTTACCTTGGGGTAATATACTACACTACAATATAGTATAAACATAATTGCTTAATATAGTAGGAACCCAAAAATTTCATGTGACTGGCAGCTCTACTGCAATATTCATTTTTTTGCAGTGGTCTGGAACCAACGCTGCAATGTCTCTGAGGTACACCTACATGTCTGAAAAGGCCTGAAATCTCTACATATGAATAAAGAACTACAAATTTCACAACAAAAAGACAACCCAATTAAATGATGGGCAAAGGACTTAAAAAAATTTTCTTCAAACAAGATATACAAATAACTATAAAGTACACGAAAAGACGTGCTGGCCAGAGGCAGTGGCTCATCCTGTAATCTCAGCGCTTTGGGAGGCTGAGGTGGGCAGACTGCTTGAGCCCCGGAGCTTGAGCCCAGCATGGGCAACATGGTGAGACACTACCTCTTAAAAAAAAAAAAAAAAAAAGACTGCAAGAGGCCAAAGTTATGAGCACCTGTGCAGTGGTTCTCATCCTAGGTGTTCAGCATCCAGGCTGTAGCCGACACTGTTTTAAGGAAAATCATTTCCAGAATCTCCTCTTGGTCCTGAAGTCTTTCTTAAAGCCCATCTGCCACCTCCTCTCTCTCAACAGCCTCTCTCATCTGCTCAATTGGGCACTGGCTTTGGGGATGAAAACTATGGGATGGAGCATGAAAGCAATAATAGAAAATACTGGTGCTGACAAGACTTTTTTTTTTTTTTTTTTTTTTTTTGAGATGGAGTCTCGCTCTGTTGCCCAGGCTGGAGTGCAGTGGTGTGACCTCGGCTCACTGCAACCTTCATCTCCCAGGTTCAAGCGATTCTCCTGCCTCAGCTTCCAGAGTAGCAGGGATTACAGGAATGCGCCACCACACCTGGCTAATCTTTGTAGTTTTAGTAGAGACAGAGTTTCACCATGTTGGCCAGGCTGGTCTCCAACTCCTGATCTCAAGTGATCCGCCTGCCTCAGCCTCCCAAAGTGCTGGGATTACAGGCGTGAGCCACCACACCCAGCCAAGATGACCGACAGACTTTCAGGTTCATCTGGAAACAGGCCCTCAGTGCTGACACTGTCCTCTCCCTTCCTGAGTGGAAACAGGCCCTCAGCGCTGACACTGCCCTCTCCCTTCCTGAGTGGAAACAGGCCCTCAGTGCTGACACTGTCCTCTCCCTTCCTGAGTGGAAGCAGGTCCTCAGTGCTGACACTGTCCTCTCCTTCCTGAGTGGAAGCAGGTCCTCAGTGCTGACACTGTCCTCTCCTTCCTGAGTGGAAGCAGGTCCTCAGTGCTGACACTGTCCTCTCCTTCCTGAGTGGAAGCAGGTCCTCAGTGCTGACACTGTCCTCTCCCTTCCTGAGTGGAAGCAGGTCCTCAGTGCTGACACTGTCCTCTCCTTCCTGAGTGGAAGCAGGTCCTCAGTGCTGACACTGTCCTCTCCTTCCTGAGTGGAAGCAGGTCCTCAGTGCTGACACTGTCCTCTCCTTCCTGAGTGGAAGCAGGTCCTCAGTGCTGACACTGTCCTCTCCTTCCTGAGTGGAAGCAGGTCCTCAGTGCTGACACTGTCCTCTCCTTCCTGAGTGGAAGCAGGTCCTCAGTGCTGACACTGTCCTCTCCTTCCTGAGTGGAAGCAGGCCCTCAGTGCTGACACTGTCCTCTCCTTCCTGAGTGGAAACAGGCCCTCAGTGCTGACGCTGTCCTCTCCTTCCTGAGTGGAAGCAGGTCCTCAGTGCTGACGCTGTCCTCTCCTTCCTGAGTGGAAGCAGGTCCTCAGTGCTGACACTGTCCTCTCCTTCCTGAGTGGAAACAGGCCCTCAGTGCTGACACTGTCCTCTCCTTCCTGAGTGGAAGCAGGTCCTCAGTGCTGACACTGTCCTCTCCTTCCTGAGTGGAAGCAGGTCCTCAGTGCTGACACTGTCCTCTCCCTTCCTGAGTGGAAGCAGGTCCTCAGTGCTGACACTGTCCTCTCCTTCCTGAGTGGAAGCAGGTCCTCAGTGCTGACACTGTCCTCTCCTTCCTGAGTGGAAGCAGGTCCTCAGTGCTGACACTGTCCTCTCCTTCCTGAGTGGAAGCAGGTCCTCAGTGCTGACACTGTCCTCTCCTTCCTGAGTGGAAGCAGGTCCTCAGTGCTGACACTGTCCTCTCCTTCCTGAGTGGAAGCAGGTCCTCAGTGCTGACACTGTCCTCTCCTTCCTGAGTGGAAACAGGCCCTCAGTGCTGACACTGTCCTCTCCTTCCTGAGTGGAAGCAGGTCCTCAGTGCTGACACTGTCCTCTCCTTCCTGAGTGGAAGCAGGTCCTCAGTGCTGACACTGTCCTCTCCTTCCTGAGTGGAAGCAGGTCCTCAGTGCTGACACTAGGACTGTGCAACCATCAGTGAATACAGAACGAATCAGGTGGTTTCCTTTAAAGCTAAATACACTAAGAAAGGCATCTTCAGTAATATTTTAATTTTTGGTTTTATAAGAATTTGTTATATTTTTGGGTTTTATCAATTTTGTTATTCATAGACAAATTAAACTTTAATATTTATATCTATATTTTATTGCTGCAGAGAAAAGATATGACTAATAAATGACATTTAAGCCTAAAGTATGTGACTCATACAAAACCTGTTGGGGAATGTGAGATGGAAAGACGAGGGAGGATCTGGGCCACTCCTGCCTGTGTGTCCACACGTGGGCAAGTGGACATCTCATGATGTCAGTATTTGGAGTCCAGCAGTACACTGAAAATAATCCCGTAAAAGCTTTATTTTAAAACATCAATATTTTCAATAGTGAAAAATTAAAACACTAGCTTAAATTTATAACGAAAAATTCCAGATAACTTAAATACATAAAAAGGATACAGTTTTTCTTTTTTTGTTGAGACGGAGTCTCGCACGGTCGGCCAGGCTGGAGGGCAGTGGCGTGATCTCGTCTCACCGGAACCTCCACCCTTGGGTTCAAGCGATTCTCCTGCCTCAGCCTCCCGAGAAGCTACAACTACAGGCAACCGCCACCACACCCGGCTAATTTGTATTTTTTTTTTAGTAGAGATGGTGTTTCACCATGTTGGCCAGGCTGGTCTTGAACTCCTGACCTCGTGATCCGCCTACCTCGACCTCCCAAAGTGCTGGGATTACAGGCGTGAGCCACTATACCAGGCCGGGATACGGTTTTTCAAACTGCTTCTAAGAGAGGTGGATCCAGAAAGCCTCTGACCTGCACCGGTGGCTCTTGGCAGATCTGGAATGTTTCAGAAATGCATTCTTGGGCACCACACCAGACATGCCTAGTCAGGAACTCTGGGGAACGCAGCACTCTGGCCTCTAACAGCCAAGCCTTCTAGGTGATTCTGACACATATCGAGTCTGGGAATCACTAGGCCTCCACCCTGTCTTCAGACGGGGAATGACTAAGACCAGAAAGCCAACCGCCTGCCCTCCAACCACCGGCCCTCCCGGCTTCCATCTCCTCCCAGCTACCTGCAGTGCCACCAGGTTTATCACCTTAGAGCATCCAGAGCCACAGTTACCCAGAGAGAAGAGAAGGAGGAGACACAGGGCTTGGGGACGAAGGCATTCAAACAGGTAACTGATGACTGCAAACTCTGCGATCTATCTACAGGCAGCACATGTTGCTATTACTCAAAAACCAAAAAACCCTCAGGTAGTTAGTCTTCCCTAGAAAAGGTTCCAGACCTTGTTCTTCCATAAATTTGGGGAGAGGCAGGGTGGTGCTGAGTCAGAGTAGGAGGTACCTGCAGGTTTCAAGGTCTCTGTTCGTAGCGTTCGGTAAGGATTCAAGCGTCGTGATCAAGCCTTCTGACCTGGACCCTCTTTCAAAGAAAGCGTGTGGTTGGCACAGAGACGGTTTTAGTTGGTAGCTTCGGATCTGCCTGCTTGAGATCCTGCAAGCGCCAGGATCAGCCACGCGGCCTCCAACAGCCCGCACGGACCCAACCCAGAGCAGCGGGAGCCCACACCTGAGCCAGGCCCCAACAGCAGCGTTGACTCGGCAGCCGGCAGGGACTCCCACCCGTTCCACACTCCCCAGGGCAGGGCGAAGGCAGATAACCTGGTGTCGGCGTGGAGGTTCTGGTGTCTCCGCTTGTCAATGTCAGAACATCCGTGCGGTTTTCTGTGCACGGCCTCCGACGGACTTCGAGAGCAAAGCGCACAGAAAAGCAGCCCCTCTCCCACCCTCAGCGCACGGCACCGCCACAGGGCGCGCGACCCAAGTGAAAAGACAGGTGGCGGCTCCACAGCGGAGCTCGCTGGGCTCGGCCTACAGCCATTTCAGGCCCACCCAGGCAATCTACAGGAGGCGAGAGTATTTTTCTCTCTCAACGTATTAGAAACTCTCATCTCTTTTCAGGCAGGTCTCCAACGGGAATCCCCTGACGGCCGCTACACGACCATTCCTACAGCATTACTAGATTTCCTGCAGCTTCGAAATGCAAACATTTCCTCAGACGAAAGTTAAAATCGTCACTCAGAACCAAACCCCGAGTGAGAAGGGTCTCTGCTCCCAGTGCCCACACCCGCGGGGAGCCACCGACCCGCACGACTTACCATTGTTCACCTGGCCGTGGACCGCGGTGGGGACTGATGCCACGTGAGTGCCGTTTTGTGTTACAGTTTTTATTGGTAGCTGGTGTTGACCTAGAGGTGCCTGTTGTACTATGGTCACCGTCTGGACCGGGGTAGTCTGTGCCGTCTGAATGATCCGGCTGGCAGTGCCGAGCGTGGCATGGCCAATGGCGGGAATAGGCTCTACTTTCACTGAAATTAAAAGGAAAAGAAACGACATTAGTATTACTGGAAAGCAAATAAAAATCTTGCCAGTTTAAAACATAATAACCAGATGGCTATCACACCTGCTAGAAAACGCCTCTAAAACAAACAGCAAATTAGAAAAAGAGGAGCAAATCTTTTTTTGTTTTTTTTTGAGACGGAGTTTTGCTCTTGTTACCCAAGCTGGAGTCCAATGGCGCAATCTCAGCTCACTGCAACCTCCACCTTCTGGGTTCAAGTGATTCTCCTGCCTCAGCCTCCGGAGTAGCTGGGATTTACAGGCACCCGCCACCATGCCCAGCTGATTCTGTATTTTTAGTAGAGACGAGGTTTCTCCATGTTGGTCAGGCTGGTCTCAAACTCCTGACCTCAGGTGATCCCACCGTTGCAGCCCCCCAAAGTGCTGGGATTACAGGTGTGAGCCACCGCACCTGGCCAAGGATGAGCAAATCTTACGGACTTCCAAGAGTGTGAGGCTGATAGGGCAGCCTCTCCTCCTTTCCCCCCGCCTACCTCTGACCTCCCTGTGTTCTCCGTTCTCCTGGAGCTCTGCCTTAGGGGGGGCCGGCACGGCTGCCGGGGTGACCACAGCTTGTCCAGAGACAGTGCACGTGTTCGCTGGGGCCAGTCCGGCCACACTGCTGACCGACACCGCTGGGATCTGGTGGACGACGTGAACCGTCTGCACGACAGGTGGCTGGGCGGTCGAGGCAGTCACTGGGGTGGCCACAGTGTAGGTGACAGGCTTGATGGCCTGTGGTAGCTGCCGCTGGACGGTGATTAAGACTGGCTGGCTGGACAGAGGTGACCCTGGTGAAAGACACAGCAGGACTGACACTCACAGATCCTGACTTCTACAAAGGTTCTCACACTCAGCACTGACAAGCAACATACAAACTTTAATTTAAAATACAGGATATGGCCCTATTTCACCTCACAATAGTAAAGTTACTAATAATGAGGGAGGTGTAGTATTTTAATAGGGGTATTTAATTCCTATCTCTAACTGCTAAAAATGCAATTTTGGCTCTATTTAGATATCTGGTAACCCCTCTTCCCACAGTTCTTTCTTTATAAAAAAGAAAATGTCAATACTCAATATAAGAGGAAACTGGGCCGGGCACAGTGGCTCACGCCTGTAATCCCAGCACTTTGGGAGGCTGAGGTGGGAGGAGTTTGAGATCAGCCTGGGCATAGGGAGACCCTGCCTCTACAACAAGTATTAACTGGGCTGTTAGTGTGCGCCTGCAGCCCCAGCTATTTGGGAGACTGAGGAGGGAGGATTGCTTGAGCCTGGAAGGTGGAGACTGCACTGAGCCAAGAACACGTCACTGTACTCCAGCATGAGTGACAGAGCAAGACCTTGTCTCAAGACAAACGAACAAAAAAAAAAATAAAAAAGAAGAAACTGCCCCTGTAGGCCAGAAAGACGAGGGCCACACTCACCTAGGATCAACATCTTCCTCCTATAACGAGTGGAAGGGAAGCAGAAAGTTCAAAAACAGAGTGGGGCTGTCATAGAGCCTCTGGCACTCACCCTTTGTGGTTTGGGGGCTTAGAGCAGAGGGAGAGACATGGCTGTCAGGGGCCTCTGCCATGGTTTGGGGGCTTAGAGCAAAGAGAGGGAGACATGGCTGTCAGGGGCCACCGCCAGTGGGCAGGGGAGGGCTGTTCTCTGGCCCAGGAGGGCCAGGAATCCTAATTGATCCAATTCACTGTCTGTCAACTGTAACAGACTTAGTTTGGACACATTTCCACACTATGTTTGTTTAATTCCCCAGGGCACACATTTTTACTCCACATTATGACTTTCTAAGTAAACTGCAAACTGTTTTGCCTATTCCTTAAAATGGACATGTTAGGCTGGGCGTGGTGGCTCATGCCTGTAATCCCAGCACTTTGGGAGGCCAAGGCGGGTGGATCACGAGGTCACGAGGTCAAGAGATCGAGACCATCCTGGCCATCATGGTGAAACCCTGTCTCTACTAAAAATACAAAAATTAGCTGAGCGTGGTGGTGTGTGCCTGTAGTCCCAGCTACTCGAGAAGCTGAGGCAGGAGAATTCTTTGAACCTGGAAGGCAGAGGTTGCAACGAGCCAAGATCACGCCACTGCATTCCAGCCTGGTGACAAAGTGAGACTCTGTCTCAAAAAAAAAAAAAAGGACATGTTTTTGCCTCCAGTGTCTAGTTTGTCTACTTCGTGTTTTTTTGTTTGTTTTTTTGCGGGGGGTGTTTCATGGATTTTTGAATGACAAACTAAGAAACAGGTTAATTCTAAGTTATTTCAGGCATCTACTCACAGTGTCGTTTAAAGAACGTTCATTGATTTTTAAAAAACACTCCCAGTGCTATTAGTTTTCCAAGGCCTATAAAATCACACTCAGGTACTAGTATAAGGTACAGAGGGACAGGCAGGCCTCCAGTCCGGCTATTTCTTCTCTGTGGAGCCCAGGCGTCCGCGTCTGGCTCACGCTGTCTGGCCCTCGCTTCCTCTCCCGCTGTCTCACCTGGGGCGCTCTGGGCAAACCGGGCTTCCTGGATGACAGCGAGTTTGGGCTGTGCGGCGCCAGGCTCAGGCTCCAGGGGGGCCGGCGAACCTTCCCTCGACAGGCTCTCAGGGGTCTGGGCGCCACTAGAGTGAGCAGACAGCACTCCAGCGTGATTGGGAGAGGCTGGGGCACTCCTGTGTCACCGAGAAGAAGACATTGCATTTTTACAGGTGACGCACTCAGAAAGCACTTGCTGTTTTAATAAGTGCACTTTGCAAAGGGGGTGTAATTTGTCTCCTGACAACCAAGTACTGTTGTGTAAGTTCTACTTCTCTGTACGCCTGTGAACTGAGCGGGACACTCGGGGAGACAGGCTGAGCCTGTGTGTGACAGGGCGATCACGGGCCCCTCGCCCACATACACGGCATGGCTGCGGGGCAGAGCTGGCTGCCCTCTCTAAGCAGCTTCTGTGCACAGACAGGAGGAGCCAGCAGCGGGCAAGTCCGTGGGCATTTAAGACTTACATTACGCTCATTTTTTTTTGGTTAAAAACAGTATTTGTGAAGCTAAAAATAAGTATTTAAACTCAGGCAAATTAACACTGTATAAGTCAACTCGAGCTTAAGCAGCTAAAAAGTAGTGTGTTTTTGTTTTGAGACGGAGTTTCGCTGTTTTGCCCAGGCTAGAATGAAGTGGCGTGATCTCGGCTCACTGCAATCTCTGCCTTCCCGGGTTCAAGCGATTCTCCTGCCTCAGGCTCCCGAGTAGCTGGGATTACAGGCGCGCGCCACAGCGCCCGGCTAATTTTTTTTTATTTTTAGTAGAGACGGGGTTTGACCATATTGGCCAGGCCGATCTCGACCTCCTGACCTCAGGTGATCCGCCCGCCTCAGCCTCCCAAAGTGCTGGGATTACAGGCGTGAGCCACCGCGCCCGGCCTAAAAAGTAGTTTTAAGAACTTTTCCTGTGCCAAAGGAAAGGACACACGTCGACGTGGCACTGGTATGAATAACATGCAATGAGCCCCATGAAGCAACAATCACTGCATCGAGTGCAGTTTAAACTTTGCAAATCGTCTCAAATGTTTCAACCACTAGAACCAGAAACACCTGGGCAGCACCCAACACTTTTGCTCAAATCCCCATCCCAACATTTAATCATAATGCATTTGGTAGTTCCTTCATTTTCAAAAGGAAATTCTCCCAATACACTGAAGGTAAGTTAAGTTAGCATGAAGTGAGGCCTTTTGTTCTTTTTCCTTACCTAGAAGAGAGCGGTCCCAGAGGGGTTCTAAAGCAGGGCACGCCCCTAGGCCGTCGTTTCCTAAAAGCCTGTTCTATTAATTTGCTTTCAGAGGCTGGGTCTATCCTCCAGAATGAGCCTTTGCCTGGTTCTTCCTGGGAACGCGGCACTTTGATGAAATAACGATTCAGAGAGAGATTGTGGCGAATTGAATTCTATGAAACATAAAAAAAATACGTAGAATTCATATATTTATTTGCTGAGAAATAAAAATGTGTCCTCGTTTTAGTGCCCTGCAAAGCAGAAACCTGCAGGTTAGGCCTGGCAGACCGCAAGAATGAATATTTTTTCTTTTGCGTCACACAAGTAATGTGCTGACAACATAACAAGGTCTGAGGAAGGCCCATCCTATGGAGGAGCGTGAAAACCCAGTCATCATGCTTACAAACGATGACAGAGAGTGACGTTTACGGGCTGTGCTGTGTGGAAGGAGCAGCCCTCCCGCCTTGGTGAGCAATTCTCAAGGGAAGTAGCAGCCTGGGGTTTGAGCCCTTCAGCCCAAGACTGCTATGGGCTTCCAAAGAGGAAGGGACACCGCACTCTGTGGCAGAACGGGCCCCGGGAGGCAGGGTGGGGAGCTGGGAACAGGAGGGATGGGCAATCCGCACAGCGCGGACAGAGGCCATTTCTGACTCCATCTCCTTTCAAGGTGGGAAACCCAGGACTGCAACAGTCAGCACAGAGCATTCCAGGTGGAGGCAATGACTTAGCTGCCAACCTCTCCCTGCTTGGAGACAAACAGAGCTGATGTGAGCCATTCTGTTAAAATACTTTTTTGCACAGAATTAGCTTACAGAATCTGTCATGCCATTAAAAGTAAATTAATCCAGTATAAAGTATTTGGCAAACCCGCAAAAAAGAAAAACGAGCAGGAGGCTGAAAATCAGGATGGACACCATCTTCCAGGAAGAGAGGACTTGGCAAAGTGCCTCTGTTTTTTTATTTGATCTTTGAAATAATTTCGTAAGGTACACAGGAAAGATTTCCCTCCCACCTCCTCATCAGTGCATCATTCTTTCTATTACAAAAAGCCAGACGGGCGCGATGGCTCAGTTGAGGTCAGGAGTTTGAGACCAGCCTGGCCAACATGGTGAAACCCCATCTCTACTGAACATATAAAAATCGGCCGGGCACGGTGGCTCACGCCTGTAATCCCAGCACTTTGGGAGGCCGAGGCGGGCGGATCACAAGGTCAGGAGATCCAGACCATCCTGGCCAACACGGAGAAACCCCGTCTCTACTAAAAATACAAAAAAAATTAACCGGGTGTGGTGGTGGGCGCCTGTAGTCCCAGCTACTCAGTAGGCTGAGGCAGGAGAATGGCATGAACCCGGGAGGCGGAGCTTGCAGTGAGCTGAGATTGTGGCATTGCGCTCCAGCCTGGGTGACAGAGTGAGACTCTGTCTCAAAAACAAACAAAAAAACCGTACAAAAATCATCCGGGCACAGTGGCCCACACCTGTAGTCCCAGCTACTCAGGATGCTGAAGCTGAAGAATCGCTTGAACCCAAGAGGAGGAGGTTGCAGTGAGCCCAGATCGCACCACTGCACTCCAGCCTGGGCAATAGAAGCAAGACTCCATCTCAAAAAAAAGCCCAGCTAAGGGTTTACAGACAACCTGAAGAAAGCCCCCGCTGTGACCTGATTCAGGCTGCACCATCACAGCCAAAGCCGGACGAAAGTCATGGGTTCACAGAAACATTTCGTGAATTTACATTAATGTGTAGATTTAAAATTAAGCTATTAAAGTGTTAAAATGGTGATCACTCAAAACAAAATCTGGAGCTATCCAAAAAATCATTTCTAAATTCCCCAATTAACCTTATTAGAATTGCAAGCCTCAGCCTGAATTTCCAAATTGTCAAAGGTGACTAAGAAATCCAACATATAAAATAACACTTTATAACCAATCTCGGGGGCTGTTCAAGTGCCATCCTAACGCCTTTGGGCCCTGTGGATGTGAGCTACTTCATGGGCGACATGGAGAGGTGGGCTAGGCCGTGTGTGGGATTTGTGAAACTGTTTACAGGTAAGGGCATCAGATGAGATTTCAAGTATTCTAATAACTACAGATACCTGCTATAATGTTTTATTTGGCTTTAGCTGATGCCCAATCTTTCTATCAATTCCTCCAGAAAATCAAACGTGACTGTTATTGGTGCCCCGACAAAGACAGAGAAGGCAAAGCTTTGCCAACTGCTCTCAGAATTTTAAGTGTGAAGTAGAAGGTAGATTCTGAGACTATGGCTGAAGAAAAGCAAACCCAGACGATGGTAATATAAAACCCTCAAGCAGTGCAAACGGCAATCCCAGCCACTGCCTGAGAAGGACAACTTCCCCTCTCGCTGTTCTACCAGGACCAGTCCTCCTAAGTGGGGACTCAGAAAGAGCTGCCCCACACAGCGTCCGAGGCTGAAGAGCAGACAACAGTCAACAAGCCCGGAAGTGAAGGCTGTGGCTGTACTGACTGATGTGGAGTCATTTAATTTGCATGCTGTTAGGAGAAAAGGTTAGCACAGTGGGAATCTGGAAGCAGAAAAGGTGACTTCGGGGCCAGACTCCAGCCATGTGAGCAGAAGAACGCGACACGGGCCAGAAGCCCTGCCCCTGCGTCACCACCACCACTTACGAGACGCAAAGTAAGTCTGTGGAATTGGGGAGCTGCTATTTTCTGTCCCGAAAACGTAAAAGAACCCAGTCCGCAGCATCAGAATAGATTCTAACCTATTTTATTCTCCAATCCATCTCCCTGACAACAACTCCAAGGGCAAATGAGGAAAGATTACTTGTGATTTGCCAGCCAACAAGACTCCAGAAAATATGAGGAATTAATGAGACATTTAATGTAGACACAAATGGAATAAAGTAACTATGTTTCTAAGGTAATTTAAGGCCGTTGTAATTTGATCAAATCCAGGATGGATGTTCCTTCATTCTGTTGCTACATGTATTAAAACCACATTGACTGGACTCTAATGATTCAGAAATTTTAAAGCTTTCAGAGAAAACGTGGGCTGTTATTCTTTAATGCTAAACATGAAGAAAAGGATTTGCAATTTTGGGCAAATTATCTTTCCCTCAAAGGTTTTCCAAATTGAGCATCTGCTGAAAATCAGCCCTCCCTGAGCACTAGGTCCCTCCCTTCCAGGGCTCCCCTCTGTGCCTTCCTGCAGCCTTCCTAAGCAGACCTCACGTTTCTCAAGGACAGTTTGTCTGTTTAACCTCACCCAGCCCTGAGTGCCCTCCAGTGTGCATTCTGCACAGTAAGGACGTGTACAGAAACTGAGGAGAAGGAACAGGCCGAGTTCCTTTCAGAGGATGGGTCTAATGTCCAGGAACGCTTCCAAAAGTGCAAGGGTGAGGGTGAGTCCAGAGCACAGTCCTCCCTTTAAAAGAGATCAAGTGATGGGCGCAGTGGCTCATACCTATAATCCCAGCACTTTGGGAGGCCGAGGCGGGTGGATCACTTGAGGTCAGGAGTTCCAGACCAGCCTGGCCAACATGGCAAAATCCCATCTCTAGTAAAAACACAAAAATTAGCCAGGCATGGTGGCATGCACCTGTAGTCCCAGCTACTCAGGAGGTTGAGGATGGAGAATCACTTGAACCCAGGAGGCAAAGGTTGCAGTGAGCTGAGATCGCGCCACTGCACTCCAGCCTGGGTGACAGAGTAAGACTCTGTCCCAAAAAAATAAAATAAAAATAAATAAAAGGAACCAGCTCTAGTCCCTTTGGAAGCTGAGAGACCCGTCCTTTCAAACTTTTCATAGTCACAACAATTATCTCAATTCTGGGTTAAGTAAAATTATAAAACCATAAAAAATCATTTTGCAATCACCGAGGCCTTGACCCGCGGTGTCAGCGGAACGCACAGAGGGCCCGGCGGGCCCCTAACCCAGGGCTGGGCCTGGCACGCAGGTGCTGCCTTGGCTTCGAGACCTTAACCTGGCCGCCCGCCGCGCCGAGCATGCAGGTCAGGCCGCAGACAGGGCAGGAGCCTATTCGGGGCTGCAGTGACGGACACCTTAGAAGAAGAGAGCTTTGTGCTGTCTTTCTCCTCCACCTCTGATGAATTTGCTGTTGTGGTTGGATATTTAGAGGACATTATCATGGATAACGAGTTCCAGTTATTACAGAGAAATTTCATGGACAAGTACTACCTGGAGTTTGAAGACATGGAAGAGAATAAACTCACCTATACACCTATTTTTAATGAATACATTTCTTTTTTTCTTTTTCTTTTTTTTTGAGACGGAGTTTTGCTCTTGTTGCCCAGGCTGGAGTGCAATGACGCGATATCAGCTCACCGCAATCTCTGCCACGTGGGTTCAAACCATTCTCCTGCTTCAGCCTCCTGAGTAGCTGGGATTACAGGCACGCCACCACCATGCCCCGCTAATAATATTGTATTTTTAGTAGAGATGTGGTTTCTCCATGTTGGTCATCTGGTCTCGAACCCCCGACCACAGGTGATCCGCCGGCCACAGCCTCCCAAAGTGCTGGGATTACAGGCGTGAGCCACCGCGCCCAGCCTGAATACATTTTTTTGGTACAAAAATATATTGAAGAACAGCTGCTGGAGCGGATTTCTGGATTCAACATGGCAGTTTTCACCACCACATTACAGCACCAAAAAAATGAAGCAACTGGTGACATATTCAACATGCTGCTACCTTCACAGTTTTGGACTACAGAGCAGAAAAAGAAGGCCAAGGACTAGACTTAAGCAGTGGCTTAGTGGTGACTTCGTTGTGTCAACCAACTTCTGTGCCAGCTTCCCAGAACAATCTGCAGCACTGGGTCCTCCCTCCAGCCAATGAATTGGAACATTCTGGATGTCACCAGCCCAACAGGCTCAGCTCACGATGACAGAATACATCTTGGAAAAAGACTGACTCTTGTTTTGTAATTCTTCATTTATGTTAAGTATTGACAGGTCAAAACCAAAATGACCTAACCCTCCTAGACCTATTTCTCCTGTGAGAAACACCTTCTTGTATTCATTAACCGTAGTACTCCTCCCCTCCTCAAGGAGACACTTCTCTCAGGAGCTTCTGCGTCAGACGCCTCTGGAGCGAGCCCATGTCCAGCACTCCACTTGGGGGGTCCTTCCCCGAGCACACATGCTGGTGTGTACGTGTGGACGAACCCGCCCCTGCCACCCCAGCACACACCAGCCTGACCAACATGGAGAAACCCCGTCTCTACTAAAAATACAAAATCAGCCAGGCGTGGTGGCTCAAGCCTGTAGTCCCAGCTACTCATGAGGCTGAGGCAGGAGAATCGCTTGAACCTGGGAGGTGGAGGTTGCAGTGAGCCGAGATCAGGCCATTGCACTCCAGCCTGGGCAACAAAAGCAAAACTCCGTCTCAAAAAAAAAAAAAAAAAAAAAGAGAGAGTACATGTCCATGAACTAGGGGGAATCTGGAGAAACTAATCCCTCTCCCGCTTAATTAGCTGGAGCCACGAGGCGTGAAATGACACAGGAGCAGCCTTACTGGGGAAACAGATGCAGCTGTAGACTTACAGACCTTGATCTAGGATCTAGACAGGAAAGAAAATGTTTCAACAAAACAAGTTTAATAGCAGTTCAGCAGAGAAGGGTGCCTGACGTGTGCTCGTCTGTCATTCCCTGCCGACACAGCTGTGCAGGCACCTGCAACAGACAACAGAAAGCAGTGCCTGCATGAGGGGTCCCATGGGGTCCTCGCCACTTCACCACTGTGGTCCAGGAGAGTCTTGCTCCAAGGGCTCTGCTCCCCAAAAGGCCTGTCCTGACTTGGGCCCCCCCAAAACTGAGGCCAGGCCTTTATCCACCACCCTCTTTAGCAAGAAAGCCTTGTCCTGCTCATAGGTAGTTCTCAAATAAACGGATGTTAGAAAAAACACACAGAAATACCACTTAAGAGAAACACATTAAAGTCTAATAAAGCTTCTTAGAAACACACTCATAAAGCCCCAGGTAAGTGGTATCTCAAACCATCAGAATAAGCTGTCAACTCTGAGGGACCCTCACACACTCCCACAGAGCAAGCTGGACCCCATGTGGAGTTTCTCTCCTTGACAAAGCCATAGAGCCACGGTCACTGGAACATGGGTACAAGTTATTGTGTGTGTGTGTGTGTGTGTGTGTGTGTGTGTGTGTGTGTGTGTGTGTGTGTGTGTGTGTGTGTGTGTGTGTGTGTGTGTGTGTGTGTGTGTGTGTGTGTGTGTGTGTGTGTGTGTGTGTGTGTGTGTGTAGATAGTTTGAAGCACAGCCTCAGTTTTATAGAGTAAATACGGCCAGAATTTAGCATGCAGTATGTTAAGAGACCCTGACGTGTAACTGAATATGGAACTACTCTCCAAATCCAGCATTTTCCTAATGGTCAATTAAGAAGTGCCCCCTTGCTGTAAACAGGAAGGCAGGACAGGGTGTAGACACTCCAGGTATGGGGGGTTGGCACAAGGTGAGCCAGAGGGGAGGCTGGGTCTCATTCTGTACCTTCCGTGATTAAAGACCCCCAAGCCCCTCCACAAAGGAAATATGGAAGACGTGGCTGGTAGGCTTTTTTTTTCTTTTTGAGACGGGGTCTTGCTCTGTTGCCCAGGCTGGAGTGCAGTGGGTGATTACAGCTATCTGGAACCTCTGCTTCCTGGGCTCAGGTGATCCTCCCACCTCAGCCTCTGGAGTAGCTGGGACTCCAAGCGTGTGCCACCACACTCAGCTAATTTTTTTTTATTTTTTGTAGAGACAGGGTCTCACCATGTTGCCCAGGCTGCTCTCGAAATCCTAGAGTCACGCAATCCACCTGCCTCAGCTCTCAAAGTGCTAGAATTATAGGTATGAGTTACTGTGCCCGGCCGGTAGGCTATTTTTTAATACAACATGTTTATACATCTGCGGGTAAAAGAAAAAAGGTTTTTTCCCTTCAATAGATAGAAAACGGTTGCCCCTGCACCACCCTCACCACTAAGCCATGTAGTTTAGAGGTTTTTTTTTTTTTTGAGACGGAGTCTTGCTCTGTCGCCCAGGCTGGAGTGCAGTGGCGCTATCTTGGCTCACTGCAAGCTCCGCCTCCCCGGGTTCACGCCATTCTCCTGCCTCAGCCTCCCCAGTAGCTGGGACTACAAGCGCCCGCCACTGCGCCCGGCTAATTTTTTGTATTTTTAGTAGAGACGGGGTTTCACCATGTTAGCCAGGATGGTCTGCATCTCCTGACCTCGTGACCCGCCCGCCTCGGCCTCCCAAAGTGCTGGGATTACAGGCGTGAGCCACCGCGCCTGGCAGTTTAGATGTTTTTTTAAGGATCATTTACTCATTAAATGAAAGCCTCAAAGAAATTCTATAGATGTTCCTGGTTACTTAATGAATTAAAAACCTATAAGCATACATACATTTCTTCTCTTGCTATGTTTTTAATATTCTATATTTCAAACCTACCCAGTGCCAAATTATTTCAAATAGCAAGATTCTCGTATACATCCAGTAAACAGCCAACACAACACAGATACACAGAGAAAAAACCTACATAGTCTAAAGGGTTAAAATTACTGGTATAACAGAGCGAGACTCTGACTCAAAAAAAAAAAAAAAAAAAAAAAAAATTATTGGTGTGTGACCTGACCAAAGGGAATATTTTGCAGATTTCAAAGTGTCTTTTGGGGGTAGCCCCGGGGTTCCACGACCAGGTGGGCTCCCCGGCTGAGACAGGGCACACCACGTTCATCTGTTTTTTACCCCGGCCAACTGGTTAAGATGTCTTCTAGGTGTTCCTTGGTAAAACGTGGTTTGAAAACTGTCTCTGCAAACTTCAAAACTTCTGTCCATTAGCAGGACTAGATGAAGAAGACAGGAAAATGCCAAAGGGAAGGATAGGCTGGGTTTTAAATTTCTCCTACATTTCAAATATGAACTGCATTGGTCAAAGGGAAATATCTCAAACAATCCACACTTCACGAATCCTATGAAGACACATGAATTTCCACAACAGTAAAGCACGCAGGCCTAGACGCTCTTCCAGAACCATGCTTCCTTCTGCTCCACACGAAGAAGGTGAGGCAGAGCATGGCAGCACCGGCCCCCAACTCCTCCTCCTCTCAGCACGGGAGGCTCCAACCCCACCCCCTTCTACCTTCCTAACCTGTGCCTGCGTTAAATACAGCAGCCGCTCCACTTTCTTCTCGGTATCCATCAGCCTCTATTTAACAACAAACTGAAAGGCATTTACCTGCCAGCCCTTGTCCGCAGTCCTATAGTAGGGATAATTTTTAGTGATGTGTGTATAAATTCCGTTCAGGGTGAGCTGTTTGTCAGGAGCCATTGTAATTGCTTGGACTATCAGTTGTGCATAGGAGTAAGGTGGCTTTGAATCATCCTGTATTTAAAAAAACAAAAAAAAAAGAGTATTGAAGTTACCATATTTTGTATTAAATTTACTAGATTTAAAGATTCTCAGTGCTTTTAAGTGCTCCTCTGATACCTCATTTTTCTTTTTTTTTGAGACAGAGTCTCACTGTGTCGCCCAGGCTGGAGTGCAGTGGCACGATCTTGGCTCACTGCAATCTCCGCCCTCTGAGTTCAAGCGGTTCTCCTGCCTCAGCCTCCCAAATAGCTGGGATTACAGGCGCCCACCATCACACCCAGCTAATTTTTGTGGTTTTAGTAGAGATGGAGTTTCACCATGTTGGCCAGGCTGGTCTCAAACTCCTGACCTCAGGTGATCCGCCTGTCTCGGCCTCCCAAAGTGCTGGGATTACAGGTGTGAGCCACCGTGCCCAGCCTGATACCTCATTTTTCTTACTATAAAAGTAATACAATTCGAAAACATGGAGGAAACAAATGGAAAACTATAAAGAATATTAAAAATTACATAACGAAAAAATCCAAATGTCAAAAATGAAGAAATAAAGGCTGCTTGACCTCAGTGGGGTCCAAGGCAAAGCACCTCAACCATGACCAGATCCTGTCAGCTACCCCAGGGGTACAGGCGAGGGGTGGGTAAGGCTGGCTGAGGGCTCAGAGCCAGCAGCACCCCTCCCCAGGCATAAGCACCAGGGGTGGCCAGGGTTGCTCAGAGCCCCTGGACTCACCAAATACCCATCCACAAGGAGCGCCTGCTGCCCACGAGGAGGAGCCCCCTGGCCCACGAAGAGCCCCATGGAGGCTTCACCTTGGGGTCGGAGACATCCTGGCTGCCGTGTACCCCGCTGACAGGCCGGCATCCCTGGTCCTGGCTCTTTCAAGGCCACTGGTGGCTCCCTGTCATAGTGACAACTTGAAACCCACACTTATAGGCACAAGCCCACTGGGAAAGGGAATCACCCCTGGTTGTGAACTTCTGGGCAACACACTTGTCAACATGGATGAAGAGCAACAGATAATGTTGGATGAAAAAATCCATTCAAGATGATACTATATACATGGAGTTTTACAATGAACAATTACAGATACTGTTCAAGGATAAACACAAATGGAATGGGAAACAGGCAGGCTGACAGACAGGAGGCAAGGACATCAGATGCACCCAGATGCCGCGTTCAGCGCTGACAGCTCAGAGTGGGCAGAGGGACGTTTGTCTTTTCTTTCTTTTTTGGGGACAGGGTCTCACTCTGTCACCCAGGCCAGAGTGCAGTGGTGTGATCACGGCTCACTGAAGCCTGAACTCCCAGGGTTCAGGTGATCCTCCCACCTCAGCCTCCCCAGCAGCTGGGACTCCAAGCGCATGCCACTATGCCTGGCTAATTTTTGGTATTTTTGTAGAGACAGGATCTTGCTTTTTTGTCCAATCTGATCTCAAACTCCTGAGCTCAAGTGATATGCCCACTTTGGCCTCCCAAAGTCAAATTTGTCTTTTTTTTTTTTTTTTTTTTTTTTTTGAGACAGAGTCTCGCTCTATCACCCAGGCTGGAGTGCAGTGGCGCGATTTCAGCTCACTGCAAGCTCCACCTCCCGGGTTCATGCCATTCTCCTGCCTCAGCCTCCCGAGTAGCTGGGACTACAGGCGCCTGCCAACACACCCGGCTAATTTTTATATTTTTAGTAGAGACGGAATTTCACCGTGTTAGCCTGGATGGTCTCGATCTCCTGACCTCGTGATCCGCCCACCTCAGTCTCCCAATTACAAGCGTGAGCCACTGCGCCCAGCCTATCGCTTTTTTTTCTAAACAGAAAAATGTAATCACAAGAAGACCCTCCACATACCTAGTGCTTTCTTTTTAGACAGGGTCTTGCTATGTTGCCCAGGCTAGAGTACAGAGGCTATTCAAGGATTGATCATAGCTTACCACAGCTTTGAACTCAAGTGATTCTCCTGCCTCGGCCTCCCGAGCAGCTGTGACTACAAGTGCATGCCACACTGCCCGCTATGTCTCTTCCTTTAAACAGCTAACAAAGCCTTCGTCACTGTGCCTGTGCTGTTGTTGTACTTCCCTGTGATCTTTTTTCTATGTTTCGAAAAACTTTTTAAATTGAAAAACATAAAAAACAGACAGAAAAGCTCATGATACATTTATGTCAGCTGAACAAATTTTTGCAAAGTGAACATGAGTATACTAGGTCAAGAGACAGGGCACCACCAGCATCCCCAACATGCTCGTATGGGCCCTCTCAGCCCACTACCTCTACTTCTCAAAGAGGCCACCATTACTACTAACTTCTTAGAGTGAACACAATTTTGCTGGGATTTACTAAGTTTTACCACTTGGCTGCATCCTTAAACAATACAACTTAGATTTGTCCAATTTTAAGCCTGACAGAAATGGCACCACACACGATGCGCCCTCCTTGCCTAGCACCGTGTTAGATGCCGCAGTCGGCCGCAGGTGGGGGATGCATGGCTGTGGCTTATTCTCATGGCTGTGCTGCGTTCCGCTGGGAGAGATCACATTGCCTCGATATGTCAGTAACACCACGCATGGTTCTTACTCTCTTTCTTCCACTCAGCATTACATCCGGAATATTTCCATATCAGCAAATACTTTGCATGCTATTCCCTAAGTGGAACCACAATATCCTAATCACCATTCCCTAGGGACACTGAGGTTGCGTTTTTATTTTTTATTTTATTTTTTTGAAACAGGAGCTCACTCTCTCACCCAGGCTGGAGTTCAATGGCGTGATCTCAGCTCACTGCAACCTCCGCCTCCCGGGGTTCAAGTGATTCTCCCGCCTCAGCCTCCAGAGCAGCTGAGATTACAGCTGCGTGCCACCACGCCTGGCTTTTTGTATTTTTTTTGGTAGAAGCAGGGTTTAACCATGTTGACCAGGCTGGTCTCCAACTCCTGACCTCAAGTGATCCCCCCGCCTCGGCCTCCCAAAGTGCTGGGATTACAGGCATGGGCCACCGCACCCAGCCGCATTCCATTGTTTTATACAAACTTTCATCCATTTCCTTTGGTCAAACTCCTAAAAGGAAAATTACTGGGTCAAAGAATACAAACTTGCCGGGTCATAGTGTGACTCTCAACAACTGCTGTCCAAACAAGGGACAAACGTGCCCTATACAAACATGAGTGGCAGGGTGTGCGTTTGCATAACCTTCAGAGTTTGGGACAAGGGGCTAAACTCCGGCACAAACGCACATGAGCTCCACAAAGACCAAAGCACTCCTCTATCTTCCGCTGTCTGCCCAGCCCTCAGCACCTGGGCCTACAGCTGCTATTAGGGAGACCCTACGATGTGTGTTGAATGACTAAACGAGTACACTTGCAAAGCCCCAATACCAAGAACACAGTCAGCAGCAACACCAGAATCAAGCCCACATCCCCACCAACGCCCTGGCACGGCTGTCACTGGACAGGCAGGTGAGTGACAGACAGGTGACACTGCGGGCCCTGTGGCTACACACTGCCCCCGGGGGCTGCTTCAAGGCTACAAAGCCTTTACCTTCGGGCTGTCTCCACCTGAAGCTTCCTTTTCATTTTCAGGCTGTGAGTTGTCAGCCATTAAACTGAGGTCAGATGGCATCACTCGGCCCACCTTGTACCCTGAAGACCCCGCTCCCCGGGGGCTGGAGGGGCAGGAGTTTGCAGCGCTGTGGAAGAGAAAAGTTTGTTCCTATTAGTCTATCACAGTGCACACATCCTACTGTGCTTCAGCAACTGGCTCTAATTACAGGGAAAACAAATACAGAAATGCTAAAACAAAAAAAAAAGGAAGATATCAGCATTTCCTATGGAAACACAGATTCTTATAAATTATCTGTGAAATTTAAGATCGTCCCAAGAAGCAATGTGGAAATAGGGTATTTGCTTCTATAAACGTCAGCTCAGGAAATGTGAAACAAGCTCTCAGGGGAGGCAGTGGCCCACTCATTTCACCAGTGAGGAAACTGAGGCTCCGGATGGTTCCAGAACTTATTAAAGACACAAAGTGACACAAGACAGGCACAGAGGTCCTCACTGAGGAGCTGTGACGGGGGCACAGAAAAGACAGGGAAAGTCGGGGCAGTGGGGGAGGGGAGGGGTCTGCCAGCCAAGGCCCCTGGAGCTGAAGTGGAGCAAGCGGTTCCACTGAAGATGAAGCCGTGGACATGGACACCTGCTGAAGGCACAGCAGCAGGTCAGCTAGGGGCGCCCGGGACGCAGCAGCAGGTCAGCTAGGGGCGCCCGGGACGCAGAATCAGGCCCGTTTTCAAACAGGCACTTTTTCCCACCGGGATGGACTGGGGCACAGGGAGTGTTCTGATTCTTGATCTCTGTGCCGATTAAAGGGCACGTGCATTTCTGGTAAGTCAAGGAGCTGCAGATTCTCTCGATGCCTAATTTTCTGCACTTCAATAAAAAGAACGAGCCATTGAAATGCAACAATATCAAGATAAGATTATTTTATAAGTTATAGAGGTGTTTTGGGGGAAAAACATTGCAAATGCATAGAAAAGGTCTAGAAAAAATAACCAAGAAACCTAAAGGCATGACCTCTGAGAAACAATTCAAAAGGAGGGCCAGGGAGATGGAGAAGTGGGGAGGAGGAGGGAAAGGGCAACACACCAGTGGCCTTGTACCCTCCGCAGTGCTTCTTAGACTTTCCGCCATAAGTATGAACCACTGGTATACTCACTCACCCATTCAACAAGTATTTACTCAATGCCAGCAACCATCCTTAAAGCACTGGAGAAAAAGCAGGAATGACAAAGACTCGTGGCATCTACAATTTATGAGTTTAAAGAGCCAACTTTTAACAAGTGGAGGATGCAGCCAGTGTGGCCTGAGGAAGGCAAGTGACCTGCTGGCTGGATGGCAGGTTTGGAAAGTCAGGTCGCTCAGGCTCGCTCCACCTGGAGGCCCCGGGGACCTGGGTTCCCCCGGACAAACGTCTGTGCAGGTGTGGGGAGGGGCAGGCAAGGAAACACAGAATGAAGAGAAAGCAGCAGGTGGGAGGAGAGGCAGAGTCGGGAGCTGACTCAACCTCAGGGCTGCAGCTGCGACCCTTCCCCTGCGCCCACCGCTGCTGTCAGTCACACTTGGGAGTGGGGTCTTCAAGGCTGCTGCTCGGTGGTGAGCTGTATGTGACTCAGGTAAACTCGGGCGCATTCTACTCCAGTGAATTCTGTGTCCTTTTTATGTAGTGCTTAATAAGCACCGGGTGGCAGGACTTGACTTCTGCCTACCCACTCGTACATTTACTATTTGGCCCACTCAGTTATGTTCAGCCAAATTCAACCAAAGTGGGAAAGAGAGAGGGCAGCCTCTCGGCAAAAGAGGAATGGGAGAGAGGGCAGCGACGAGAAGGCCCTGATGCCAGCCGGGGCGACTCTCGGACAGCACCAGGCACAGGATGGTGGTCAGAGTCCACCGGCCACGCCTCTATTTCACAAACACATTCACAACAGATGCTTTTCCAGGGGGCCTATTTTTTTTTTCCTTTTGTGGTAAAATACACACAACATAAAATTTACCATTTTAACCATTTTAAACTGCACACTTCAGCAGCATGAAGCACATTCACACAGAGGTGCAGCCATCACACCATCCCGCTCCAGAATGTTCTCATTTCCCAAACTGAAGCTCTGTCCCCAAGAAACACCGGCTCCCCCTCCCCGCCCCCAGCCCCTGGCCACCTCTCCATTCTGCCTGCTGTCTCTGCGAATGTGATACTCTAGGAATCTCAATGACTGGCTTATTTCACTGAGCATAACGTCCTCAGGGTTAATTCATGTTTCAGCATATGTCAGGATTTCCTTCCTTTTTAAGGCTGAATAATATTCCATTGTATCTTCTATTCTCTGGAAATTGTGCATAAGGCTGCTATGAAAACGGGCATACAAATATTTCTTCAAGACCCTGCCTTCAGGGGTTGCTGGATCACATGGTAATTCTATTTTTAGTTTTTTGAGGAACTGCTAGTCTGTTTCCACAGCAGCTGCACGGTTTGGCATTCCTTGCAACAGCACACAATAGTTCCAATTTCTCCACATCCTCACGAACACTATTTTCTGGGTTTTTTGTTTTTAATAGCAGCCAATCCAATGGGTGTGAGGTGGGATCTCACTGTGTTTTGATTGGCATTTCCCTAATAACTACTGATGCTGAATATCTTTTCATGTCCTTATTGGCCATTTCTATATCTTCTTTGAAACAATGTCTTCCACGTTTTTGAACTGGGTCTTTTGTTTCTTTGTTGTTGAGTTTTAGGAGTTCTCTCTATAATCTGGATATTAATCCCTTGTCAGATGTATGATTTGCAAATACTTACTCCCATTCTGTAGAACACCTTTTTACTACTGATGTTGTCTTTTGATGCAGAAATTTTTTAAATTTTCAAGAAGTTCAATTTGTCTTTTTCTTTTGTTGCCTGTGCCTTTGGTATCAAATCCAAGAAATCAATACCAAATCCAATGTCATAGGTTTTGCCTGTGTTTTCTTCTAAGAATTTCACAGTTTCAGGCCTTACATTTAGGTCTTTGATCCATTTTCAGTTAATTTTTGCACATGGTATAAGGGCCCAAATTCATTATTTTCCATGTGGACATACCGTTTACCTAGTACCACTTGTTGGGAAGTCTGAATGAATGGTGTGGGCACCCTCGTCAAAAACCATTTGATGAGGCCAGGGCACGGTGGCTCACAGGTGTAATCCCAGCACTTTGGGCGGCCGAGGCAGGCGGATCACCTGAGGTTGGGATTTCAAGACCACCCTGACCAACATGGTGAAACCCCGTCTCTACTAAAAATACAAAATTAGCCAGGCGTGGTGGCGCATGCCTATAGTTCCAGCTACTCAGGAGACTGAGGCAGGAGAATCACTTGAACCGGGAGGCGGAGGGTGCAGTGAGCCGAGACCGCTCATTGCACTCCAGCCTGGGCAAAAAGGGTGAAACTCCGTCTCAAAAAAAAAAAAAAAAAGCCATTTGACTATATTATGTGAGGGTTTATTTCTGGGCTCTCTACTCTTCTTTAAAAAAAAAAAAAAAAAGAAAAAATGTTTAATTGGCTCATGGTTCTTCAGGCTGTGGGCTCTCTAAAAAAATTCAAAATTCAAAATAAAATCTACCTCAGACTTTAGACCACTGTCTGCCCTTTCATTTATACTCCAATAAAAAGAATACAGGACAGGCACAGTGGAGCACGTCTGTTGTCCTAGCTACTCAGGAGGTCAAGGCGGGAGGATCACTTAAGCCCAGGAGTTTGAGTTCATCCTGGGCAACACAGCCAGAATCCATCTCTTAAAAACAAAAAACAAACAAAAACAAACAAACAAAAACAGCCAGCTGTGGTAGCTCATGCCTGTAATCCCAGCACTTTGGGAGGCGGATCACGAGGTCAGGAGTTTGAGACAGTGAAATCCCGTCTCTACTAAAAGTACAAAAAATTAGCCGAGTATGGTGGCACATGTCTGCAGCCCCAGCTACTCAGGAGGCTGAGGCAGGAGAGTCACTTGAACCTGGGAGGCAGAGGTTGCAGTGAACCAAGATCACACCACTGCACTCCAGCCTGGGCAACAGGGCAAAACTCCGTCTCAAAAAAAAAAAAAAAAAAAAAAAAAAAAACACAACACTTTAAAAACATCTTTTAGTAAACAGGCCAGGCGCAGTGGCCCAGCCTGTAATCCCAACACTTGGAGAGGCTGAGGTGGGCGGATCACTTGAGGTCAGGAGTTCGAGACCAGCCTGACCAATATGGTGAAACCCTGTCTCTACTAAAAATGCAAAAATTAGCTGGGCGTGGTGGTGGGCGCCTGTAGTCCCAGCTACTCAGGAGGCTAAGGCAGGAGAGTCGCTTGAACCTGGGAGGCGGAGGTTGCAGTGAGCCAAGATAGCGCCATTGCACTCCAGCCTGGGCAACAGACAGAGACGCCTTCTCAAAAAAAAAAAAAAAAAAAGGAATGAGTAAATAAAAAAAACCAGGAACCTTTGGGAACTGCATTTCATAATGCAGGAAATTCAGAGCAGAAATCCAATGATGTTTTAAACACCACCTCACATCTCTCTCTCCACATAAGTCAGCACTAGGGAAGGAGAAGGCGTTACTTGGGGCTGCCACTGTGACTAAGGATGCTCCCGTCTCCCATCCCCGTGGCCGCACCTGATGGTTCCCGTGGGGGAGGGCAGAGGGCTGATGAGGTGGGCCATGGTGTCTGGAATGTTGATGGTCAGGGGCGAGATGTGTGGCTGTACGGCCTTCACTGGAGACTCAGACGCCTCCTGCTTCTCTCTCTTCTCGCTGGACAGGGCAGTGAACGTTATCTTGATGTTTGTGCTCGGGAACCTGAACGTGCACCTGGAAAAGAAAAGCCCACCATCAGCACCTTTTGCTGTCCCAGCCGGGACAGGGCAGAGTCCCCACGTGTCCCCCACAACACTGGAGCAGCTGAGGACATGGATGCAACACTTCCAAGCTCAGCTCACCGTGATATTACAAGTCGCCTAATAAACAAAACCACAACTAAGGTACTTCATGACTTTAAAAACACCAGTAAGAAAACGCCACTTAGACCAGCCATACAGGAAAATTAAAAGCACAGACAAGGTCAGGTATCGTAGCTCATGCTTATAATCCCAGCACTTTGGGAGGCTGAGGCAGGCAGATCACTTGGGTCCAGCAGGTCAAGACCAGCCTGGGCAACACAGTGAGACCCCATCTCTACAAAAACTACAAAAAATTAGCCAGGCGTGATGGTGCATGCCTGTGGTCCCAGATACTCAGGAGGCTGAGGCAGGAGGATTGCTTGAGCCCAGAAGGTCGAGGCTGCAGTGAGCTATGATAGCGCCACTGCACTTCAGTCGTAGCAAGAGACCCTGTCTCCCCTGACCAAAAAAAAAAAAAAAAGCATAGACTCAAAAAGACTCAAATACTACTTAGTCTACATGACTCCTTTTAAACTAAGTACCTGAATATGTTTTGGGTCTTATAGTAGACTTAAAACAAAACTCAAATACCACCCAGTGTCTATTTTTCCTTTCAAAATAAACACACAAATGTATCTGGGTCACAAAGCAATAACTTTGTGGTAGTTTTCTTATTTAAGAAAAATAATTCCTTTCCTTTTTTTTTTAGAAATGGAGTTTCGTTCCTGTCACCCAGAATGGAGTGCAATGGCGCTATCTCTGCTCACTGCAACCTCCACCTTCCAGGTTCAAGCGATTCTCCTGCCTCAGCCTCCCGCGTAGCTGGCAGATTACAGGCATGCACTACCACGCCTGGCTAATTTCGTATTTTTAGCAGAGACAGGGTTTCTCCATGTTGGTCAGGCTGGTCTCGAACTCCCGACCTCACGTGATCCGCCCACCTCGGCTTCCCAAAGTGCTGGGATTACAGGCGTGAGCCATGGCGCCTGGCCTCCTCTTCTTTAAATAAAAAATCCTATCACTCTTTTCACTGTTGGCTCTGGCAAACAAAGAGCCAGGGACATTAAGCTACAGGGGAGAAGGTTTGCAGTGAACACTCTGGTTCACATTTCACGTAGCTTCCTTGACATGACTCAAGCAAAACATAACCAAAGATCATGCAATCCAAATACCTTCAAAGAATAAAATTTAAAAATAGTCCATAGACTCTGAGAGTCTCTAAGTCCCCACCACGAACCCAGTTCAACAACAGCCTATTTGTCTGTCTACAAACAACGCAAACAAGTGGCCGGCCACACTCAGCCCGGCTCACATCTGCACACCCGGCGCAGGACTCAGCCCGGCTCACATCTCTGCGCCCAGTGCGGGCACCCCCCCTACAGAGAAAGGCTCCGTCCACCACCCTGCCCTAGGGGCACCTCCAGCCTGTGGAGGTCGGACGCTACGCCATGGCCCTCCGGCTTCAGGCACCTGCCCAAGAAGGGTCCAGCCTGTGGAAGTCGGAAGCTACGCCATGGCCCTCCCACTTCAGGGACGTCTCCGAGGAGACACTTCCCAACCCTCTAGCTGGGGTTGGGAAGGGCAGCACCCAAGGGTTTCCACACTCGCTTCTTTGCCGCGCTGCCACTGCCTCCCCTGCCCTTCTCCTTTCCCTGTGAGGCACACGCAGGATGGCCAGTCCTCCCCACGGTCTTGGTGGACAAAGCAGAACCTCACAGAGTGACCACCTCCTGGGTGTCCAGGACACCAGACTCTCTGGTTCCCGCTTTGCAGCACTCCTTTTCAATCCCTTACCGGAGTCTCCTCCCTTTACCGCCCGATGTTCAATGTTCAATGCTCCACTCCAGTTTCTCCCTCTATCCTCACTCCTGGCTCATCCAGGCCTCGGACCTTAAACTACACATACCCACATGGCTCCAAAAGCCCCACTTCCAGCTCCAGGGCCTCCCTACACTCTGGCCCCTCATATGAGTCAACACTGAGGGTCTCAAACAAGACTCCCAGCCCACGCTCCTCTCCCAGGACTCCCCTCAGCAGTGACAGGCAGCACTCAGGTGCTGCCGCCAGAAATACAGGAGTCCATCCACCAGTGCCATCAGCTCTGGCCTTCGAAACACGCCCATCATGAAAACTGAAAAAGCTTCTCTGCCAAAACCCCTGTTAAGACACTGAAAAAGTAAGCCACCTTCTTTTCTTGTTCACCTTCAGGAGGAAACGTTTGAAGGCTGGGCAGAGTGACTCACATCTGTAATCCTAGCACTTTGGGAGGCTGGGGAGGGAGGATTGCTTGAGTGCAGGAATTTGAGACTAGCCTGGCCAACAAAGACCCCTATGACCCAGGCTGGAGAGCAGTGGCACGATCACTGACCCACTGCAGCCTTGAACTCGCAGGCTCAAGCAATCCTCCGCATCAACTTCCTGAGTAGCTGGGACTAGAGGCACATGCCACCATGCCAGGCTGTTTCCCAGGCTGGTCTCAAACTCCTGGGCTCAAGTGATCCACCCACCTCAGTCTCCCAAAGTGCTGAAATTACAGGTGTGAACCACCGTGCCTGACCTCATCTATAAATGATATATTTAAGACAACGATCTTTTGGTCTATAAACCTCTATTTTGTTTTACATCCTTGCAAATTATTAACTGAATCAACTAAGACCAAGAGAGAAACAGACCACTGGTATCAAAACCAAAGGAAACAAAGGAAAAAGAAAAGAATCAGTAAAACAAAAGATAGTAAAATGCTTCCAGCTGCATCACAAAGCCGGGGTGGAATCGCTTGAGCCCAGAAGCTCAAAGCCAGCCTGTGCCACACAGTGAGACCGCTTCCCTTAAATAACGGGGAGAAAGGCCAGGCATGGTGGCTCACTCCTGTAATCCTAGCACTTTGGGAAGCCAAAACAGGAGGACAGTTTGAGACCAGCCTGGGCAACACAGTGAGACCGCTTCCCTTAAATAACAGCGAGAAGGGCCGGGCATGGTGGCTCACTCCTGTAATCCTAGCACTTTGGGAAGCCAAAACAGGAGGATAGTTTGAGACCAGCCTGGGCCACACAGTGAGACCGCTTCCCTTAAATAACAGGGAGAAGGGCCGGGCACGGTGGCTCACTCCTGTAATCCTAGCACTTTGGGAAGCCAAAACAGGAGGATAGTTTGAGACCAGCCTGGGCAACATAGTGAGACCACTTCCCTTAAATAACAGCGAGAAGGGCCGGGCGCAGTGGTTCATGCCTGTAATTCCAGGACTTTGGGAGGCCGAGGCAGGCAGATCATGAGGTCAGGAGATTGAGACCATCCTGGCTAACACACTGAAACCCCATCTCTACAAAAAATACAAAAAAATTAGCCAGGCATGGTGGCACACACGTGTAATCCCAGCTACTCAGGAGGCTGAGGCAGGAGAATCTCCTGAACCCGGGAGGCAGAGGCTGCAGCGAGCCAAGATCCCACCATTGCACTCCAGCCAGGGTGACAGAGCGAGACTCCATTAAAAAAAAAAAAAAAAGTCTACCTAGAGCAAAGATCTGCAACACTTCACATTTAGTGGCATTCACTGCTGGCATTAGACTTTCCAAATTCAAACACCTGTTTATCACTACATTTTAAAAGAAAACTGGCACTTAATCTCTCAAGTCACCCGCTTGGCCCTCTTCCAGGTGTACTTTACCTCTTCTCCTTCCTGCTCTAAAGCTTTTTAATAAGCTTTCAGTACTGCTCTAAATAAATACATAATAAATAATAAAACTGATCACCTGCCATGTATCTGAGATCCGACCGAGCTCAGCTCTCTTTACACAGACATTACTTCTAGATTCTGCAAACAAGGGTGGGTGGGTGGGTGGGGGGTGGTGTGTGTGTATAGCTGTCACCTCTGAGGACAACAAGGAAGACCAGCCTGGCACGTGGTTCCAGCAGGATCCGAAAGCCACCCTAGACTCCCATCCACCATCTCCTGAGTCCTCCTCACTGCTAATGAGCAGCCCATCCCACGTAGGGGCGTGTTCCCAGGACCAGCCACCCTCTCATACCAGCCTAACAGCTTACAACCCAGGCAGAACCACGAGGACACAAACAGGGCAAGGTGCTTGGATGCCAAGCGGCTCCGCTATCCCTGCTGGGCTCCACACACGACGCTGGCTCTGAGCTGAGCGCAGCTGTGGACTCCACACGGTCGCCAGCCAGTAGTGGAGATGGGAAGAACAGTGAGCACCAACCGCGCAACCTGACTGAGGCTCAGTGGAAAACCTCACTCCACACCCATATACAGACACTCAGGACACCAAATCAAACACTGTACTACTAGGCCAGGCTCAGTAGCTCACTCCTGTCATCCCAGCACTTTGGGAGGCCGACACAGGAGGATCACCTGAGGTCAGGAGTTCGAGACCAGCCTGACCAACATGGTGAAACCCCATTGCTATGAAAAACATAAAAATTAGCTGGCGTGGGCCAGGCGCAGTGGCTCACACCTGTAATCCTAGCACTTTGGGAGACCGAGGTGGGCGGATCACGAGGTCAGGAGATCGAGACCATTCTGGCTAACACGGTGAAACCCCGTCTCTACTAAAAAAAATACAAAAAACTAGCCAGGCGTGGTGGCGGGCACCTGTAGTCCTAGCTACTATGGAGGCTGAGGCAGGAGAATGGCGTGAACCTGGGAGGCAGAGCTTGCAGTGAGCCAAGATCGCGCCACTGCACTCCAGCCGGGCGACAGAGCGAGACTCCGTCTCAAAAAAAAAAAAAAAAAAAAAAAAAAGATGTAAAGATGTGAACAGTGACTTCTTCCCACAGACGCATCTGGTGTCCACTGTGCTATATTTATTCCATGTCCACCCTGAACTTCTGCAGAAGGCCCAGCCTTGACCAGCAGAACAGACTCCCTGCCAGTCCTCCCAGGACAGGGCTCCAGCAGTGTGCACAGTTCCGACAGGGAAAGAGGCGAGCTCTTCCTCCCCTGTGGGGGCAGTAGCCCTGGAACGATGGGGAACCCAATGTCCTGTCCTCTTAGTGTTTTGTTTGCTTTTCACGCAACAGAACCACACTTCTCCCAGAGTCATGCACAGCTCGTCCAGGCCTGGCTGAGTGCTCTCCGCGGACAGGGCACTGCCACACTGAGCCATCCTTCCTTTGCATCCGGCTCCTGAGTGCTCTCTGCGGACAGGGCACTGCCACACCGAGCCATCCTTCCCTTGCATCGGTTCTGTTTCCTTTTTGTTTTGAGGCAAGGTCTCGCTCTGTAGCCCAGGTTGGAGTGCAGCGACGCAATCACAGCTCACTGCAGCCTTAACTTCCCAGGCTCAAGGGATCCTCCTGTCTCAGCCTCGAGTAGCTAGGACTACAGGCACACGCCACCATGTTCACTTAATTTTTATTATTATCATTTTTTGTAGACACAAGGTCTCCCAATGTCACCCAGGCTGGTCACAAACTCCTGGGCTCAAGTGATCCTCCTGTCTTGGCCTCCCAAAGTACTGGGAGCACAGGCATGGGCCACTGTACCCAACCCCAATGTTTCCAATTAAAGACAACAGACAATCAGTGCTGTGACGACATTCCACTGCAGAGGATCCTCAGGAGCACAGGGCATTTAAAATGAGGAAAGGGGCCAGGCGCGGTGGCTCACACCTGTAATCCCAGCATTTAGGGAGGCCGAAGCAGGAAGATCACTTGAGCCCAGGAATTCAAGACCAGCATCAGGAACATAGCAAGACCCCTACATATCTACAAAAAATGTTTAAAAACTTACCCAGGATGGTGGTGCATACCTGTAATTCCAGTGACTCAGAGGCTGAGGCAGGAGGATTGCTTGAGCCTGGGAGTTTGAGGCTGCAGTGAGCTGTGATCATACCACTGCACTCTAGCCTGGGCAACAGAGCAAGATCCCATTTCTGGTTTTTTAAAAAAAGGCAGAGGCCGGGCATGGTGGCTCACACCTGTAACCCTCAGCACTTTTGGAGGCCAAGGCAGGTGGATCACCTGAGGTCAGGAGTTCAAGACCAGCCTGGCCAACATGGTGCAACACCATGTCTACTAAAAATACAAAAATTAGCCAGGCATGTTGGCATGTGCATGTAATCTCAGCTACTTGGGAGGCTGAGGCACGAGAATCGCTTGAACCTGGGAGGCAGAGGTTGCAGTGAACTGAGATTGTGCCACTGCACTCCAGCCTGGGCGACAGTGTGAGACTCTGTCTCAAAAAATATATATAAAAAATAAAAATAGGCTGGGCGTGGTGGCTCACGCCTGTAATCCCAGCACTTTGGGAGGCTGAGGCGGGAGGATCACTTGAGGTCAGGAGTTCGAGACCAGCCTGACCAACATGGAGAAACCCCATCTCTACTAAAAATACAAAATTAGCTGGACGTGGTGGTACATGCCTGTAATCCCAGCTACTTGGGAGACTGAGGCAGGAGAATCGCTTGAACCTGGGAGGTGGAGGTTGCAGTGAGCTGAGATCATCACGCCATTGCACTCCAGCCTGGGCAACAAGAGCAAAACTCTGTCTCAAAAAATAAATAAATAATAAAAAAAAATAATAATAAAATAAAAATAAAAGAGAGGCCGGACACACAGGCTCACGCCTGTCATCCCAGCACTTTGGGAGGCCGAAGCAGGTGGATCACCTGAGGTCAGGAGTTCAAGACTAGCCTGGCCAACATGGTGAGACCCTGACTCTACTAAAAATACAAAAATTAGCCAGGTGTGGTGACACGTGCCTGTAATCCCAATTACTCAGGAGGCTGAGGCTGAAGAATCGCTTGAACCCGCGAGGTGGAGGCTGCAGTGAACCAAGATCCTGCCACTGCACTCTAGCCTGGGTGACAAAGAAAGACTCCATCTCAAAAAAAATAAAAATAAATAAAAGAGAGAGACAGGAAGGTGCTGCTGGCTATCTGCTCACAGCCTTTGACCAAAAGCATGGGGATGTGCTGTTCGTCCTCCATCCTGGCCGCCACAGAACAAGCCCAGCCCCAGCCCCAGCCCCAGCAAGGTAAGGGAGGTGCTCTGTGTTTTAATCTAAGTGTGAGCCTCTCCACGTTGATGAGCCATGAAATACATTTAAAAGCTATCCAGATGTCCTGGTAACTTGCTTTTTTTTTTAAGACGGAGTCTCACTCTGTTGCCCAGGCTGGAGTACAATGGTGCAATGTTGGCTCACTGCAACCTTCGACTCGCTGGTTCAAGCAATCCTCCTGCCTCAGTCTCCTGAGTAGCTGGGATTACAGGTACCCACCACCACGCCCTGCTAATTTTTGTATTTTTAGTAGAGACGGGGTTTCACCATGTTGGCCAGGATGGTCTCAATCTCCTGACCTCATGATCCACCCACCTAGGCCTCCCAAAGTGCTGGGATTATAGGCGTGAGCCACCGCACCCAGCCAACTTGCTTTTTCTTAATCTAGATTCTGACTGCATGGGTGAGAGTTCCTGTCTGTAAAAATTCATCAGTTGCATACGCATGATACACACACTCTTCTGTATAGACGGTATACTTCAACAGTTTAAAAAAAAAAAAAAAAAAAGCCGTCCATGCAGATGGATGTAGAAATGAGCAAAACATGGATCATATGACAGGTGTGGGGGGTTCACTGTGCCATTTTCTACGCTTTTGTGCTGACAATGACCTATTTCTTTTCTTTTTTTTTTTTTGAGACAGAGTCTTGCTCTCACCCAGGCTGGAGTGCAGTGGCGCAATCTCGGCTCACTTCAAGCTCCGCCTCTCGGGTTCACCCCATTCTCCTGCCTCAGCCTCCCGAGTAGCTGGGAATACAGGTGCCCGCCACCACGCCCAGCTAATTTTTTTTTTGTATTTTTAGTAGAGACGGGGTTTCACCATGTTAGCCAGGATGGTCTCGATCTCCTGACCTTGTGATCCGCCCGCCTCGTCCTCCCAAAGTGCAGGGATTACAGGCGTGAGCCGCCGCGTCCAGTGACAGTGACCTATTTCTTTTACCTGGGTTGTGACTGCATGGATACCCACACTATAATTATAATTTATTTGAATGTAGGTTACATTCGAAACAAGATACATTAAAACTGTTTTCAGGTTCTCTATGGAGTTCAGTTACCTTGGAAATCCTTGTTCCCCTTTTCAAAACTAGAAATTAAAAACTGTGGAATAATTTTGGATGAGTTGCCTCATGACACTAAAAAGAGCAGTAAAATATCACAACAGAACGGAGGTGGGGGCGAAACCAGATGCCGGGGGTTAGATCCTCCTGGGACCTGTGTCTTCCCCACATGGCTGCAGGGCAGTGAGCTCAGTGCAGGTCCACACGCAGCTGGTGTCTTGGCTAGAAGGGCCCCTGGCTTCCCCAAGGCCTGAGGTGCCTCTTCCCTGGCCCTGCAACTTTCCTCCAGAGAAGCACTTGGGGTCAATGACAGAGTTTAAGTGTCTGGAAGACACTAGGCTGATGAGGTGGCTGTCTCACACAGTCAGCCCATCCCAATTCCTGGCACTGTGTGTTCCTAAAAGTACTTTATTTGGGGCTGGGAGCGGTGGCTCACGCCTGTAAATCCCAGCACTTTGGGAGGCCGAGGCGGGCAGATCACCTGAGGTCAGGAGTTCGAAACCAGCCTGGCCAATATGGTGAAACACTGCCTCTACTAACAATAAAAAAAAATTAGCTGGGCATGGTGGCCCACACCTGTAATCCCAGCTACTCGGGAGGCTGAGGCAGGAAGAATTGCTTGACCCCGGGAGGCAGAGGTTGCAGTGAGCCCAGATTGAGCCACTGCACTCCAGCCTGGGCGACAGAGTGAGACTCTGTCTTGGCAAAAAAGAAAAAAAAAACACCTTACTGGATTCTGCAAGATTTGTAATAAAGCTCAGTATAGACTAGGAATCTGTTTACAAGCCTGAGACGTCTGACCAAAAATGGAAGGAAGGGACAGGTTAAGAGATGCACTACATGAAAGGAACGCCAGGTGGCAGAAAGCAGAATGGCAAATCCCTAAGTAAAAACTGACCAGAAACGTCAATCCCCGAAGAGGACACAGAGCACCTAGGAGGGGGTGTGCACCTCAAACCACAAATCAGAACTGACCTGGAAGCAACGCAGCAGCTGACAGTTTCAAACCTATTCGGAGGGCCCTGATAAAAATTCAATTTCCTTCACTTGAACAAACCAACAACTTAAACTGGATTCAGTGTTGCAAACATCCTTCTCCCAGCCTGGCTCGCTCATTCTCCTGTTCCAGTTTCTTGTGGGAATGGAAATTATTACAAATGCAACGTGTATGCCAATGGTCTGGAGTTTATGAATTAACAGACTCATGAAGAAGCTCTACGGACTCCAAAGACGAGTTCCTTAGGAACAAAGCCAGACTTTGTTGCAAGACTGCAGTATTATCCAACATCATATAGCCCCACAGAAACGAATCAGATTTAAATAAGTCTCCAACTTTAAGGAGAGTTAAATTTAGTGATGTCTCTTTATGCAAAGCAAGTTCAACCAACTAGCCGATTTGTCAAACTATTCCCTACAACCAGTTTCAAAAAAGTACTTGAGGCCACGTCCAGTGGCTCACGCCTGTAATCCCAGCACTTTGGGAGGCCGAGGCAGGCGGATCATGAGGTCAGGAGTTCGAGACCATCCTGGCTAACATGGTGAAACCCTATCTCTACTAAAAATACAAAAATTAGCCAGGCGTGGTGGTGCGCGCCTGTAGTCTCAAATACTCGGGAGGCTGAGGCAGGAGAATGGCAGGAACCCAGGAGGCGGAGATTGCAGTGAGCCGAGATCACACCACTGCCCTCCAGCCTGGCAACAGAGCGAGACTCCGTCTCGGGAAATAAAAAAAAAAAGTACTTGAAAGCAGCCCCACAGCCCATCCACCATCTGCGTCACAGCAACGGGACAAACGTCCCTCTGGGACAATCTCCACAACAGGCACAACTGCTGTGTCCCTGGACCTTAGCTGATTCCAATGGTGTTTCATGTCTTAAGGGCTCATCACACATCCCAAGGTCTAGGGGCCTCTTCGCAGCCACACCTGTGAATGTGGATCTCATGAACACAGACCCAGAGTCAGACCCCTCCAGAAACATCCAAAGTCCCCGAAAACCATGTTTGTGCTTCTGTGGAGTGACAGCATGGCTGGGAACCTGCATAACAAAAGCCCCTGCCGTTTGAGCAGGCCATGCGTCCTTGACGTGCAGAGGAGATAAGGCCAGGGCCAACACAGCTCAGGAGCAGCAGGTCTGGTCCCAGGCAGTCCCACTCTGAGAGACAAGCACAGAAGAGCTGCCTTTGGCCTTGGCACCTGCCTGGGCTGTGGCCTCCAGGATGGCCCTGCTTCCCCCAGACTCCTGACGTCCTTTTCTGCCGTGACACAGATAACTCAGACCACTCAGAAAAAATGCTCCATGGGTGAGCTCCTTTCTGCCTATTTGAAAAACAAGTCTGGCTGGGCACAGTGGCTCACTCCTGTAATCCCAGCACTTTGGGAGGCCATGGCGGGCAGATCACCTGAGGTCAGGAGTTCGAGATCAGTCTGGCCAACATGGTGAAACCCCATCTCTACTGAAAATACAAAAATTAGCCAGGTGTGGTGGCGCGTGACTGTAATCCCAGCTACTCAGGAGGCTGAGGCAGGAGAATCGCTTGAACTCAGGAGGCAGAGGTTGCAGTGAGCCGAGATCATGCCACTGCACTGCAGCCTCGGCAACAGAGAGAGACTGTCTCCAAAAATCAAAAAGAAAGAAAATTTAACAAACTCTTTCCAATTTGTGATTTTACAAAACGGGGTGACCCACAGAGCACCTGTCAGGTTTGGAGCCTTGCAGAGCACGCAGAGACGCTTGACCAGAGTGGCTGCAGAGGTCACTCTGCACTCCAGAGCCCTGTTCGGGATGCTGCTCTTCAACCACCTCAGCCAAGCGCTCACAGCCAGCATCACTGTCCACGGCACAAAATGACACCAGGGTGACACGGCCGTGGTGCCCTGAGAGGACACAACTTCACCTCTAGAGTTCCTGCCAAAGGTAACTAACCTAGATCTAATCAAGAGGAAACATCCAACAAATCCTAATTGAGGGACATTCAACGAAATCACTAATGCTGTGCTCTTCAAAAACATCAATGTCACAGAAGACAAAGGCTGAGGATGGCCACACACAGAAGGGGATTAGAGCGACGGGAGGGTTCAGCGTGACACAGGGCCTATCAGTGAAGGGCAGGAGCGATGGTGGGTGAAGCCTGGAGAAGGTCGGCCGTTAGGTAGCAGTGCTCACCGGGGCTGGCACAGAAGAGGATGCCTGCAGGAAAAGCGTCACCTTTGCAACTGCCCCTCGAATGTTTCAGGAGAGGGAGAGAGACTGAACACGCGGGTTTGGTGAAACAGTAACGGAGTGGGAATCTGGGAAAATTGAAGTTCTCTGTACTATTTTTGCAATTTTGCTTTAATTCTCAAGTAATTTCAAAAGAAAAAGAAAAACATTTGTAAGCCTTCAAAATGTCCAACGCAAACCTCAACGCTAGTCTAGGCCTGTGGCCAGGCTGGGAGCGTGTGCCTTGGTCCACCGCGAGGGGAGTGCGGACATGGAGAGTGTTTGGAAGCCACTTCATTTTTTGAATCGTTTTATGGTGCCTCACACCCTGAGGACTCCGCAAGGGGGAGCCCAGGGCCCAAGGCTGCCACCACCCAGAGTGCAGCGGGTGCTTCCCCACAGTCCAAGGACTCGCCCCAGAAAGGGGTGTGCAGGAGGTGGAGCACCGTGCCAGGCCCAGGAATGGGCTCCCCTTCCCCTCCTTGGAGGAGGTCTGAGTGGCAAGTGTCATCTTAAAGCACAAAAATTACAAATAGCTTGACAAAGCTGAAGACCGTTTAAGACAATGAGAAGTACACTAGAAACCCTAAACAGCCCATACTTTGTCATCAGCAATAAACCTCAAGCAGCAACTATCACCTCAGCCTCAAATTTTTTTTTTTTTAGATAGACTCACTCTGTTGCCCAGGCTGGAGTGCAGTGGCGTGATCTCAGCTCATTGCAACCTCCATCTCTCAAGTTCAAGCGAGTCTCCTGCCTCAGTTTCCCAAGTAGCTAAGACTACAAGCACATGTCCCCACACCTGGCTAATTTTTTGTAATTTTTTTTAGTACAGACAGGGTTTCACCATGATGGCCAGGCTGGTCTCAAACTCCTGACCTCAAGTGATCCACCCGCCTTGACCTCCCAAAGTGCTGGGATTGCAGGCGTGAGCCACCGTGCCCGGCCAGCTTTAACTTCTTATCCTTCAAAACTCACGACATGCCATCATGTTTATTTTTATTTTTTATTATTTTTTTTGAGATGGAGTCTTGCTCTATCGCCCAGGCTGGAGTGCAGAGGTGCAATCTAAGCTCACTGCAAGCTCCACCTCCTGGGTTCACGCCATTCTCCTGCCTCAGCCTCCCGAGCAGCTGGGACTACAGGCACCCGCCACCACACCCAGCTAATTTTTTGTGTTTTTAGTAGAGACGGGGTTTCACCGTGTTAGCCAGGATGGTCTCAATCTCCTGAGCTCGTGATCCGCCCTCATCAGCCTCCCAAAGTGCTGGGATTACAGGCGTGAACCGCTGCGTCCAGCCTTTCAGCACAAATCTTCTAACCTAAGCCTCCGAAGCTTAAAACAGGCTTTGACACCTAACGACCCAGCTCAGTACTGGCTGGCAAGTGTAATCTTTCAGTGAAGCACACTTTCTGCATGCAATGCTTCAAAGTGACTTAGAAACCACCTAGTTTTGACACAAAACTTTTCCATACAGACAAGGCCAGCTTCAGGCTTGTGTGGCCAGCACAGCTGCACAAAACCCGCCTCAGGGCCGGGCGCGGTGGCTCACACCTGTAATCCCAGCACTTTGGGAGGCCGATGAGGGTGGATCACGAGCTCAGGAGATCGAGACCATCCTGGCTAACATGGTGAAACCCTGTCTCTATTAAAAAATACAACAAAAATTAGCCGGGGTAGCCGGGCGTGGTGGCAGGCGCCTGTAGTCTCAGCTACTCGGGAGGCTGAGGCAGGAGAATGGCGTGAACCCAGGAGGGGAAGCTTGTAGTGAACAGAGATTGCACCACTGCGCTCCAGTCTGGGGGACAGAGCAAGACTCCGTCTCAAAAAAAAAAAAAAAAAAAAAAAGGCCCGCCTCAGAAGGGCCAGGCATGGAGTTTAATGCCTTACTGCCAACATCTTGAAATTCCTAATCATTTATCTTTAAATTGGTGTTCTGTAGTTCAATGGGACACAGCCCATCTTGCCCCTGCACCCCCTTCTTCCCCCACAACTGTCCAATGTCCCTGGTGGGGTGTGAACAGGGGTGCCTTGCTTCAGACACGTATTCCTGGGAAAGCTTGAAGTCAAGTGGCAAATTAAAAACACTATGGCAGGCCAGGAGTCCACGGAAGACATGAAGAAGCTCTTTTCTTGTTTTTTTTTTTGTGTGTTTGTTTGTTTAGAGACAAAGTCTTGCTCTGTCGCCCGGGCTGGAAGGCAGTGGTGCAATCATGGTTCACTGCAAGCCCAGGCTGAAGTGATCCTCCCGCCTCAGCCTCCTGAATAGCTGGGACTACAGGCACGTACCACCACACCTGACTGTTTTGTTTTTGTAGAGATGGGGGTCTCACTATATTTCTGAAACTGGTCTCAAATTCCTGGGCTCAAGTGATGCACCCACCTCCATTTCCCGAAGTGCTAGGATTACAGGCATGAGCCACTGGGCCTGGCCTTTTCCTGCTTTCTCAACTACAGGTCCCACGTTTTCATTCTGCACTGGACCCCACATGTTATGAAGATGGCCCTATATTCTAAGGTATAAATATTAGGAAATGGTGCATGTCCTCAGGCAGATCCGCTTCTGTAGGCACATATCAGGGAGCGTCGATTCCAGAAACATTCATAACCAGGAGGTTGGTGTTGGGTGTTCCAACAACGCATGTGATGAGCAGCTCTGTAAGTGGCTGTCGAGCACTCCAGAGTTTTTCTTTGGCTTGGAGAGTAATTTGGGGGATCTTGCCCCCCATCTCCCATTTGCTGCACTGTAACTGTAATGAGAATAATTTTGGGGGTTTTGGCCCCCTCTCCCGTTTGCTACACTGTACCTGTAATAAGGAGAATGATTTTGGGGGTTTTGGCCCCCCTCTCCCATTTGCTGCACTGTACCTGTAATAAGGAGAATAATTTTGGGGGTTTTGACCCCCCTCTTCCATTTGCTGCACTGTAACTGTGATAAGGAAGGTGCTGGAAAGGGCTGCCAGGTCTGCAGTTCGGTGTGGCAACTTGCTGTTGGGGTAAAGGCTGGCTCAGCAGCACACACCCACTTAAGATCCTCACACTCAGAGCTACAGGCAAGGGCCACACCCAGAAGAGGAGGGAGGTTGACTTCAAGTGGCCTTGTAAAACAGAGACACATTCTCCTACAATGTTCAGTCATTCGGGATGTGTTTTACACTAAGGAAGATTTCCACTCCAGGTCCTGCCAGAGGCTGCTGTGAGAAACTATCACGCTGGTCCTCTCATCTGGATCACCAGACAACAGCTGGGGATCTTGGTGTGGATGGCGGGGTCAGGCTCTCTGGAGGTCTCGCGGGTGGTGGCAGTGGAAGGTGCACCGAGCACACAACAGCACAGCCCTCCTGTGCTGATGCATCGAGACGCAGTCACACCTCGGAGGTGAGACGCTCTTGAGATCATTCTACCCCACAACTGCCCAAGTGACATCCACGTAAAACCAAAAAGGGGGCCCACCGAGCGCCCACGCCCCCCCCGAGCGCCCACGCCCCCCCCGAGCGCCCACGCCCCCCCCCGAGCGCCCACGCCTCCCCCAGGGCGAGGCCACGGACACCCCCCCCAGGGCGAGGCCACGGACACCCCCCCCAGGGCGAGGCCACGGACACCCCCCCTAGGGCGAGGCCACGGACACCCCCCCCAGGGCGAGGCCACGGGAGAGGCTGTGGGACAGCGCCTGGGTCCTTTCCTTCCTCTATTCAGTCCACAGCAATTCCTTCTGTTAATTCAGCCGAGCAGTAGCCTCCAAATGGTTTTGACTGTACATCTCCAAGTGAAAAATTAAGTAGAAATCAATATTTGAATATATGAAATACAGTATCAAGAAACAGGGCAAAGGATGGAATGGGAGAAAATATTCACAATACACCTATCTCACAAAGGACTTCTGTTCAGGGTATATAAACAAAGCTTAATATTCAGTGAGAAGGTAAACAACCCATTAAAAATGGTCATTCACTACAGATGACATAGAAATGGCCAAAAGCACATGCAGAGATGCTCAACACCACTGATCATCAGTAAAAGGCAAATTAAACCACAGTTGATGTAAATGATCCAAAGTATTAACAACAACAACAAAAAAACACATACCAACATACCACTACACACCCAGAGAATGGCTAATATAAGAAGACTGACAAAACCAAGTGCTGACAAGGATATGGAGCAACTAGCTGTCACATACTGCCAGCAAGAATACAAACTGGTCCAACTGCTCTGGAAAAGTGGGTCAGCTTTTCTGTCAAATAAATGCACACTGACCACCTGGCCCCACCACTCTACTTGTAGTTATCTGCCAAGAGAAGTGAGAGCACCAGCTCACACAAATGTGACTCCTACACAGACGTGCACAGCAGCACGATGCACAGCAGCCCAGACTGGACACTGTCTAGACAGTCAGCTGTAGGTGAATGGATTCACAAATGGGGGTACATCCATAGAAGAGAATCCACTCAGCTGCCACCCAGCAATCGCAAAGGAAAACTGCCCACACAAGTCACATGGATGAACCTCAAATATACCATGTGAATAAAAGCGAGCCAAACACCAGTATATTCTACATGATTCCATGTCTATGAAACCCTGGAAGAAAACACTTCTACAGGAGGAGAGGCACAGAGGTGACTGTCTGGGACTCTCCAGGGGGATGAGGCTGACTGCCAAGGGGCAAGAGGAAGGTTTGGGGTGAGGGGTAATATCTGGATCTATTATTTTGATAGGGATTTCGGTTACATGGATGTATACAGCTGTCAAAACTCTTTGCAAGGTACCCTTAAGTTTGTTTTATGTGAAATATTCCTCAAAAAAAAGTTTAAAGTAAAAATAAGCTGGCAACAATGTATTAATATATGTATAAATTGTATTACAGTATTGCACACTGTAAAACAGAAAAACAGCAACTAAGCAGAATAAAAAAATAACCAGAAGTATTATTTTTCTTCCTAAACTCTTAAAACAAGCTTGTCCAACCCATGGCCCATGGGCTGCATGCAGCTCAGGATGGCTTTGAATGTGGCCCAATACAAATTCATAAACTTTCTTAAAACATTATGATTTTTGTGATTTTTTTCAGCTCACCAGCTCGTTAGCGTAGACAATACTTTTTCCAATGTGGCCCAGGAAAGCCAAAAGACTGGACACCCTGAGTGTAAAGTATCACCTTGATCACTTCCGGGGAACCACAATGGAGACTAATACTACACCCTGAATATTCTAAACACAGGGAGTATGATGCTTAAGGTTGTACCTTTAAAATCAGTAGTAATAGACAGTATGCAGTATAAGAGAGATCAGTGTATTCTTTCTTTCTCCTTCCTTTTTTTTTTTTTTTTTTGACGGAGTTTTTGCTCTTGTCGCCCAGGTTGGAGTACAGTGGCGCTATCTTGGCTCACTGTAACCTCTGCCTCCTGGGTTCAAGTGATTCTCCCGCCTCAGCCTCCAGAGTAGCTGGGATTTCAAGGCACCCACCACCACGCCCGGCTAATTTTTGTATTTTTAGTAGAGACGGGGTTTCACCATGTTGGGCGGGATGGTCTCGATCCCCTGACCTCAGGTGATCCATCTGCCTCGGCCTCCCAAAGTTCTGGGATTACAGGTGTGAGCCACCGCGCCCGGCCTGAGTTCTTTATTTAAAAGTGAGTTTTAGGTTGGGCTCAGTGGCTTACACCTATTATCCCTGAACTTGAGAGTCTGAGGTGGGAGGAACACTTGAGCCCAGGAGTTCAAGACCAGCCTGGGCAACATGGTGAGACCCCCGTCACTGTTTAAAAAAAAGGAAAAGAAAATCGAGCTGTTACCTCTGTTTGACACTGGGACGCAGCACTTCACCCTTGGGGCACTCTACAGATTACCTCTCCCTCCACTCGGGACCTGCAGCAAAGAGCTCCTGCATGTGCACTCAGACTCCTAGCTTCCCCACCACACTCACAAGGCGAGCTGCACCGAGAGGTGAACATTTGCTAATGTGCAGGAAAGTATTTTTAATAAACCACGCTGGCCGGGTGCAGTGGCTCACGCCTGCAATCCCAGCACTCTGGGAGGCTGAGGCAGGTGGATCACCTGAGGTCAGGAGTTTGAGACCAGCCTGGCCAACATGGCGAAATTCCGTCTCTACTAAAAATACAAAAATTAGGCGGGAGTGGTGGCAGGCACCTGTAATCCCAGCTCCTCAAGAGGCTGAGGCAGGAGAATCGCTTGAACCCAGGAGGCAGAGGTTGCTGTGAGCCAAGATGGCACCACCGCACTCCAGCATGGGCGACCAAGCGAGACTCCATCTCAAAAAAAAAAAAAAAAAAAAAAAAACCAGGCTTGGTAGCAAATAAGCACATGGAAGGATCTTCAACATCATTAGTCACTAGGGAAATGCAAATTAAAACCACAATACCTGCTAAAATACCTAAAATTTAAAAAAAAGAGAAAATGTCAAAAGTTGAGGCAGCTGTGAGGCACCCTGAACTGGATCTCACACAGTGTAAATGGCTATAAACTGCACAAAGCACTTTTCAACATGTTGGTAAGAAAGCTGAACACATCGGTCAGGCGCAGTGGCTCACGCCTGTAATCCCAACACTTTGGGAGGCCGAGGCAAGTGGATCACCTGAGGTCAGGAGTTCCAGACCAGCCTGGCCAACATGGTGAAACCCTGTCTCTACTAAAAGTACAGAAATTATCCAGGCATGCTGGTGCACACCTATAATCCCAGCTACTCAGAAGACTGAGGTAGGAGAATCGGTTGAACCCAGGAGGCAGAGGTTGCACTGAGCAGAGATCGTGCCACTGTACTACAGCCTGGGAGACAGAGCAAGACTCTGTCTCAAAAAAAAAAAAAAAGCCTTCCAACATCAAAAAAAAAAAACTATAAGAATATTCACAGCAGCATTATTCATAATAGCCCCAAATAAAATTACTTTAAATGTCCACGTATAGCAGAATATTGAATCGTCATATATCCACGTTACTACTTTCCAGTAATGAGAATGGCCAATAGCTACGTGCAAAAATATGGACTAACCTCAGAAACACAGTATTCAATAAAAAACAAACACCGTCTCCTACAAAGGACTCTGTACAATTTCAGGTATATGAAGTTCAAAAGCAAACAAAACTAATTTATGGTTTAGAATTCAGGATAGGGATTCCAAGCTGAGGAGTGGGAGGCCCTGGCTGGCAGAGGTGGATGCTGATGACGTCACGTCTTCACTAGAACAGACCATGCCAGTGGTTCTTACTGAGCTGTACTTAGAATCTGTGCACTTTTCTGTGTCTGGATGATACTTTTACAAAGTGGAGAGTAATGGAGACCAACTAAGAAACCACTCCAGAAGTCCAAGTGAGAAACCACCAGGTCAACAGCGATGGGCAAGAAGGAAGAGCAGGTGACAGATCTGAGAAATGCTCAAGTAGGACAGACGGGGCAGATCAACAATTCTTTTTTTTTTTTTTTTAATTCTTTTTTTTCCATCTCTGTAAACGCAGAGCAGCAGAGCACACCACGGAGAGGGTGCGCCCCCGGGACCTGGGTGGGCAGCACTGGCTCCCAAGAGGAAAGGAGGACAGACAGTAGCACTGCAGACACAGAGCTGGATGGAAGCCAGGTCCCAAAGCCACTGAGGACGGCCACCCGCCAGCACTTCACTCCACACACCCCTCCCACAGCGACTTGCCTGGAGTAGCTCTATGCCCCATAAAGGTCCACAATCCCTTTTCCACAATTCCAAAAAGCAAAAAGCTCCAAAAAATCTGACCTGAAATCATCTGGCAGCCAATTCTGACCTAAACTGAGAAAGAGCTAATTATACCCTTCAATTAGCCCACTTAGAATATTCATGAGTTCAGCAACAGAAATGCTCACATGTTGGATGACGCAGTGCTGGGAATAAGAAATCATACCCAGTACACACACTGCGCTACTGTTGTAAAATCCAGTCTGCTCTGATTCCAAAGCGTCTCTGGGCCCACGGTTTTGGGTGGCGTGTGTATGTGTACTGTACCAGCACAGTGCCATTTCCCTAGGACTTTATCCACAAATATTCTAATTTAAGGGGAAAACTAGGTGGCCTACATAAAAAAAAGAATAAATCCATTTAACTACTGTCCAGAGAAGACGATCAATTAGTATTTTTGTCACTAATAGATGATAAATGCACACGGCATAAAATGTAAAAGCGAAAGAATTTTCAAAGTAAAAGCTTGGCCAGGCGCAGCGGCTCACGCCTGTAATCCCAGAACTTTGGAAAGCCGAAGTGGGAGGATTGACTGAGCCCAGGAGTTCGAGACCAGCTTGTGCAACATAGTGAGACCTCATCTCTATAAAAAAAACAAAAAGTTTGGCCGGGCACGGTGGCTCACGCTTGTAATCCCAGCACTTTGGGAGGCCGAGGCGGGTGAATCACGAGGTCAGGAGATCGAGACCATCCTGGCTAACATGGTGAAACCCCGTCTCTACTAAAAATACAAAAAATTAGCCAGGCGTGGTGGCGGGTGCCTGTAGTCCCAGTTACTCGGGAGGCTGAGGCAGGAGAATGGCGTGAACCCGGGAGGCGGAGCTTGCAATGAGCCAAGATTGCGCCACTGCACTCCAGCCTGGGCGACAGAGCAAGACTCCGTCTCAAACAAAAAAAAAAGCTAAGCATGGTGGCGTGTAGTCCCAGATACTTAGGAGGCTGCAGCAGGAGGATCACTTGAGGCCAGGAGTTCAAGGCTGCAGTGAGCCATGATCACGCCACTGCACTCTAACAAGACCCTGTCTCACTAAAAAATAAAAATGAAAGACTCTTCCCTATCATGACCTTCCTGCTGCCTGCTGCTCCTGTTTCTCACGACCATTCTCCGAGCAGAGCCCAGAACTACTCAAACAAGCAAAGAGAAGCTGCCAGAAGAGGCACAAGCTCTGGGCTCCAAGTGGGCAGCTGTGGTGGGCCTCTGCTCAGCTCCTGGGTGTGGCACCCCCACAGCAGGTGCTCACACAGCACTGAGCGATCAGTCTGCCCGTTAAAAGAAGTCTTCATTTAGATGCCAAAAGTTCTCACCTATGGCCTCCCGGATAACATGAGCCCGGGAGTTCCAGGCTGCAGTGAGCTATGACTGCACCACTGTCACTTCCAGCCTGGGTACCAGAGCAAGACGCTATGCTATCTCTAAAACAACAAAACACAACAAAAAAGGTATCTCAAAATATTATTCTGATAGCACATCCGGTTTTATTTACTAAGCATTTACAAATAGTTGTGAAGTGGATTTAGAAAACAGTTTTAAGACAAAAATCACAGTATCCAACGAAACCCCCACGTGGGAAATGTCCTCTGCTGGGGACCCACTGGCCACTCTGGCAACAGCACTCAAGAAGTTTAAACTTATTCTACTTTTCCTTTCCAGGTAAATAACCTGTTAAGTGCCAGGGACCATTCATTCGTTTATTCATTTATACAGGGTTTCACTCTGCAATCGCGGCTTGCCGCAGCCTCAACCTCCTGGGCTCAAGCGACTCTCCCCCATCAGCCTCCTGAGTACCTGGGACTACAGGTGCACACCACCACACCCAGCTAATTTTTTTTATTTTTTGTACAGACAGGGTCCTACTATGTTCCTTAGACTGGTCTCGAACTCCTGTCCTCAACTGATCCTCCTGCCTCAGTCTCCCAAAGTACTGGGCATGAGCCACTGCACCCGGCCCAGAGACCACTTTTAAAGCTGACCAAGCCCTTGGTAATACTGCTCTGGCCGCACTCTGCACCTGTCCTCTCCTGCCAGCAGGGTCCTTTGCCGTTTCTCCTATCAACATCAAAACTGCCCTTCTGCAGGGTGTGGCAGCTCACACCTGTAATCCCAATAATTCAAGGTTGGGAGGCCAAGGCAGGAAGATTGCTTGAGCCCAGGAGTACTACACCAACCTGAGCAGGACGGTGAGACCCTGTCTGTATAAAATAAAATAAAATAAAAAATTGGGGAAGGGCATGGTGGCTCACACCTGTAACCCCAGCACTTTGGGAGGCCAGAGATGGGCAGGTCACCTGAGTTCAGGAGTTCGAGACCAGCCTGGCCAACATGGTGAAATCCCGTCTCTACTAACAATACAAAAAGAATTAGCTGGGCCTGGTAGTGCACACCTGTAATCCCAGCTACTCGGGAGGCTGAGGCAGGAGAATTGCCTGAACCCAGGAGGCGGAGGTTGCGGTGAGCCGAGATCGCACCATTGCACTCCAGCCTGGGCGACAAGAACGAAACTGTCTCAAAAAAAAAAAAAAAAGAAAGAAGAAAAAAAAAATTGGGGAGGGAGGCCGAGGCAAGTGGATCATTTGAGGCCAGGAGTTCAAGACCACACTGGCCAACGTGGCGAAACCCTGTCTCTACCAAAAAATACAAACATAGCCAGGCGTAGTGGCCCACACCTGTAATCCCAGCTACTACGGTGGCTGAGGCAAGAGAATCACTTGAACCGGGAAGGTGGAGGTTGCAGTGAGCTGAGATTGTGTCACTGCACTCCAGCCTGGGCAACCGAATGAGACTCCATCTCAAAAAAAAAAAAAAAAATTTAATTAGCTGGATGCAGTGATTTGTGCCTCTAGTCCCTACTACTCAGGAGGCTGAGGTAAAGAGGATCCCTTGAGCCCAGAAATTCAAGGCAGCAGTGAGCCATGATCGCACCACTGCACTGCAGCCTGGGCAACAAAATAAGATTCCATCTATTAAAAAAAAAAAAAAATCACTCTTCCTACCTCTTGAAACAGGTACAATGCAGTTCATAGTGTGTTAAATATGAAAAAAACATTTATCAGTTTTCCTTTGAGTGTCATATCTGATTGTCACACAAGTAGCAATTTGTAATACACAGATACAAGTTAATACATTTAAAAATTTGGCCAGGCGTGGTGACTCACACCTGTAATCCCAGCACTTTGGGAGGCTGAGGCGGGAGGTCAGGAGTTTGAGACCAGCCTTGGCCAACATGGTTAAACCCCGTCTCTACTAAAAATACAAAAGTTAGCCAGGCGTGATGGCGGGTGCCTGTAATCCCAGCTACTTGGGAGGCTGAGGCACAAGAATCACTTGAACCCGGGAGATGGAGGTTACAGTGAGCCAAGATCGTGCCACTGCACTCCAGCCTGGGCGATATGGCGCGACTCTGTCTCAAAAAAAAAAAAAAAAGTAAAGCATTAGTTATTTAGAATCTATAACTATTTTAAAATTCTAACTCCAAAAACCTGTCTATTTCAGGCCTACTTGTGCTGATACCACACCCTTTATCCCTGGTCCCTGCACGCCCCTGAGGTGGGCCCACTGACACCTACGCTAAAAATTGAATCCATCAGCAGAACCAGAGAAGAGGGAGCTGCCCACACAGTAATGTGCTTGGTCTCAAGCACCCTCCAACGCTGGGAGGGCCTACTTCAAGGACAACGAAGAAGAAGCCACACACCACACACACCCACTGTGGACCCCTCTGTCTGAGAAAGATCACACTCCAAGCTATGCCACTGTCAGCCCCTGAAGGTGCCACTCCATTTCAAGCCAACACAGTATTAACACATAAAAAGGCTGTTCTGTTCAACAAGCCCAGGTGTGAAGCGCTGGGAAAAAAAAAATGCTCACTTACTGATATAGGACCTCAGCTCAAGCCCAGGTGTGAAGCGCTGGGGAAAAAAAAAAATGCTCACTTACTGATATGGGACCTCAGCTCAAGCCCAGGTGTGAAGCGCTGGGAAAAAAAAAAATGCTCACTTACTGATATGGGACCTCAGCTCAAGCCCAGGTGTGAAGCGCTGGGAAAAAAAAAAATGCTCACTTACTGATATGGGACCTCAGCTGCCAACCTTGTTAGTAGGCATAAAACAATTAGAGAATTCAAGACAGAATAAAGTGCTAACTTGATAACTATCTGCTCCCTCCCTAGATGGCACTGAGAGACAGACAAAGGGAAACGATCTGAGCAGGAACCTTCACGGCTGGTCTTACAGGAGAGGCAGCTGCAGAGCAGCATCCGGTGGGCAGGCGTGTGGGAGGAAGGAAAGGGTTACGCCCGAGGGTGGGTGCTGGACTAGAGTGTGCCAACTCCAGGAGAAAAGACAGGGGTGTGAGCAGACAAACCATCCCCACGCATCCAGGCCAATGGGATGGCTACACTGGGGAAAGGGGGTATAGACATGGGATCACTGGAAAGGTTTCAAACAGATTACGTGCAGAAGGACACATACCCACAAACAACAATCGTGCAGAAAGAATGGACATAAGACAGGGAAGTTAAAGTCATTAACACCAAAATCTCTTACCTCCAATTCTCCAGATCATTCAAGCGGTTGAGCCCATTCTGAAAGGTAACTTTTTCTTTCTTTTTTTTTTTGAGACAGAGTTTCGCTCTTATTGCCCAGGCTGGACTGCAATGGTACGATCTCGGCTCACCACAACCTCCACCTCCCAGGTTCAAGCAATTCTCCTGCCTCAGCCTCCAAGTAGCCGGGATTACAGGCATCCGCCACCACACTCGGCTAATTTTTGTATTTTTAGTAGACAGGTTTTCACCATATTGGCCAGGCTGGTCTTGAACTCCCGACCTCAAGTGATCTGCCTGCCTCGGCCTCCCAAAGTGCTGAGATTACAGGCGTTAGCCACCACGTCCAACAAGCTCTTTCAATTATCGATATATTTTTTTTTTTTAGATGGAGTCTTGCTGTGTCACCCAGGCTGGAGTGCAGTGGCATGATCCCAGCTCACTGCAACCTCCACCTCCCAGGTTTAAGAGATTCTCCTGCCTCTGCCTCTTGAGTAGCTGGGATTACAGGTGCCTGCCACCATGCCCAGCTAATTTTTTGTATTTTTAACGGTGACAGGGTTTCACCATGTTGGCCACCCTGGTCTCGAACTCCTGACCTCAGGTGATCCAGTCACCTCAGCCTCCCAAAGTGTTGAGATTACAGGCGTGAGCCACCATGCCCAGCCCATTTACATATATTTTTTAATTAATTTTTTTTTTTTTAAACAAGGTCTCACTCTGTTACCCAGACTGGAGTGCAGTGGTATGATCATGGCTCACTACAGCCTTGACCTCCTGGGTTCAAGCAATCCTCCCACCTCAGCCTCCAAAGTAGCTGGAATCACAGGGATGTGCCACCATACAGAGCTAATTGTTTCATTTTTTTTTGGTAGAGACAGGGTCCATCTATGTTGTCCAGGCTGGTCTCAAACTCCTGTCCTCAACTGATGCTCCCGCATCAGCTTCCCAAAGTGTTGAGACTACAAACCTGAGCCACCACGCCCGGCCACCTTACAGTGCTGAGATTACAGGCCTGAGCCACCAAGCCCGGCCACTTTACAGTGCTGAGATTACGGGCCTAAACCACCACGCCCAGCCACCTTACAGTGCTGAGATTACGGGCCTGAACCACCACGCCCGGCCACCTTACAGTGCTGAGATTACGGGCCTGAACCACCACGCCCGGCCACCTTACAGTGCTGAGATTACGGGCCTGAACCACCACGCCCGGCCACCTTACAGTGCTGAGATTACGGGCCTGAACCACCACGCCCGGCCACCTTACAGTTTTAAAAGCTTCAATACTTTTCTATTTCTCCCTCCCATTCTCATACCACATTTTCTACCTCAAAAAGAAATCCCATCACCTCTCAGTCTTAAACATTCCAAAAGTGTTTTCTCTTTCCACCAGAAGATAAACCAGGAGAGGAAGAAGAATCAAAATTCTGAAGGACTCTTCATCATTACTCTTCTAACTGCTTTGGAAGGAGATCTGGCTGGGGCAACCCACACTGGACTGAGTGGCTGTGAGCTGTGGGTATGGTGTGGGGTACAAGTCCCTTCCCTGGGCTGGGCCTCAGTGTTGTCCAAGGGGTGAGCCCCAGGCCTGCCCCGGGGCCAGAGGTGACAGTGAGGGGCTTGAGAAGAAGGGTCCAGCTGGAAAGATGCATCCTAAATTTGGTGGGGTTCTTTTTCACTCCCTATAAAACACAGTGCAGAGTATTTTGCTCTTCTACACCATACATGATACACAGAAAAACCCCATGCGGCTCCTGTGGGGACTGTGTCCACCAGCAGAGGACAAGGGCATTCTTCTGTCTGCAACAACGAAGGCAACTGCGAGGATGTAATTTTTCCTTTGACAAAATGAGCTTAATGTTGTTTTAATTGGAGACAGGATCTTGGTCTGTCACCCAGGTTGGAGCGCAGCGGCACGAGCATGGCTCACTACGGCCTCAACTTCCCAGGCTCAAGTGATCCTCCCATCTTAGCCTCCCAAGTGGCTAGGACCGGAGGAATGCACGACCACACCTAATTTTTAAATTTTTTGTAGAGACAGAGGTCTCACTTGTTGGCCAGGCTGGTCTCGACCTCCTGGCCTCCAGCAATCCTCTCACCTCCCACCGGGCCTACGTCTTTTTTTTCTTTTTTCAGACGGAGTCTCGCTCAGTCGCCCAGGCTGCAGTGCAATGGCGTGATCTCGGCTCACTGCAACCTCTGCCTCCTGGGTTCAAACGATTCTCCTGTCTCAGTCTCCCAAGTAGCTGGGATTACAGGCACCGACCATCATGCCCAGCTAATTTTTCTATTTTTGTAGAGACAGGATTTCACCATGTTGGCCGAGCTAGTCTCAAACTCCTGACCTCAAGCAATCCACCTGCCTCAGCCTCCAGAAGTGCTGAGATTACAGGCGAGAGCCACCATGCCCGGCCACGGATAATCTTTTTTTTTTTTTTTTTTGAGACAGAGTCTCCATCACCAGGCTGGACTGCAGTGGTGCAATCTCAGCTCACTACAACCTCCATCTCCCAGGTTCAAGGGGTTCTCTTGCCTCAGCCTCCAGAGTAGCTGGGATTACAGACGTGTGCCACCACGCCTGGCTAATTTTTTTATTTTCAGTAGAGATGGGGTTTCACCATGTTGGCCAGGATGGTCTCAATCTCTTGACCTCGTGACCTGCCCGCCTCAGCCTCCGAAAGTGTTGGCAAACAGGCATCAGCCACCGTGTGCCCGGCCTGTTTTTTTTTTTTTTTCTTTGAGACGGAGTCTCACTCTTGTTGCCCAGGCCAGAGTGCAGTGGCATGATCTCAGCTCACTGCAACTTCCACTTCCCAGGTTCAGGCAATTCTCCTGCCTTAGCCTCCTGAATAGCTGCTTACAGGCACACACCACCATGCCCGGTTAATTTTTTGTATGCTGGCCAGGCTGGTCTCGAACTCCTGACCTCATGATCCGCCCGCCTCGGCCTCCCAAAGTGCTGTGATTTCAGGCGTGAGCCACCGTGCCCGCCCAGCAATAGATAATTTTTCACATCCACTTTTATGGTCTAAATGTTCTACAAGAAGTATTATTTCACAATATTTTTAAATTTAATAATATGTTTAAGTAAACTTTAATCATTTAAGACAGACTATAAGCATCATACCAATTCAGTCAACAAGTATCTGAATTTCTCAGGAATAACTTTCCTAACATAATACCAGCAGCTCCAGACCAGCGTGCCACTCACTGGTCAGCTGGAAGCTGGCCCCCACCAACTGCCCAGTAGCTGAGTGGATCCAGCAGCAAGAACCTTCTACAACCAACCGCTAAGCTCTATATTCCATTCTTTTCCTAAACAATGTTTTCGAACCTTAAGTGCCTACCAGAAGCTGCTGGAGACCTCCTTCAAAATTTATTGTGTGTGTCTGTTCTAACCTGTCTGGAGTTTGACTGACACAAGGCACTCCTCTTCTGTTTTGCCTAAGTCAGACCCAAGGCCAAAAAAAGCTTAAAAATATTTCAAACCCATTTAACTCTCAGATGCCTGGGGCAAAAGATTACAGTCCCAACATACAACAGACTGCCTAAGGCAAAAATCTGGGTGTGTTTCTGGGAAATCAGGACATTCAGAGGCCTCAGTGTGTGCTGGAAAATTCAGAAAGCTACACACATGCCCAGGGCAAAATGCCCACTCTGCGAAGATCTCCTTGGGCCTCGAGCTTGCTTTCACTCTGGGCTGATCCCTAGGCCAAGGGCAAGCCGATGAAGAGTTCAAGGAGGGCTCAGGCACAGAGCCAGTTTGTAAAGACTGGAAGAGTTCCTGGCATTCAAGGAAATCTTTGTCAAAACACCAACTCAACACAAGCTGAGGAACAAGGACTTCAGTGACTACATAACGAAGGAAGATAGTCTGCAATAATAATAGCTTGGAAAAGTCGTTAAATAAAAGGGCTCCCATATCCTTCGGCAAGCAAAAAACCCCACCAAATCCAAGGAAAGGAGAAGAATCTGATTTCCAGAGCTACTGCGTTCTAATCATCACAGGTCCAGTTTGCAACAACAACAAAAATCACAAGGCACACAAAGAAACAGGAAAGTATGACTCAGTCAAAGAAATAAAAACTGACAAACTATTCTGGGGAAGGCCAGATGCTGGATTTACTAGACAAACACTTTGAAACAACTGCCTTAAATATGCTCAAAAACTTAAATAAAAACACAGGCCGGGCACCGTAGCTCACACCTGTAATCCCAGCACTTGGGGAGGCCGAGATGGGCAGATCACCTGAGGTTAGGAGTTTGAGACCAGCCTGGCCAACATGGTGAAACCCCATCTCTACTAAAAATACAAAAAAATTCCAGGCACAGTGGTTCACACCTATAATCCCAGCACTTTGGGAGGCTGAGACGGGTGATCACCTGAGGTTGGGAGTTCGAGACCCGCCTGACCAACATGGAGAAACCCCGTCTCCACTAAAAATACAAAATTACCTGGGCATGGTGGTGCATGCCTGTAATCCCAGCTACTCGGGAGGCTGAGGCAGGAGAATCACTTGAACCAGCAGAGGTTTCAGTGAGCCCAGATCGCACCACTGCACTCCAGCCTGGGCAACAACAGTGAAACTCCATCTCAAAAAAAAAAAAACAAAAACACACAACTAAAAGAAATAAGGAAAACAACATGTGTGTGAACCAAACAGGACTATCAACAGAGACAGCATAAAAAGGAACAACACAGAAATCCTGGAGCTTGTAAAAGGTACAATGACAAACGTGAAAAGCTCATGCTAGCAGTTCAATAGCACATCTGGGCAGGCACAAGAACGAATCAGGAAACTTGAAGATGGGAAGACTGAGATTCTGCTCCAGCAAGTCTCCTCAGAAAGGAGAAAGAACAAGAAGACGAGCAGAGACTAAAGGACCTGTGAGATGTCAGCTCACCAACCAACACACACAGTATGGGAGTTTGAAATGGGCAGAAAAGAAAGTCTGAAAAAATAATGGCCAAAACATTTTCGAGTTTAATGAAAGACAAGAATTTTACAAATCCAAGAAGCTCAACAAACTCCAAGTAGGATAAACTCACAGGACCCAAAATAAACACATTTTCATCAAAGTGTTGAAAGACAAAAGACAAAAAAGAGAGAATCTTGACGGCAGCAAGAGATAAGCGACTGGATAACTGCTAACAGCTGACTTCTCATCAGAAATCACGAAAGCCAAGGCCGGGCACAGTGGCTCACGCCTGTAATCCCAGCACTTTAGGAGGCTGAGGCGGGTGGATAAGCTGAGGTCAGGAGTTCGAGACCAGCCTAACCAACATGTGGAAACCCTATCTGTACAAAAAATACAAAAATCAGCCAGGTGTGGTGGCAGGCACGCCTGTAATCCCAGCTACTCCGAAGGCTGAGGCAGGAGAATTGCTTAAACCTGGGAGGTGGAGGTTGCAGTGAGCCAAGATGGTGCCACTGCCCTCCAGCTGGGCGATAGAGCAAGAATCTGCCTCAAAAAAATGTGTGTTTTTCAGCACTCAATAATTAACAGGTAGATTTGTGTCAACAAGAAAATGCATAGCCTGAAAAACAGCTTTTAAGAGAGAACAAGATAAAAGATCCATGGAAAATAAAATATTACTTTTGGGGACATGTTTCAACGAGTTTGTTACCATCTGTAAGAGGAGACAGGAACAGGAGTGAATGCTGAGCCACCCAGTCACTAAAGTCAAATCTGGATGGGCTGAAGTGTGTGGTGAGAAGGATTAGAGCTAGAGACCATCTCATCTGCGATAAGGATGTGCTCCAGGAGCGCAATCCCAGGAGGGTCTCCTCCAGAGCTCTGCTGAAGTTCTCAGCAAGAAGGCGCCCGGCCCCTCCTCTAGCCCCAGGCATGAAGACCCAAGAGCCAGGTCTGTGCACATGCTCTACAGGAGAAGCAGAAGAGCAGCACCCGGTGCAAAGACTCGGGAACAACAAGCCACCAACTTCATGGTCTGACTTGTTCCTATATTAGAGCCGCAACAATTACCAAGCAGTATGACAAGTCATGTGCCCTGACACACATTATTAGAACATTTTTATTCAATTACAAGAAATTTTGTCCATGTGCAGCCAGGCTTCCACAGGTTACCCCTCTACCTATCAGCCATCTTTTCTTTTTTTTCAAGACGAGGTTTTGCTCTGCTGCCCAGACTCGAGTGTAATAGTGCAATCACAGTTCACAGCAGCCTCAACCTCCGAGGGTCAAGCGATCCTCCTACCTCGGCCTCCCAAGTAGCTAGGACTAGAGGCCCTCGCCACAACATCTGGCTATTTTTCTTTTTCTTTTTTTTTTTTTTTGAGACAGGGTCTTACTCAGTTGGGACTACAAGTGTGTGCCACCATGCCCGGCTATCTTATCTACCTATCCACCTGAGACAGGGTCTCCCCTTCTGTTGCCTGGGCTGGAGTGCACTGGTGTGATCTCGGCTCCCTGTAGCCTCCACCTCTTGGGCGCAAGTGATCCTCCAACCTCAGTGTCCCGAATAGCTGGGATTACAGCTGCGCACCACCACACCCAGCTAACCTACAGCTGCGCCAGGCCCAGCTAACCTACAGCTGCGCGCCACCATGCCCGGCTAACAAAATTCATGTCGTTTCAAGTCAATGATGGGCCGCATATATGAGGGTCCCGTTAAGATTATGATGGAGCTGAAAAATTCCTATTCCTAGCCATCGTGATGTCATAGTGCAATGAATTACTCATGAGTCTGGGGTGATGCTGGTGTCAACGAACCTACTACGCGAACAGCTGTATGAAAGTACAGCACATACAATCACGTACAATACGTAATACTTGATAATAATAAATGACTGTTACTGGTTATGTATTTACTGCACTATACTTTTTTTTTGAGACAAAGTCTCACTCCATCACCCAGGCTGGAGCACAGTGGCGCGGTCTCGGCTCACTACAACCTCTGCCTCCCGGGTTCAAGCGATTATCCTGCCTCAGCCTCCCCAGTAGCTGGGATTACAGGAGTGTGCTACCACGCCTGGCTAATTTTTTGCATTTTTAGTAGAGACGGGGTTTCACCATGTTGGTCAGGCTGGTCTCGAACTCCTGACCTCAGGTGATCCACCCGCCTCGGCCTCCCAAAGTGCTGGGATTACAGGCGTGAGCCACCACGCCCGGCAGCACTATACTTTTTATTGTTAATTTAGAGTATACTGCTTCTACTTATTTTTAAAAAGTTAACTATACAATAGCCCCAGGTAGGTCCTTCAGGAAGTATCCAGAAGAAGGCGTTATTATCACCGGAGGTGACAGCTCCATGCACGTTACTGCCCCTAAGAACTTTGGAGTGGGACAAGATGTGGAGGTAGAAGACAGTGATACTGCTGGTCCTGATCCTATGTAGGGCTAGGCTAGTGTGTGTTTCAGTCTTAGTTTTTAAACAAAAAAAGTTTAAAAAGAAAAAAAATAATCTTACAAACAGAAAAAAGCTTATCAAATAAGCATATAAAAATAGTTTTGTGCTCAGGCGTGGTGGCTCACACCTGTAATCCCAGCACTTTGGGAGGCCAAAGCAGGCGGATCACCTGAGGTCAGGAGTTCGAGACCAGCCTGGTCAACATGGCAAAACCCCATCTCTACTAAAAATACAAAAATTAGCCAGGCGAGGTGGCTACTTGGGAGGCTGATGCAGGAGAATCACTCGAACCCGGGAGGCAGAGGTTGCAGTGAGCCGCAATCACGCCACTGCACTCCAGCTTGGGCCACACAGTGAGATGCGGTCTCAGAAAAAAGCAAAAAATATTTTTTATGTCTGTACAATATGTGTTTTAAACTAAGTATTAGTTTATAAAGTAAAAAAAGTTATAGTATGTGAAGGCTAATAAATTATTTAAAATTTTTTTCTTTTACCTGACAAGAAAACTCTTTTTAAATATATTTAGGAGAGGCGCAGTGGCTCACACCTGTAATTTCAGCACTTTGGGAGGCCAAGGCGGACGGATCACCTGAGGTCAGGAGTTCAAGACCAGCCTAGCCAACATGGTGAAATCCCGTCTCTACTAAAAATGCAAAAATTAGCTGGGCATGGTCTCGGGTGCTGGTAATCCCAGCTACTCGGAAAGCTGAGGCAGAAGAATTGCTTGAACCCAGGAGGCAGAGGCTGCAGTGAGCCAAGATCGTGCCATTGCTCTGCAGCCTAGGCGACAAGAGCGAAACTCCATCTCAAAAAATAAATAAGCCGGGCGCAGTGGCTCACGCCTATAATCCCAGTACTTAGGGAGGCCAAGGCAGGCATTTGCCTGAGCTCAGGAGTTCGAGACCAGCCTGGACAACATGGTGAAACCCCATCTCTATTAAAATAAAATAAAATTAAATTAAATTAAAATAAATAAAATAAAATAAAATAACATAACATAACATAAAATAAAATAAACAAAACAAAACAAAATAATTAGCCAGGCGTGGCAGCGTGCGCCTGTAATCCCAGCTACTCGGGAAGCTGAGGCAGGAGAACTGCTTGGACCTGGGAGGCAGAGGTTGTGGTGAGCCAAGATCACGCCATTGCACTGCAGCCTGGGCGACAAGAGCGAAGCTCCTTCTCAAATAAAGTATAGCCTAAACGTCCAGTGTTTATGAAGTTGACAGTGGTGTACAGTCATGTCCCAGACCTTCACATTCACTCACCATTTACTCACTGACTCACCCAGTCCCGCAAGCTCTGCTGACACTAAGTGCTCTAGACTGTACCTTTATCTTTTGTACCTTATTTTTACTGTGCCTTTTCTGTTTTAATATGTTTAGATACACAAACACCATATTACAGCATTCAGTACAGTCACATGTTGCTTAAGTTTGTGCAGCACGTGGCTGTAGGAGCAACGGGATATACATACAGCCTGGGTGTGTAGCAGGCTGTGTCATCTAGGTTTGTACAAGTATGCTCTATGATGTTCGCACAACAATGAAATCACCTAACAATGCATTTCTCAGAATGATTTCCACCGTTAAGTGATGCATGAACTGTACAAGGCCAAAAAAGTCACTTTAGGGAGTCTACCATCAACAAAAACAAAAAAAGGTGGGAGCAACTGTAGAATCAGAAGTGAATTTAATCTGACTTACATTTATAACTGTTTTACATGGTTTCCTATGGTACAGTATTCACCCAATCCAAACTCAGAAGCCCATATCCAACCAATTCAGCAATAAACATTTGAGTCCTATTGAGTACCCAGAATTCCTGGAGGAGGTCACCCAGGGGTCAAAGGCTACAACCCCAGGAAGTGTACAACATAAAGATGAATCAGCCCAACCCACAGAACACTTACATGCAGTTCACGCAAGTGTACAGGATTTGAGTTGTGTTAATTACGTGTGGACAAGTCCAGGGGGAAGCTTGGCAAACTGGGAACAGGTCCTCAAGGAGGACCCAGAACAGACAGTTTATATTTAAACCACATCTTCTTCCACCCAGCTCAAATAGCTATAAAAATGATGTTCATTATCCTAACATCCTCCAACAGCTCAGAAATGGCAAAAACACAGAATTTTTAAAACATTCTCTATACACTCAAAATGCTATTGCATTCTGAAAAATACAAGACCAAAAAAGCCACTTTGAAAACACAACAGTAGACCGGGCACAGTGACTCACGCCTGTGATCCCAGCACTCTGGGAGGCCGAAGCAGGCGTATCGCCTGAGGTCAGGAGTTCGAGACCAGCCTGGCCCACGTGGTGAAACCCCGTCTCTACTAAAAATACAAAAATTAGCAGGGCGTGGTGGTGGGCGCCTGTAATCCCAGCTACTTGGGAGACTGAGGCAGGAGAATTGCTTGAACCCGGGAGGAGGAGGTTGCAGTGAGCTGAGATGGCGCCATTGCACTCCAGCCTGGGTGACAGAGTGAGACTCCATCTCAAAAAAAAAAAAAAAAAAAAACACAACAGTAGTTTTAAATTTCCTTATTTCGGCTTTTCTCTTTTTTTTTTTTGAGATGGAGTTTTGCTCTTGTTGCCCAGGCTGGAGTTCAAGTGATTCTCCTGCCTTAGCCTCCCGAGTAGCTGGGATTACAGGCACGCGCCACCACACCCGGCTAATTTTGTATTTTTAGTAGACATGGGGTTTCTCCATGTTGGTCAGGCTGGCCTCGAACTCCCAACCTCAGGAGATCCGCCTGCCTTGGCCACCCAAAGTGCTGGGATGACAGGCATGACCCAACGTGCCTGACCTATTTCACATTTTCTATATTCCATCTGTTCAAATAAAAGTCAAAAGATGAGTTTTCTTACTGCCGATTATTAACGACTGAACACCATTAAAAACAGCACCTTAAGAGCCGTCTTTCCCAGCGTGGCTGTGCTAACAATGACGTCACATCATCAGTTCATTCCCCAGTGGAACCAGCAACACAAAAAACTGGAACAATTCAGCTACAGCTCATTGTCTTTTTTCCCACTAAAGATAAATGTTCTCAGAATATCTGTATCAATGTAACCAAGGTATTCCTAGTTCTCAGAATATTTGTATCAGCCTAATTAAGTCAATAAATACGACTAAAAGAATACATTACAAACGTTAACAATGTTAGGCTACTACTGCCTTAAGGGACCTAGTTGGATCTTCTTACAACAAGGGATAGCAAGACAGAACTGCATTCCGAGAGTGTCCTTTCAAAGCTGCAAAGGGAGGAGTTATCTAGTGACTCTGCAACGAGTCTCAACCCCCAGGCTCTGTTTTAGAAAAGGCACTTTCAGGTGGGGCGCCATGGCTCACGCCTGTAATCCCAGCACTTTGGGAGGCCGAGGCGAGCGGATCACCTGAGGTCAGAAGTTCGAGATCAGCCTGGCCAACATGGTGAAACCCTGTCTACTAAAAATACAAAAATTAGCCGGGCGTGGTGGCACGCGCCTGTAATCCCAGGTACTCAGGAGGCTAAGGCAGGAGAATCACTTGAACCTGGGAGGCGGACGTTGCAGTGAGCCGAGATCGTGCCACTGCATTCCAGCCTGGATGACAGAGCAGGACTCCATCTTCAAAAACAAACAAACAAAAAATTAGCCGGCGTGGTGGCACGTGCCTGTAATTCCAGCTACTCAGGAGGCTGAGGCAGGAGAATCGCTTGAACCCGGGAGGTGGACACTGCAATGAGCCGAGATCACACCACTGCACTTCAGCCTGGGCAACAGAGCAAGACCCTGTTTCA